>NC_087437.1:15526816-15829847 GCF_036321535.1 Camelus dromedarius | reverse complement strand
CCGTTTCCCCTACAAGCTGAAGGGACCGCTGGGGACAGAGCCCATGGGAGGGGGACTCCAACACCTGACGCCCACAGCATTTCCCTCAGAAGCCCTGGGCGTACAGCCTCCTCTCCACTCAAGACGCCCTCATCACTCAGCCCAGGACCCAGGGAGAGACATGGTCCAGCACTCCCCGGCAGAGCAGTCCCCAGGATTTGGTCTTTGGTCATCTACTTCCTCTGTACTCCCTCTTAAGTGATTCCATTCATCCCTTCGTGTGAGTGAGTCACCATCTTTTGTGTCTCTGAAGTTCAGGCCAAAATCTTGAACTCAGTCCCTAGCTTGAGATTAACTACCACAGAACGACGGCCAAGGGAGATGGAAGTCTCCATCCCCAGCACCCAATCAAATTTGAAAGTCCAATCCCGAACTAATTAAGCATGTTCCCCCTAAGTCTCCTTCCCATCACTCTTCCCACTACCAGGCTTGATTCGGAGTCGTGTCATCTTCCGAAATCTGTTGCTCCCTCCTTCCCAAGGCCACCAGCACCCTCACTCCCTTTCACCTGCCTGCTCCTCCCAGCCCAGGCCCTTGGGCTGCTCACTGGAGCATCGGCAGCAGCTTCCTACCTGCCCCTGCCCAGCTCCGGCTCGCTCCGTCCACCTGTACTTCCAGATCAGTTTCACAGAGCCTCACTGGGGTCCTGCCATTCTCTTCACCAAACACTGCCCAAGGCTGTTTCTGTTCTCTGAGCAGTGAGGTGTTGGGTAAAATGCAGGCAGAAGATGAGAGGGAGCATAAGACCCTCCTCTGCCAAATTACGTACATACATACATATATAACTTGGATAAATGTCAACACGTGGTGTTTTCCAAAGGAGACCAAAGATCTCTGTCCACATACAATCAGCTATAACTGAATTCAAGGTATTCATAAGGCTAATGAAGGAATGTGCCCCACAAGGGAGACTGGTCACATCTAAAGAATAAAAAAAAGAAAAAAAACTTCTAAGAGGTAGCTGTGGCCCTCCCAGCATTGCCCCCCCCCACCCCAATCCCAACACACACACACATTCACTTCCTACTCTCTCAGTGGAAAGGATCAGCCCCCAGGAACCCAGTGATACATCAGGGCTGGTGGTCCACAGCCCCAGGCCAGCCTGGGTAGCTCAGATTCTTGCCTGCCCAAGGCCCTCCTGTGCCGGTGTTCTGTCCCTCTGGGGCTGCCTAAGGGAGAGGGTGTACTGGCCAGAGGGCATGGGTATGCACTTCCTTTGGCAGTTCCACTCCCAGGGTGATGAACAATAAGGCTGGGTCCACATACGACTCTCTGGGAGCCTGGAGAGTGTAACTCTGCCCTGGAGAGAGGACTATGCCCTCCACATGCTGGTGAAAACGAATTTCCAAGTCGGCAGCATTAAGACCATGGTGGCAAAGTGACTGCGTAGATGTTACCCTACGAGGTCCCAGCTGAACACTATGCCAGCCCCAGGGATCTTCCTTGGCCTGGGAAATCTGAATCAGCATGGGTTTTGAAGTGAACAGACCAGGACCTACCTCTATCCTCAACTCTAACCCCAGTGTCTGACCCCTCAGGACACCTGCCCAGATGACCCTAGGATCCTAGAAGCCTCACTGAGCTTGAGTATCAGGCTGGGCAACAAGCAACGGGTACTAGGCATGAGAAAAATGGTCCCTCTGTGGTTGAATAACTAATGGAACTCAGTCCTGGGCCCTCTGCAGCCCAGCCCTGAGAAGTAGAAAGCCCCACTTGGCCCAGTCGACAGCAATCAGCATTCCTTGGGTAATGCTTTTTCAATACAAGCAAATGCATTCAAAATTTTAAATTTTAAAAGTTATATTTCTAGCTCATTCTCACCATGCTATCTACACTTGATATCTAGAAAGAGGGGAGGACAAGGGAGGGAGACAGAGGCATCCTCCAGCTGCTGGGCCACTCTGTCCCAGCCTTCTGCCCACTGTCTCAGCCTTGCCTGGGTCTCCGGCATGAGGACAGGGACAGGTGGCCTCTGCTCCTTCTCCACTTGGGCATGGGACTGCCCGTGGTTCTGCCTTAGCTCAGAGTGAGTCCCATCCGTTTCCCATTAACCAATGGGATTCCTTATTTTAACAGGTCCCAGTGAGAAATCTCCCATCTGTTCTTTTTACTCTTCTTTATGCACATGTTATGTTGAACCACATGAAATTGCCAATATTCAATCAGTTTGACCTTCAAAGATGGTAATTTCATATGATTCAACCCAATATAAGCAGCGATGAATACAGACTCTAATTATCCCCTTTTTCATTCAAAAGTTAACCTATTAAAAAAAACACTGTGTTTCGCATCTTGTTGTTTGAGTTAATACATCTTGGCAATCTTTCCAACTTAGGTCATTGAGAGCTTCCCCTCCCCTTTCTTTTAAAAACACCTGCAGAATATTCTTCCATTGTATGGATGTTCCGTTAGTTATTCAATCAGTCCCGTAATGATGGACGTTTGAGTTGTGTCCAATCTTCCGCTAATATAAACAATGGAGCAAAGAATTAGCTTGAACATCACTTTGCACACGTATATCTGTAAGATAAATTCCTAGAAATAGAATTTTTAGAAATTCCCAGAAGTGGAATATCCCTGTAGGAACATGAAGGTCAATGGGTTGAATGTATTTGTAAATTGACAAAAATTGCCAAACGGCCCTCATTAAGATTCTGCGAATTTACCCTCCCACCAGTGACACATCAGAGTTCCCAGACCAGCGATTCCCAACATTTTCCTTTAGATCAGTGTTTCCCAAAGTGCAGGTTGTGACTCATTACTGGGTCATGAAATCAATTTTGTGGGCTGTCATCAGTATTTTTAATGAAATAGGATAGAATAGCTTATTATAGAATCAAGAGGAATAAAACAGAAAATACCACGTTGATTTGCATGTAGAAAGGGTAAGTAGTGTTTGGGGAACTTTTGTTTCAGAGATGATTTAGTTACAGATAGAAATATATATCGAGATAGACGCAGATACCCAGAAAACTAACTCTTTCCCCCCACCCCTCTCACACACACACACGTACATGCACAGATGTGGGAGACAAGATAGAGACGTGCCTTTTTTACTACAGGTCATGGTCAGAATTTTTTGAAAGTCTTAGGTCTTGAAACTTTTCAAGAATCCAAGGAAAAGCCACTCTTCCCAGAAAATGCACCAACACACATAACATCTCAGATCTCTGACTTCTTGGAGGTCCAGGCTGGGACCCCAGATCTGGAGCCTGGGGCGATGACTGTGGGCCACTCGAGGATAGGCCGGGGGGTTATCTGTCTTGCCGGCCCCTGTGGGCAGCCTGCCGGGCAGGGAGGTGTTCTGAAAACACATGCTGCCCAGAAGAAATGAACAAAGCAGCCCCTCCAACTGCCTTCCACTGCTCCCTCTGTTTCTCAGCCACCATGAGACTGGCCCCCATCTGCTGATTTGGTTCTTATGAAAAGCAAGAAGAAAGAGAAGGAAAATGTTTCAGAAAGAGGATAATGACTTCTCTCCGAGTCCACTGATTTCTTTTTCACTCTGAGGCTGTGGCTCGGGAGAGAAACAGAGCCTTTAGGGGAAGAGAGGAATTGGCAGGAGGAGAACGATGTGAGGGATCATTAGTCGGGGCCTAAGGCAAGGTTTAAAAAAAGCCAGGGAAATAAGGAGGGCGGCGGGGACATTCTAGGACAGGAGCATGTGTGCACAGGCACGCCAACAAACTGAAGAAAGGTGAGCAGATGGGAGCTCGAGGGAGGAAAACAGCCAGATCCTTTGTGAAGCAGAGTCCATCCTGACAGCTGGGCACAAGGGCCCAGGTCTTCGCGAGCCCTCTCTGGACCCCAGGATCACCTGGCATGGTCCAGACCCCATAGATCAGGGGGTTTAAAAAGAGGAGAAAAAGGAACCTCACACAATGCAAACTAGCGCAGGGGGGTTTGGAAGAGGACCCGGTGGAGGCAAATAGACATCAAAATGCCCAGCGTTCGGGCGTGTGGTCACCACTGAGCCCTCTTCTCTGCTGTTCTTGACGGAACCAAGGACAGGATGCACCACTCTTCCCAAAACATTTCTCCAGTGAGGCTGCCTTCATCCTTCCCCCAGCGGAGATGCTGCAGCCTCCCACAGCACGGACCCTGAGCCCCACTTTCCCGCCACCTGCCTCCTAAATGACAGCTGGGGAGGGGCAGCCACCGAGGTCATCTGCTTTCCCTCCCTGAGGACGCGGTCAGGGGAGCAGGATGCTGGACACGGGACACAGCCAGGCATCAACAGGGCAGCTCTGCCTCTCCTGGTCTCTGCCTTAAATACAACGCTGGCTAAGAAGGGATAAGGTTAGAGAGAAGGAACGGGGCTTTGCGGGGACGCCACACCTGCTCTGCCTCCAGGCGAAAGAGTAAATTCACGGAGCGGCGCTTCTCTCTCCAGGCTTGCTGGGGAACAGCGACTATTCCCCAGAACAAAGGAGCGTAAAAGACTGTTAAGTCTTTAAAACCCCACACAAATATTGATTCTCCCTTTACCTAATTTCTTCCTTCCTTTGTTGCTGGTGGAGCTCACTGCCACTTAAGAACACTGGGCTTAAAAGACAAGCACACATGAGATTATTGATTTTCTCCTAAGAACTCGCCTGCTCTTGAAGTGAGCTCACCTCAGGCAGGCGGAGTCCCAGCCTCCGCAGGTGGGGCGTGCTGGACGGCCACCCGGGGGACCCTTCCACACGTGGGGACTTTGTGCCCGTCAAACTAAGACTCTTCCTTAGAAGAGTAAAATAAAATTCTAAAGGTTGGAGTTGCTGACTGTAAAAATTAGTGGCTAGTAAAAAGATAAGGAAGGTCAGCCGCTACCCTGAAAAAGCATGCAGTCTCTTACACAAGGAAGATGGAACTTAATACTATTTATTAACTCATACCCTGACTTCTGCAGAGGAATGGAAATGGCTGTGTAGCTAAGAAATTGCAGTATGATGCAAAACTGGCCAGTTGAGGTCAGCAGACTGACTCAGAGGAGCAGCAAGAAGACATATCTAACTGGGCCTTGAAGTAGGGGTGACCAGTGACAGCTTTAGAGGAACATCTTACTACTTCCAGCAACCAGCCGGGTTGAGACAACAGGAGTGGCTGAATGGAGACCTTTGTCCACACAGGCACAGTGGGAGAGGAGGAAGACAGGAGGGAAGGCCCAGGGGGCACGAGGCCACGAATACCAGGTCTGCCAAGTCAGGGGAGCCTAGGGTCCACCCTCCTCTGAAGTTCAGGGACCCGTGGAGCAAAGCCACCCACACAGAGTGGTTCTCGAAGCCACACTACCGATGGGAGGGAAGACACCACTCCCAAATGTGTGTGTGGCTTTGAGTCGAGGTGACTGTCAGGTGTGGTGTGGGAAGCCCCAAGTGTGACTCACAGCCATTCTTCCTCCGGGTCCCACCAGGACGGCCTCTGCTCTGCTCCGTACGCAGCCAGCACCAGCACTGAACCCCTCTAACTCCAGGAAATGGAGCAAGAGGGTCACTGACGGTGCCACAGGGTCAAAGGACTCAAGAGGGATGTCGTGTCCCAAAGCCAACCCTCCGTGTCCTGCTCCCCAAACCCCGACGGCCACAGCAGCACGTTCAGCCAGCCCGCCAGCCGCCCTGTGACCACGGCTGGTGCTTCTGGGCCACCAAGCCGTATCGGCCGCTGCTTGGCGGACATACTTTAATTACTCAATTTTCATTGATGATATATTTTAATTGGTGTTTCGATTTAATTAAAGTTTTGTTCTAATTGGGTGTCTTTTTTTTTTTTTTTTACTTTTAGCTCACAAAGTGCAAACGAAAGAAAGAATAATAGCTTGTTCAGAAAAATAAATCTGAGACCAAAGAGACCACTATCCCCAGGGGAGGGGCTGTGGCTGAGACAGGTGTAAGTCTACTTAGGGCTTGGGGGGCAGACTAGGGACACCCATGGAGTCTACACTTCTGACCTCTTTGAGCCCAACTTAAACTGCTCCTCCTCCCTCCGGGCTGCCCCCATCTCCAAACCTGTACCAAGTCCTCCTCACCCAGACAGCCAACTGCTTCTCCCAGAAAACCCAAGTTAGATGTTGGCAGAAGCCCAGGGACAGTACCCTACACGGGCTATCCTTTTAGCTTAATGGTGTCTGAACACCTCTTTCCTACCTTTGGGGGGACAGTTTCTCCTATTTCCCTCCATGCTCCCCCATCCCTTCCTTCACTCTCCCACACACCTTTCCAGGGCAGCTTCCTTTTCTGGAAGCTATCACGGCTTCCCTCTGCCTTTTCTAGTTGGTAAGACAAATCCTCTCATTTGGTTGCTGAAACTCTCAAGTCTACACCGGGAGGCTCACTGCCTCCCTATCCATCCCCTGCTTATTCCCCTAACGTGCATTCCACCCCACTATTCCAGGAAACAGCTTGCCAAAGCCCATTCTATCCATGCCTTTGCCAGGTGTCTTGGCCACCCCCCACCCACTTGACTGCCTTCTTAAAACCCCTGCCCTCGACAACGCTACAATGACATCATCATCCTTCTATTCCAGCTCTTTCTTCTAGTCCCAGGGTCTCTCTCTGCTCCTTGGGACCCTAATTGGGTTCTGCATAGATTTGCCTCCCCAACCCTGGCCCCTTCCTCACCACACTCACTCCCTTTAGCCCCGTAATTCCAACCTCTGCAAACCTGGCCCGGCCCTCTCCTGGCATTCCAAGCCACCCATATCCTCCCCACCCTCTCCTGCTCACTGCATCGCCCACAGCCAGGGAGGTGCTTCTTGGGGAAACACAAAAAGTAAAACCAAACATGGAGCAAACACATGCAAACTGAGCAGTGAGTCTTGAAGTACTCATTAAATCTGGGGGCGAACCGGGGTGCATGGCGGGTGCCCTGACTGGTGGGAGGCTCTAATGTCACTCACAGTGACGGCACCAAGCCACCTTTTGGAAAGCATTAAGTGGGCTTGCTACTTATACCAGGGTTAGTGAAAGTCCATACAGTCAAAACTGCCCTTAAGAGCCCTGAGGAAGGCACCGTGCTGGACACTGCCACATCCTCTTTCCCAGGAACAGATGGCCCTTTCTTTGGCTGGGTACCAGCTGAAGCAGTTGGTGTACACTTAGGCGCCAGAGAACACGAAAACCACGCATCCTTAACATCAGCTTCTTTAACGAGGGTGTGGCTCCCAGAAAGGGAGGCTTGAGGGAGGGAAGCTGGCTTAGGGGTCAGCACAGCCCTGTGCCCCTTCCCCTGCGTGTGTGTGTGTGTGTGTGTGTGCATGTGTGTGTGTTTGTGTGTGTGTGTGCGCGTGTATTTCCACTCCTCTTTTGCTAGAGTTAAATTCTGCTCACTTAAATGTGCATACGATGCAACTCTGCACTTTTAACAGCTCTGAGTGCTCAAAAACAATCCACTCTTCAGAGTTTATCAAAGGACAGAAAAAGCAGTATGGGGAAGAAAAGCTAAATACATGATATACTTATTTCCAATTTCACAAAACAGGGGAATGGTTAAATACTAAACAGCCACTTCAGGGACTGTTACAAAACCACTGACAAGTGAAAATTACAGAGATTATGCAAAGCAAGGAGAAATGATCAGTAAATTTGTATGCGTCTAAACACAGATTGGAAGAGGAATCAGAAAAAAATGTACTTAGTGATTTGGTAACAGAAATCTTTATTTAAAAAAAAGGAAGAGTCTGCAAATAAGTGTCTGTTAATTGAATGAATGATCACATTTGGGTAGGAGAGATGTGAAGTCCTAATGGGGCAGCTGGCAGGCTCCACAGAGACTGAAGTCAGGGTCGTGAGGGTCAGAGGAAGATGCTATGAGACCACTGAGGGCACTGCAGGCCCCAGCAGAAGGCTCACTGGGGACTCTGCCGGGAGTTCAGGGTGTCAGAGCAGCACCCTGGGGTGGGCCCATTAGAGATCTCAGCACCCCTGGACCAGATCAGGGCCCAGACCTGCCACACTCCTTGACCAGAATGGCCTTGAATGGGCTGGACACCTCCTCCCACCCTCCAAGTTAACTTCCCGTAGGAAGACTGGGTGGAGAGTGCGATCTAAGGCAAGCTTCCCTACGCCTCCTGGTTGCCACCACCGCGAGGCTGCATTTAAGATTTTCTCTGCTGGTTGGCAGCCATCACTTGGTGAGGCCTAGGGAAGAGCGATTAGAGAGCGAGAGAAGAGAGAAGATGTTACACCACACCTCCTGGGGCAGAGCCTGAAACAGTTAACCAGGAGGCAAAGACAAAATGAGAGGCACAGGAGCCCAGGAGAAGTCCCCGGTGTTCTTCTGCCTCTCAGACGTGAATGGGAAAAAGGAAAAGGCCTCCAAACCAGAGGTGAGACTTTCCCAAATTCCTCCTCCCCTCCATCCACGGGTTTCGGCTCCCATGATCGTGCAGAGGTAGGAGGTGGGGTAAACAGCTTGCCCCCCACGTGGCCAGGCAGCAGGATGTCAGCCAAGGCTGTCCGTAAGTGCCTCCAAGGGATCTGCCAGGGCAGGCTGGGCTTTGGGGACCCGCTGGGGGATGCTCTGGTGGGAGGTTCTGGCCAGCTGGTCCTGGCTCTGTCACCGACCTCTGTGGTCACCTCCCCTCCCTGCGCTGCCTCAGTTTCCTCCACAGTCAAGACGCGTAGGCTCGATCAACTCTCCTTCTTCAATCAAGAGTCGATCATTTCATGCTGTTATTTCTAGCAGCCTTTCCGGAGCAGAGCGAGCTCTCCTGTGCCCCTTTCTGGAAGTGATTTTTGGGTCAGGTTACATAAGCTTCCGGCTTCCTTAATTTATGTCAGGGCTGCTCTGTGCGCCACTGATGGGAATAGATTTTAAATCATCCCTTTGCCGTGTTGAGTGCAAACACACCACCACTTTCGTGCCTAACAACACCAGCCATCAGTGAAACTCCATAGTTAGCAGATGTTCAGCAGTAATTACCTGGACATCAGATATGTTCTCCTGTTTAATTACTCGGCTATGGAACCCCAGATGCCCTCCCACGTGCCACGCCAAGTGCTCGCATAAACACACGCAAAGCATCGTCCTTGATTCTGACCTGTTAGGGGACCAACTAAGCATTTGGGATGTAACAGGACAGCCTTCTGGGGCCCTGAGCAAGGAGTACATGCCACTCCAATCTACAGTGACGCCCTGGAGATGACAACAGTGATGAGGACGATGCTGATACGACCAAATGCTTGCCACTGAGAGCAAGGGAACACTGTCAGCCTGAAGTTCTGTAAAGGTTAGGTGCGGGGATGGCACAAACTAAGACCCCCCTGGATGGCTTTCAGGAAGCCTGCCAGCGTGGTACCATCTTTCATGAAATCATCCCAACCAGGTCAGACCCACAGCTGTAGTAACGGGGGGCCGACTCCTGCCAGCAACATTCACAAAGAGTAATGAGTAACCAGGATGCCAATGTGTCACTTTCAAAAGAAATTAGCCGGAGTACCTCTGCTGGCTGACCAGTGCTGACCCGCCCATAGACAAGCTGTACAGAGAGTCACAGGATCCAGCAGGTACATGGAAATGGATGATAGAATTTAAATATTCAGGAGCATCAGGCTCGCAGGCTGTACCTTCACTTCCACCCTGGAGATGTACAGGTATTGCCCCTGGACAGGTGCTTGGGGCGGGCACTGCCCCTCGGCGTGGTACCTGGATGGACACTGCCGGTCTTTTGTTTCTGTTCTTGTGACCGACCCTCACCCCCACCCCCTATCATCATAGTGCCTGTCAGGCCCAACTTCCTTGCCCTCTGCTCAGGGGCACACGTCAAACTGGCATCCACACAGAGGTCATCACCGAGTGGATCGGAGGCCGGCACTGACTCCGGGCTGACATCCGGTCGATGGCCATGACACGGCCTGGTGTGAAAAGCTGAATCTCGCCAACCAGGATGCTTGCATCAGGAGAAGGCAGCAAGGTGGAGGCTGGGATGTGAGGGGGGCCAGGAGGCAGAGATTCAGAGGGAGGAAAAGGTACTGAGAGGACACAGAGGAGCAGACGGGGACAGGCACCACCCGGGAAACTCAGTGACATGCTGGGTCTCCGTGGAGCCGCCCCCTGGAGCTCAACCCGCATCCCCACATTCCTGGGCGGGCTCCCTCGTCTTCCCCTGGCTTCCTGGCATCAGAGCCCCACCACAACACCTTGCCAAGGAACCCAACCTAACACCAGCTCTGCAAGGACACATGCCTTCTTCAGATGCACTTTATGCCCCAGAAATTCACACAGGTCAGTGAGAGGTGCAAAATTCACAACCTTCCTTCCTGTTTATTTACAACTTTCCTCTTTGTCTAAAACACTGCTGTCCAGCAGAAATATAATGCCACGTGTCATTTTAAATTTCACATTAATAAAAGTGAAATCAATTTTAATAATTACCTAGCCCTGAAATGTCCAAATGGTACCATTAAACATGTATTCAATACACAAATCATTGAGCCATTTTATTCTTTCTTTCAGACAAATTCTTCCACGTCCGGGATCTCTCTGACACAGCACCTCTCAGTAAGGAGCAGCCGCATTCCAACTGCTCAAGAGCCACACGTGGCTCGTAGCTACCAGATTGAACAGAACAGGTCTAAAATCTGAGCTCTCGTTCATCAGCACCAAGCTCTGATGACAGCAGGCAAAAATAAACTGTGCAGGTAGAGAAAATTCTCTTTCTTCTGGTTTAAAAAAATCTCCTTTCAGATTAACACTCAGGCTCCTTTGTCCTCCCTCCCCCACCCTGAGATGGGGTGGGGTGCGGGGATGCTGAGCTATCCTCACTTACGGGGACATGAGATGTGGCCGCCTGCTCCAGCCCCTGCCCACACGGAATGCCCAGCCTGCCCCCCAAGGGAAGGAAGAATTCCCTGATTTTTCAGACCCTGGGGGCCTGCACAGGTCCCTCTCGCTGGGCTGCAGCCCCACTCCTGGCCTCCTCCCATCTGCTTGTTCTTCCCCCACACTCCTGGCAACCTGTCTAAGGATCTCCAAGCCCGCAATACCTCCACCACCTTCCCCCACCGCAAAGTGGGGCCCTGGGGCACCAGCACCCAGTTCCATCCTCGCCTTCCTCTCCAGCTCTCTGCTTTCCTCCAGGAACCAGAAGCACAATCTTATTTGTATTCCTGTGTGCGCTCTTGGAGTCTTGTGAGGTTAAGGGTAAAATCTTCAGTCAGCTCGCTTGACTTTGGACCTGCCTCCACCCATTAGTAGCTACATGACCTTAAGTAAGTGACTTGACTCCTCTCTTCCTCTATTTCATCATCTGTAAAATGGGTATAATGCTAATATTACCATCTCATCGAGTTGCTTTGTGGATCCAATGATGAACAGACATAAAACACTCAGCAGAGTGCCTGGTACCAGGTCAGGACTCAATCATAAGAGATCCCAATTAAAAAATTACACCTTAAGTTAGGGAGTGATGGAGATGTTAGCTATCTTGATTGTGGCAGTGGTTTCATGGGTGTAGACATCTATCAAAATTCATCAAAGTGTACATCTGAAATATGTGTAGTCTACTGTACAGGAGCCATACCACAATAGAGGTGTTTTTAAAAAAAGAGTTATCCTAGCAGCAGAAACGTCTCTAGGTCCTGCCTCCTTTTTGCCCTACCCTGCAGTATATCCCCTTTCTCCTTCCCCCAGCATCACTGGTGGAAAGGCTACAGGGAAATCAAGCAGCCTACTGCTACGGAAAAACGTATCGGGAGACAGTTCTACATACCATCTCCATCACAGTGCGGACACCCAGGTCACAGCCCAGGTTGTCACCAGGAGCCATCCTGGTGCTTAGAGGTGACTTCTGCTGTCTCTGCTCAGATGAGTGGTAGGTCATTCACAGGGTGCACATTCCCCCATTTCTCACCCCTCATAGTAGCCCCAGTCCTCTGTCTACAGGTTCAACAGGCGAGTTTCTTCCAGTCTGACTGTGGAATCCAATGGGCACATTTGAATTTCTTCCAGTGTGTTCAAACTTCCCTCAAGAACCAAAGACAGCCTTCCCAGAGCAACTCCACCCGCGAGGCAGCTCTGACATCCCCGTCTGGAGCCTCTAGCTTCTGCGGAGCACCTCTGAGCCCTTCTCGAGATTTTGCCGCAGACCTTGCCTCATTCTGAGTTCCAAAGCTTCCTTGGAAGTCTCTGCCTTAACTCTTACATTTTATTTTATTTATAATCCACTCTGTTTTAGAAGATTTAAGATGGCTTACAAGGATTATGTAAAATACTATAAGATATATAAGTAACCAGGTAAAAAAACACCTTCTGTTTTGCAATTTTTTTAAATTACCAAACACTCTGCATAAGGTGGTGCAACTGCTGTCTGACCGTTGTGCGTGTGTGTATGTGTGTTTGCACACCTATGTGCCGTGTGCTCATGCGTGTATAGGACTGATACAGGTAAACAGAACACAAAATTTAAGGTTGCCACCAGGAGGGGTAAGGAATACAATTAATGCAGTTTTCTTCTTTATAGTTTTCTATGTTTTTTAAATTTTGTAGAGCATCTATATTTGTTCTGTATCAAGAGAAAAAAGCAATAGGAAATCTCTAAAGAAAAATAGGTGGGAAGGAAAGCCAAACCAAGAGTAAAGACATAAATTGGAGCCCATGGTGAGGCTAAAACAACTCATTTTCTCTGGCCAAGCCACACATTAAAGCTGGATTTTCTAGCGGTCGATGGATGAGGAAAACCTGATCAGTTACACGGGTCACGGGGTCCAAAGGACATAAATAAAATGATTGCTCAGAAAAGCCCACTGTTCTTGATACGGAAGCTGGAATCAAATGCCTCCCATGGGCCCCAACAAGGACACCGTGTAATGCAATGAACACTGCCAACAACACCCTCACGACAAACACCACCAAGACTTTCCCAGGCCTGTTCTTCTAAAGCCCCGCCATGCAGGCTGACAGCGTCCTGCCCAGGTGCAGGGCAGTAATGGTAATTCCTTGAGGAGTGGAAACCAGGAGCCAGGTTCATGGTGGGTCTGACTTGGTCCAGAAAGAGACATTTGATCAAGATGAGGACACAGATCACCTTTCAGTGAGTACTTCCCGGACTCTGCTCAGCTCAGCTCAGTCTCCGAGCTCATCCAGCAGATTCCTTGTGCCTCTGCCCCCAAGAGGCTGTGTTCACCCACTTTTCTGGACGTTTGCTCATTCCACACATATTCACTGAGCACCTAATGGCAAAATTTCTCCCAGTAATCCCAGATCCATCACCTGGAGCCCCAAGCCAGCCCCACCTGACATCAGCTCGGGGCTTGCAGCAAGACAGACACCATTTTTCTGCACGGGAGCCTCGGGTTAACCTCCGGGGCAGGAGAGAAAACACATGCAGCTGCTGGTCACAACAGGATTTCAGTAGGTAGTAGTCACTGTCAGAAAGGATTCCGAGGCCAAGTCTGGGCTTGTGGAAGGGACTCCGTGATGGGTGGGCTCTGGGTCCTGGCTGAGGACAATGGGCTTTGCTGACAATCCCAAAATCCTTTAGGGAACTTGTGTCTCACACTCTCCACCCGTAGCTCTGGGCAGAGCAAGGGCCCAAAACCCTTCTCTTCCTCCCGAAAGCCTTCTCTGTTCTCTGTCCTGATGAGAAGAGTCCAAGGACACTGCTGGGCCCTGGTGTTCCCTGTGGGGAACTCACTACCTGTATACCCATGGCTACCAACCTTCTACCTCAATCTCGGACCACAGACCTCTCCTTAGAGCCCCAGACCCACACATGCAATCTCCTTCACCACGTTCACTTGGAAGTCTCACCACAGCTCTGAGTCAGCACATTCAGATCCCCCAAACATGGCAGGCTTCCATTCCCTCCCAGTTAAACAAGTGGTACCAGCATCCGTCAACGGGAAAAGCCAGAAATCTGGAAGCCACCTTTGACAATTCCCCTTCCTCTACTTCCCACAGCCAAACCATCACTAAAATCTGTTGGTTTTACCCTCAAAACATGTATTCCATTTCTTCCCATTTCTAGCTCCTTTGGGAGCAACTGCCCAAATCCACCACATGAACTAGGGGAGTCCTCAGGGGCACCCCTGGCCTCCTCTGGTTTTTTTCGGGGTGACCCAGGGAGGGTGGGCACCATGAGTCAGATGGGTGCAAGCACACCGCCTCCTGGGATTCTGCAATGCCTTGCCGCCTCCTCCCTCTATCCCAACCCCTACCCAGATGTGACAGTCATAGAAAGAGACCTCCCCAGCCCTCCCGACTTTGTGGCTGGGAGAACGTGGGGCTCAGTTGGTAAAGCCATGCGCCCATGGGCTCACAGCAGATGGCAGCTGGGTCAGCCCTCGGACCCCGACATCCTGACCCCAGCCCAGCCCCGCCCCACTCACACTCCCCGTATCACAGCCTCTCCCCATCCCTGTCCCTTATCCCATGACCGTGGCCCTCTGCTAAAGGCAGGGCTGGTCACTCTTCGTACAACACAGATCAATCATCAGGGTGCTCGGGGTTGTCTGTCTGTCTGTCTCTCCAGATTTACTGCACCCCCGGACACCAGCACCCAAAGTCTGGGAGGAGAGTGGTTTCATTCTCTCCAGATGTCACTTTGTGTCTTTTCAGGCCTGCAGCTCTCCTCCTGGTGAGGCTGATGCATTCTGCTGCACTTGGACGCACCCACCAAAACCCTCTTCAAAATCCCATCACTTCACCACAAAGGACTGACTAAAATCCCATGAAGAAGGTACCCGAAGGAGATACGGGGGGTGGTGGATGGGGGATTAAGTGCCTGACCCGCTGCCCTTTTCTCCTGTAGCCCCATATGGTCTTGGCACAAGAGGGCTGCAGAAATCAAATAACATCTTCGGAACCCATCCAGATTTAACAGAGCCATCTGTGAAAACGCGGCTCGCCAGGGTGGGAGTGGCAGGGTGCGCTGTGGCTGCCGATTTCTGGTGGAGGCAGGCTGCCAGAGGAGTGGGGAGGCCAAAAGGAGGGGACCACTGAGGCGAACAGTGGTGAGACATGGGGGCAGGAGGATGACACCAGATGGCAGTGCCCTGTCCTGTTGTGACCACTTAAAATAGGCAGGAAAGCTTTACCCCTGAGGTGGGTTAAGTGCAAAGTTACCTGCAAGGACCGGGGCCGGGAACGTAATCTGAACTGGGACAGATCCTTGTAGCTCTGAGGCTGTACTGAAAAACCCGCCTTTGGGAGAATTTTAAGACAGACATTGAGCAAAGAAGGATGTGCTAAGATCCAGGCTCATCCTAAGGTCCCCGGAAGCACATTGGGCAAAGGACGACAGTCCGGCTCTGAGGGTGGGTGTAGCTACAGAAAGGTGAAGCAGGTTACAATTTGTTTCTCAGACTGTCAGGATTCTCACCATTTTATGATTTTCAGCCAACAGAATTCATTAAATGTGTAACAAAGAGGATTCAATATTTATGCCTTCCTCTGTAAGGCTTAACGTCTAAACAAACCTCAGATGCGAAACCAACTATCCTTTGTCAGGCAGTGAAGAGTGACCACAGTGCCCACGGGTCACGGCACCGAGGACAATGAGCATGGTTTGGCTCCCACGAACTGGCAGTAGCCCAAGAGATAAGACTGGAAAAGCCAAGACAGCCCTGTGCATCTCACCATGCAAACAACTGTCCGCAGATTTCAAGGGGTGCGCCCGGGGGCTGTCAGAAAGAGGGTGACTCTAGAAGGAAGGGAATTTACAGAAGAAGATGTGAAGAGATTGAGAAAGAGGAGGAGGCAGGGGGAGAGAAAGGGGAGCAGATCCCAAAGGAGACCCTGGAAAGCAGTCTCTCCAGAGACCATAACCTTCCTTGGAAACCTGTCACTAAGAAGCAGCATTGCATTAAGGAGCCATGTGTGCAACCTCCTGGGCCGTCTCCCTGAAGCAGGGGTTCTTCCTTCCAGACAAGGCCTGCCCAGTCCTGGGGGGCCCAGTGCCTCTTGCTTTCCTCCCTGGACCCAGCCTGGAGTGACACAGAACCAGCACCTTTTGTCCCAAACACATTCAGGACTTCAGCCAGGAGCAAACAGGGCAACGGTCCATCAGGGAAGAGGGGAGGAAGGCAGCTCCCAATCCAGACCTGGGCCAAGGCCCATCCTTCCACTGTGATGCCACTTCCCTCCCAGCTGCTTCTGCAGGACTGTTCCCAGGGAAAGGACACAGACACCCTCCTGGCTCAGCACCAACCAGCCAGAGGGTCTGCTGCCGCTGGCCCTGCTCCATCCACGGGGAGACTGCCTGTGTCCTCGTGCCCATAGGGCCGCCAGAGGAGTGCTCTGGGGAACAGGGATGGGATGGGGTGCATCATGACCCCTCAAGCATCATCCCAGTCAGTATGGACCAAGCAGTGCAGGCTGCCCCTCCTGCTCAGGCACAACTCCCAGACCCCTCTGGAGCCAGCACCAGGACTCCTAAGTCAGCCCTCAGGCCTCAGGGTCCCTTCTCCCCTCTGTGCCTGGGACACAGGTCTCTTTCTGCCCCACACTTCCTATTGCACACCCTTGGCTGACAGCAGTCAGTGAGGGCAAGTTCAGAGGACCCCCAAAAAGACTGAGGAGTCCTCACACCCTGGAGGCCTCCCAGCCTCATTTCTCTAGGCCCCAAACCAGGACGGTCTCTCCAGGGGCCAACGTGGAGGATGCCTCTCCTTCAGAGAAGGTCTCAGCCAGCAGGCTGGTCCCTGCGGCCCTGGGAGCAGGGAAGCCAGGCTCTCCTCCCTGTGCCCCTGAGCTCCGCGCTGCTTTGATGTGGAACAGCAATGACAACTGCAATAACTGGCGGGAAGGAGCTTTAATGCTGCTGTTTTAAATGACAGCCATTGTTCCTTGGCAATTTTATGATCAAGGCAGAGAAAGGGGCCTTTTAAGAAACGATGTAGCACATTTAAGAAGCCCTGGGGGATTGGGAAAGGTGGAAGAACGAAGAGGCTCCAAAGAGGAGGCAGCTCCCGCTGGTGTCCTGGGCCCTGGCCCCTCCCCAGTGCCGCAAGGCACAGCCCACCGGGAGCAGCCTGCTACCAGCCTCGAAGAGCACCCAGAGGCCAAGGCCACCCTGCTGCTGGGTAACCCCTAAGGCCAGACTCAGCAGACTTACTGCAGGCAAGGGTTGGGCCTCTTCCCAAACCAGTGGTCCGTTCCCCATAGTAGGGGCTCCATGGAGCATGGAGCAGAGCTCCAGGGGGCACATTCCTCCCCTCCTCCACCCAGCAAGGCAGCAATAATAACCCCAACAGGAGGCAGGGACACAGGTTTCTGTGGTGGGGTCCAGACTAGGCTGTATCTCGGGAGGGAGCTGTCCAGCTGGCATGAGTGGATTCTGACCCCCCGATCTCCTGGCTCTGCCCGCAGGGTCCTTCCCGCGTTCCCGCAGCTCTCCCTGTGCCACTCACCCATCTCCGGAGATGGAGACAGAGTTCCCCATCCCCGCCCCCTCCCAGGTCTACCTGCTGTCCACCTCCACGCCAGCTGCAAAAGCTCTGCAGTCTTATCCCTGGGCCAGCTGCCCTCCAAACTTCCCCCTCCGCCTCTGGCCCTATCACATTCCAGGACTTCTCCTCCTCCTCCTGCAGAGGCCAAAGGACCCTTCTCCATGCAGCCCTCCTGGCTTATTCTTAGCATTCTTCATCTAAGTCAGCAGTTCGCAAAGCATGGTCATTGGACCAGCCCTGTTAAACATCTGGGTGCTTCATCTGTGACTCCCGTCTCCTGCCTTGTGCGCAGGTGTGGCCTCCACAGGGCAGGGCTGAATTCTGCCCCTTTTGGCATCTGCACAGCACCTCGCAGATACTCAACAAGTAGCTCTCGTACTGGATTGAAAAATAGAGGACGGTGACACTCCTGGACACACTCCCACCATGAAGAGAAAACCTCAAGCCACCAAAGGCCTTCTGCTTTCTCAGTGAAGAGCACACGAGACATGGAGGAGTTTCTGGCGAGAGGAGCCTCCCCCCCGAGTGGCTTGTGCCTTGAGGTCTGGGTTGGAGAGTAGCAGCCGACTGCAGCAGGGGAGGGAAGCGTGACGGCTCATGATGGCTTCTTCAAAGTCCCCAGCACCATTACCGTACCAGCATCATAGCGGCAAGAAAAAGTTATCTCTATTTTAAATTGTCAGTATTAATCTAATGCTGGCGATGAATGGAGTGGTGATGATAAATGGGGTGTTTAATAAAGATGAAAGCTCCAACAGCCTAGGAGAAAACCTCCTTTGACTTAAAGTTATCATCTTGATTAAAATTTCCATTTTATTATCCTAATCAGCAATCTTTGTTCAATGTGCTACAATTTCTATTTTCTCCACTTAGAGAGATAATTAACAGCACTATAAACACATTAAAAGTAAAATGTTTACTAAAATTGCTCTGTTATCCATATTTAACTTCTGTTTAGTAATTCTTCGTCAAGACACGCCCCTGCCTCCAGGAAGGCTTCCAGGAACCACCCTCTGCTGAGAACCTCATCCTGTTGCTGAGCCCCCCAGGGGACAGACAACTCCACGGCCCAGTCACACATTCCTGGGTTCAACAGGCCCTGTCAGTTTAACTCAGTTAAATTTCATTCTGTTCAGTCTGACATCTCCTTACGCAGAGGCTGAGAAACACCACTCTCTATGATGGATGCGTGGCTGGGCTTGAGTGCAGACACAGGCAAGGAGAACACAAAAATTTCTCCAAATCACCTCTGCATCTCTCTGGAAGGCAAAAGTTTCATTGAATAAAAGGTTCTTTATGAGCAAACAGCCACTAGGCACCGATCATGAGCCAGGCTCCGTGGGAGGAAGCGCTGTGCCTCACAAGCCAGAGCCTGACTCTGGGCACCGCACCAGGCCACACAACATCTCCAGGCCACAGTGGAAAATTGTTGAAGTCAGGTTTTTTTTCTTTTTAACACAACACTGATCCTTATCCAGACACAGACTCTAACTCCTCATATGGGACATCTGCTGCACGTAGCATGGAACATGGAAGCCACGGTGCAGCGGCCACCTCGGGCACCCGGGGACGCCCCGGGAGGCGTGCCCTGGCGACGGTCTTCTGGTTCCCCGTCCTGCCTTCTTCTCGACCTCCTCATCTCGAGGCAGACCACCAGCCTCAGTCCACCTACCTCATCTCATCCTCTAGACAAGGCAGATTCTGCACCAGGCGTGGTCTTCCCAGAAGCCCCCAAGAGCCCAGAGGGGCTGCGAGAGGCCATTTATCCTGGGGAAGACTCCGATTTAAAAACACTCAGAAAATAGATTTAACAACAAGTTTACACTGTATAGCACAGGGAACTATATTCAATATCTTGTAGTAACTTTTAGTGAAAAAGAATATGAGAATGAATATATGTATGTTCATGTATGACTGCAGCATTGTGCTATACACCAGAAGTCGACACAACATTGTAAACTGACTACACTTCAGTAAAAATATACATATTAAAAGCACTCGGGCACAGCTTTCATTTAACCCTCCGAGGCCTGGTGACTAACTGCCATCCACATTTTCCAGATGAGGAAGCGGGGCTCAGTGAGGTGCCAAGTCCCATGGCTAACAGGCTAGTGGCAGTGCTGGCGGGGGTCCAGGGCCCGGCTGTCTCCTAGGGAGTCCCTGCTCCAGCCCGCTGATCTGGCCACTGGATGAGAGGCCACCTCTGAAGCAGGAGGGGAATCCAGCCTGTGCTGCTTCTGTCGGCAGCTCCCACAGGCTCCTGTGGACCGTCTCTCTCCATCTGGGATGTTTTTCCATGATGTGTGTTTGAACCTGGGTCACCGCCAGGCATCCACAGGGAGCCTTCCACTGGGAAGGCCACGTTCCCTTAATCAGCGTGAACTGGCACACGCACCCCGACCCCAGCAAACCGGAGGCAACGACACTCTGGGAGATGCAGGAAGCGGCAATCCACATGGGCCCGGGGAAAGGCCATTAATCTCCCTCCCCCGAAGGAAATGAAATCATTATGTCTGCAGCTACAGAATCCAAAAGAACAAATTTCCTGCCAGGATAATAAATGGACTCTTTTGTGTTCGCCTTGACTCCTGCCACGTGACCCTCCTGGTCCATTCCTCGTCCAGGTGACTTGGCTGAGTAAATACCCAGAGGTTTCAATTTCAACTTCCAAAACGGACGGGGGAGTGGCCCAGCAGAGCTCTCACATGCCTGCCTGGTCTGCCCTTAGTCTTTCCTCCCCCAAACATATCACAAAGGTGAGCACCGTCTCTGCAAAGGCTTTCATCAACAGGACTATCCCCCACCCTCTGCCAGGGGCAGGATTTAAAGTAACTCCGTGGAGAAGATGGAGGAAGAACCATTTCACGAGGAACAGGCACCCCACAAGACGTACTTTGGAGACAACAAGAATAGTAAACTCAGGGTGTAAAATAAAGTTCGCAGGGCCAGCCAGGAACACGGAGCAATGCTCGGGATGATGTGCGTGGAGGGAGCAGTGCAGGGCTTGGGAGGGCTCTCAAAGGCAGTGTGATGGGCCAACCAAGCGGCACTGGGCTGCACTAACCTTCCCCTGCACGAGTTCCCTGAGCCCGGCCCTAGCAGGTTGCAACGTGCAAGCAATGAACCACTTCATAACGGGCTTCTGTTCGAACACAGCAGGGTCTGGGCTTCCAAAACGGGTCTGGGTTTACAAAGAAAAATTGTTACCGGCTTAAAAAAACGCATGGCAGAAGCCATGGTGCCTGGCAAACAGACCCAGGGAAAACCTGTCTTGTTCCCTGTTCCTTGTCCTGCCCTGGGGCCACCGAGGAGAGGGAATGCCTGCAACAGAAAAGGAAATCCAAGTCTGGGGTGTAAGTTGGCAGCCCCACTCCCCCAAGGATGTGGCCAGAAGACCCTCTGCAGATGTGAAGAGAAACCACCACGGTGCTCTGCTCTCTGACCTGGGCACAGAAACTTCCACCTCCTAAGTATGTGTATGTTGGGGGCGGGAGACAAAATTGTAGTCACCTAGCAGAGCAGAGGGTGCCTCTCCTGTGACGAAGGGTGAGAGCTTGCCGGGCACCGCTGGACTGCACAGAAAACTAGGACATGTAAGTGCTTTGCAAAACTGTGGATAGAAATGATGAGCATTTGGGTAGGAAAAGTAAAATTGTACCTCCTACAGAGACAGCGTGGGCACATATGTGACCACCAGCACCTGAGTTCCGCTGGTTATCTCCCCAGATGAGGCCAGACGTTGTGACAGCACAGGACGAAGCAAGTTCTAGGTGGTCTTGTTTCTACCTACCCTGGCTCCCTGCCTCTAACCAGAGAGCCTCGAAGCCATGGCAAAGGGTCACAGACACGAGACTGCCACCCCAGTGTCGCTCCTCTGGCCTCTGTGCCTGCAGCTCTTCCCTCATGCCTGCCATAGCTCTTGCCCACAGGATTGGAAATCATCTGTTTATGTGTCTGTCTTCTCCAGTGGAGGTGTTTCTCCAGAGAACACCTCCTGCCTCTTTTAGCTCTGCATCTGTAGAAAGATGGATGGATGGTTGGATGGAAGAATGGATGGATGGACAGAAGGATAAGCCAGATAACCGAAAGCAGAGTATCTTCATGAAGCCCACATTTTATGGGAAGAAATGAAATGAATAGTTACAAAGCATTACTCTATGCTGAGTATTGGTCTAGATGACTTCTATGCTTTCTCTCATTTAATTCACACAACTATCCCAAGGAGTGAGTTTCATTTTTGACATTCTACAGATGAGAAACGAAGGAGCAGTCAGGTGAGGCATGGTGCCTGAGAACCCAGGTCAGGTCTGTGCGAGTCCAGCTCAGATGAATTGCCCCGTCTGTTGGCCATATTCAGATCCTAAGTGCAAGGAGCACACGGTGGGCACCTGCTGTGTCCCAGGCATGATGGCACTCACTGGGGATTCAAAGACAAACCGAAGTGGATTTGGGAGGAGCTCTTGGGTCAGTAGGGAAGGAAAGCCAAGCTCTCCAGTGCCCTTGCAGCCAGGAAAAAGGCTGATCACATTAAAAAAATATATACAACCTGGTAGAGGTTCATAAGCAGAGGAACGAGGTCAGCAAATTCCTCTTTTTTAAAAACCAACTGTAAAGCTGGGGAAAAGTGACCAAAAACAACCATCTCAGCACTCTGAAAATTTACCAAAGACCATCTGAGAAGCATTTATGTTTCAAAGGCTGAACTTTGGGTAAGAACAGGAAAAATCTGTGGCATTCTTGCCTAGGGCTTCTCTCCGCCCCCTCCCACCCCCCTGCCCAGCTGGGCTGACGTGGAGGTTCTGTCGGGGAAGGAAATGACATGAGAAGAGCTGAGCTGTGGGGTCAAAGAGGCCTTGGATTTGGGGTGGTTGCTGACGCACAGGTCCAGCAGCACTGTCCGTAGCAGTGAGGACCTCAGCAGGCAAGGCTGGGGTCCTGGCTAGGGCACGCATACCCCTGGCTGAGGTTACATGTGTGTCCAGTGAAGACCAGAGAGGACCCAGGATAGCCACCCCCTCCTGGCTAGCCCTGTGCTTGCTCGTAAAAGAAGCAAGACGTCCCACTGGAAAGTCAAAGCTGGAGTAGGTTCCAAACGGCCTGAGCTCTGTGTCTTTCACCCGCACACAGATCCGTCAGCAGAGGATGGAAGATGCACTGGCTCAGCGTGTCTGAGCCCAACCTCTGTCTAATCGCTGGAAGACCACTAAGCTGCTCAGGAGGAGGGGCTACCCCTAGGAAGCAAGACTTAAACATAAAAGCAAAAATTAAAAAATAAAAACTGAACCAACACATCAGTGGCCACAAAAGTCAAGGGAGACAGATTTCACAGATTTAACCCAGGCAAGTCACAAAACAAATATATAAAACTGTAACAACAGTGTTCAGGGCAAAAAAAAAAAAAAAAAACCCAGAGATACTACAATATGGTACCTAAAATGTCCAGTTTTCAATAAGAAAATTATGATACACCCAGAGAAATAGGAAAGAAATAGGAAATCTATACTCAAGAAGAAAGCAGTCACCCAGTGTTGTACTCAGCAGACAAAAACTTCAAAAGACTCCAAAGCAGTTATTATAAATATGTCCAAAAATAGAGGAAACTACATTTAAAGTATGACAACAGCAAATCAAGAGATATTGTCACTAAGGAGACAGAAATTACGGAGAATGAACCAAATGGAATTCTGGAGATGAAAAGTACAATATAAACTGAGCAACTTCCTAGAGGAGTGCGACTGAAGATTCAAGATGGAAAAAGGAAAAACTTGGTGACCTTGAAGATAGACCAACGGAAAGGATAATATCTGAAGAACACAGAAAGAAGGTTAAAGTAAAAAGAACAAAACCTCATAAACCTGTTGGATGCCATCAAGTATATCAATAGAGATTTGATGAGAGTACCAGGGAAAAAGGAGAAAAAAAGGACAGAAAAAAATGGAAAATAATGGCTTAAAATTTTTCAAATTTTGATGAAAAACACTGATCTACACAGAGTCAGAAAGTTCAGTGAACCCAAAGTAAGTTAAGTCTAAGGAGATCCACACAGAGAGGCATCATAGCCAAACTTTCAACAGACAGAGAGAACATTTTGAATAGAGCAAGAAAAATGACTTATCACATACAGAGGAACATCCATATGATTAATCCCAATTCTCTTCTGAAACAATGAAAGCCCGAAGGCAGTGGAATGACCTATTCAAGGTGTCAAAAGAAAAAACTGTCAGCCAAGAATTCTACATCCAGCAAAACTATCCTATGAAAACAAAGGCAAATGAAGACTTTCCCAGGTCAACAAAGACAGAGAGAATTCACTGCTAGCAAACATTCCCCACAAAAAGTAGTACAGGATGTTATTCAAGATGAAAGGGAATGACACCAGAAGGTAAAATGAAAACAGAGGAAGAAGTGGAAAGTGCTGGAAATGATATGTGGATTAATATAAAAGACTATGTAAATATATTTTCCTCGTGTCTTCTCTTACATCTTTAAAAAAAAGTATGAGATTATATAAAGTAATCATTGCAACACTGTATCATTGCATTTATAACATCTGTAGATGTAACAGATACAACGTTAACAGCATAAAGGAGACAGGGTCAGCCACCACTTCCAGCAGGCCAGTAAGGATGCATGGGATGGGAGAGAGGGGACAGCTGGGGAGACACCGCAGGCAGAGAGGACTGAACAGCCAAAAGCGTGCAGCCAGGGAAGTCATGTTTGAGGAAAGGCACGCTGTCTGCGTGGAGGGCCTAGATGGGGGGCAGGGGGGGCGGGCAGGAGGGCTGGATGAGTCAGCTGCAGGTAACAACTAAGGAGGACCGCGAAGAGCCAAGCTAAGGAAACAGGACTATTTCTTCCCCAATCAAAAGGAAACTACAGGGGTTTTTGGTTTTGTTTTTAAATTAGGATAACTGATCTTTCCAATCAGTGCCTGGGGAAGGGTCTTCAGGCACTGAGGTGGCACAGGTCATGGATGGAGTGGGCTCCGGACGGTGGGGCATAGAGTAGCGAGGCTCGGGTCAGGGACGTCTTTTGGGAGCCCACCCTAATGATGCATGGTGATGTCCATGACATCCTCTTACTTTTATTCTTGCCCCTGCTCTCAAAGTCCTTGCAAATAAGCCCAGCAAGGTGTAAAGCAAGGAGAGAGACCCCTGAGGGGCAGACAGACCAAGTGAATGAGCAACTAAGAAAATGTAAACCAGTCTATACACAATGCCAGACACTCTGATGTGTATCTCAAATTCCCTCAAAGCCTAAAAGAGGGATTTTACTAAACCCATTTCATAGAGCAGGAGACTGAGGACACACCGGCCCAAGGTCCTACAGGGAGAACAGCACAGGGCGGGATGTGGACGCGCGTGTGCCTGACTGAGCGCGCACACTCTTCCCAGGCCCAGTCGCGCTTTCAGGTGGGGAGGTGCCCACTCCAAAGAGTCAGCTTTTTCAATCAGACAGGTCAAATAAAGAGAAGACACCTTTTTAAGCTAGAATTGTCCCTGCCTCCTTTTAGGAATTTCTCATCCCATAGCTGCCAAACCTGTCCCAGGTTTCCCAGAAAGCAAAATATCTGGGCTCAGCACTGCTCCCCCGCCCCCAACCCCACACACTGACAGACGCCTGAAACAGCCCCACCCAAAGGCAGCCCAAGGGACCAGTAACGTGAGAAACAAGTCAGAGAGGCTGCTGGGACAGGACGCCCAGTCCTCCAGGGCACCCAGCTGGGTCTGAACACGCCTGGGGCTGGCAGAGCACCTAATGCGCTTCTGGAGACGCCCTGACCACCACTCACCTCGGAGATCTCCCCAGAAACCACGAAAAGTCCCAGGAGGGGCAGGAGCCGCAGTCACACCACAGCCCCAGGGAGTTCTGCCCTTTCTCAGCACACGCATCCGCCCCTGGCCGGATGCAGGAGATGCGGCCAGAGAAAGGGATGCTGAGAGCTTGGGAGACCAGAGGGCGGGGCCCATCCCCTAGAAGGAGCTCCAAGATGGGGAAGCACGTGGTGGTTCAAAACCCCCTTCCTAATAAACCCCTGCGATCACCAGCCCGTGACTGTCACCGCGATCATGAGCCAATTGGAAGTGAGGCACCAGGGCCACTAAAGCCCACCCTGTGCCGGGAGCTTCGCGGGGGAACCGGCTTTCACAACGAGTACCAGTTCCACACACTGTAAAACAGCAGCCAGATTACAACTTTCTCACCAACTTCGTAAAATACATTTTATTGGCATTGTTACGGTTCTGACTCAAACAACTTCATAAAATTTTTCCTTCTTATGAAGTGGATGCTCTTATACACTCGCTGGAAACACAGAAGTTCAATTGCCAAGGCCCATCTACTCAGGCATGCACGCTGGGAAACTATTTTTTTTAAAGAATTAAGGCTACGTAGGCTCTCTGTGGTCCTTTGAGTTAGAGGTTTTTCATGCATCCGAGAGCCAGATTGATTTTATGTGGCCTGCACATTGACGTAAAAAGAAAAAAGAAAAAAAGTGCACTTTGTCAACAATTAAAAACTGGGGATTATCCCATGAAAATCCAGACGAGGCAACGCCCGTATAACCACGTAGGGTACAGGCTCACCTGTTCACACGGCCCCTTCAACCTCGGCTGGCTGTGAACTCTGTGAGTCCCCGGCCGGCTTCTGGATTTGGGGCCCGTGCTTGAGATGAACCACAGATGCTAACAGCAGAGTCCACGACAGGCAAAGCCCCGGGCCCACACCATGGGAGAACGGGAAGACCAGCCAGCCAGATGCACAGAAGTAACTGATCCAAAGAGGAATGAGACTCAGGCAACAAGGGAGGCACCAAACGGAGATAAGTGATTTCTTAGGGAGAGATGGAGGGGTGACGGGATCCTCTAAAGAATGGCCACTCCTTGTCCCTGATGGCGGGATGCCCCAGGGTCCCCAGGGAGCGTCAGTCCTAACCCATCCTAGGCGAATCCTCAATAAAGGAGAAGCACATTCAACCTCTCACTGGTTTATTCACCAAAGTGTGCCCCAGGACGTACAGCAGAGTCACCTGGGAGCGTCTTCACACCACCCCCTCCCCAAACAGGTCCCGTCAGCTGCAGAGTTGAGCTCCCTCTTTGGGAGGTGTCCAGAGTGGGGAAATGGAAAACACTTTCATAGGTCCACCCCCATTACTCACCGTTATCCTGCCCTATGCCAGGCCTTGTCCCAGGACACGGCCTCTCTCTCCGAAGCTGCCCACTGCATTGGTCATCCTACTCGAGGCAGCCTGGCATGAGGTCACACCTCAGTTAGGGACCCAGGATTGGGCGCCCTCAGCCTTGGGCCAGAAGCCTGGCACAGCAGGGCCTTCCAGGTGTCCACAGGCAGAGCTGTTTTCAGGATACACTCTGCGCCTTTGCCTTGTAACCTAAAACAGCTTAGCACCTGGCCATTCCCTTCCCCGGGACTCACTCCCTTCCATTCCCACCTCACGGCAAATGGAGGCTGGTAACACAGCCAGAACAGCCAACAGCAAAGGAACAGACTCTAGAAATCCAGGTGAAACTCAGATCAGTAATTCTATCTACAACATGGAAACAGTCGCCAGCCAGCAACACCACAGTGAGGGCAGGGATGTGTCCATTAAGCACGGACACTATCAGCACACAGGAGCGTGCAGAATCAGGAGGCAGCGACGCAAATAACACAGGTGTGGTCTTGGGCCTGAAAAATAGGGTTCACATCCTAACCCAGTGAGTTCCAGAGTGCATGGCTTTGCATGTTAATCTTTCTGCATCTGTGAAGAAGGAATAATATTTTGGAGTTCTCTATTGAGAAGCAAACAAGGTGACATTTGTAAAGCACTTCACACAGTAGGCACCTGGTATGTAGTAGGCACTGCATAAATACTCCTTCTCTTTCACTGAACATTAATTGATGAATTAATGGATGAATATGTAGTAAAAACAAAATCATTTACTTGAAAATGTTCCAGACTGCATCTAATTATTTTGCTCTTATTATTTTTAATAGAATCTGCCTGGGGATAGAATGTTCCCCTTGATTTTCTAGCTTCAAAGTTGCATGCAAGAAAGTGGCCTCCTTTTTCTGTATTTTTCTTGTAATTAGGGAACACTGCCAGCAGGTGGCGGTGGCGGCTCTGGGCGCATCATCAAGCTGGAAGACCCACGTTTTGTTTTAGATCCAGCTACAACCATGAAGTTTCCAGATACTAAGTTTCAAGGAGCAAGAAAGGCTAGATGATATTGATTAGAAGATTCCATTAAGTGAAGGATTTTTTTTTAGAGGCTAGTGTTAAGCAATTATTCTCTCATAACTTTCAAGTAGAGCATAAGAGGATAAGGGGTTTTTATTATTATTATTGAAGTATAGTCAGTTATATGTGTCGGTCTCTGGTGTGCAGCATAAAGTCCCAGTCATACATATACATACATATATTCGTTTTCATATTCTTTTTCATTAAAGGTTATTACAAGATATTGACTATAGTCCCCTGTGTTATACAGAAGAAATTTGGTTTTCATCTATTTTTATATATAGTAGTTAATATAGCACATCTCAAATTCCCAAATTTAGAGGATAAGGTTTTAAATTTGGGCAACAAAGATGACAGATACTAGGAAACACTGACTGACCAACAGGATGACAACATTTCAGCATAAACTTCTAGGAGACCCTGTGGAAGAGGCATACAGGAGGTGTCCCCAAGAGCCAGAAATAAGCCCAGGAAAACCATGAGAGAGCAAAGAGGGCAGGCAGAAGCTCGGTCTAGGACCAGTGACGCCCTCCCACTCAATCAACGCCCCTGTTTCATGCTCCCCAGACTCCCACCCTCCATGGCTTGCCTGGTCTTGGGAGTCCACCCAGGAGCACTTTCCTCTCTTTACATGACTGTCTAAGGTCCAGGGTATGTTCTGTGGGGCAAGTATGACCGCTTTCTTTATCTAGGGTGCATCCTCAAAAGAGAAATTGCAGGAATGAAGCTACTCGTGTTCCCTACTTGCTTTCTAAATTTTCCTTGTAGAGAAACTGTTAGGTCCACCAAATAGCCCCAAATGCCTAGGTCATATTGGCTAATTCTCAATATTTGGGGACCCTGAGGAGAGCTCTTTGGTACTTTGTTCTTTTGACAAACCTGTGCTTTCATAGAGTCAAGCAAGCAAAACCAAAGATGCCCCAAGCCAAACCCACTCTCTGCTCCCCACGAGGGTCTATCCCTGCTGGCTTCCGGCCCCAGCAGCCCCACCCCTTCCCAGCTCCAGCAAGGTCTGCAGGACCGGTTGCCCTCCCCACTGCTATCTCCCAGGACAGCTGGGGGCATTCTGCAAAGCAGCCTGAGCCCAGGCGAACCATTTGTTGGTCAATCTTGAGTTTATATCAGCGACATCTGCACCCAAGCGCACAATCAGGGATACTTCAGGATTACATGGGGTTTTAAAACATCTATTTTTTTAAAAAGTAACTCCAATTTTAAAAACATTCATTTGCATTTTTATAGCCAAAGAGATATGCTAAAGCTCAAAGACATAATCATGGAACAGGTAATATACCTTTTAGTTCTAGGGTGTTGGAGAGAATATTTATCTTTTAAAGAAGCATTTCACAAATAAGTATCAATGTGCCCCTGACACACTGGTTGCTAGTATCCCCACAGCTGGGCTGGGGTCACTCTTCAACTACAGGGACACCTTGGCATTCAGTCTAGAGCTAAGGGTGGACACGTTAAGAGGCAGATATTTGCTGATGAGTAATTTCAACTAGTTAAAGTCACTTACCTACTCATTAGAATATTAAAATGATAAACCAAGCTTTTAATAACAGTAACCTCTTCTGTAGATGAAGAAACAATGTCTTCTTTTTTAGACAAATCTATTTGAGGTTAGTCACTTGGGAATTGAAAAAGCAGGCGAGCTCCTATTTCTTTTCCGGTCAAAGAATTAACAGGAAGAAGAAGGCAGCAGCTGCATAATGAAGACATTAAGTTTCTTACCCTGATTAAACTTAAGCTGATTCATATTTACATTTACTTTTCTAAAGCCCCTGTTTCATATTTATAACCAAAATATTAACAATGCATGTACCTGTTTTTGTTAAAACGTGCTTTTTGTCGAATATAAATAAATATTCATAATATATAAACATGCAGTTTTAATCAAACAGAACAGTTTGACTGCCTGTTATTTCTATTGTACTTCATTTGCCTAATAAAGTATAATTTTTTTAAATTCACCAAATATATACGATACCTCTGTTAGATTGGAGATGGTTTGCCTCTTAATTTACAAATACCTGCTTCGATTTGTGTTCAATGAAATTCCTGAAAGATGACTACATTTTCAGATGCAAAATTAAAAACAGACAAATGAAGCGGTTCTTTAAATACACCTTTTAAAAAACCACACCTGATTTATGAGAAACAAGGAGCTAAAATCCATTCTTAAAATTTACTTTTAATTGAAAAATCTGAGTATAACAGATGATGAAATCATGCCTTGCGTTGACCACTGCTGTCAAATCAACTGGAGAACAAGTGGAGACCGCGCAGAGGGCATGCTCAGTGTGCCCAGAAGGACCTGGATGGCTGTTCTGGGCAGGTAACCAGCGGACTGCTCTCCCTGAGGGGGGTCCTATCCCTCCCCACCTCCAGACATCCTCAGCATCAACTTCTGACTTTAGATGAAATGTCCACAAAAGATAGAAACTGCTGACTCTGATACGAACTTTCACTAAAACCTTATTTATGAAGAAGCTCACTGAGTCTTGGCAGAGTGCTGGTCACTCAGAGTTTGGACCAAAACAGCTCCCACGCTGCAGCCTCCAACCTGTGGCCAAATGAGACCACAGGAACCTCGAAGTTCTGATGAAAGGGATGAAGACGTAGGGTCAAGAATAGATGGTGCCTTGGGGAGCCCGGGAAACCCTCACGGGCCTTTCCTGCCCTCCTCCCAGCCATGCTCCTTCCCCCTTCAGGCCCTTCCTCTTACAGAGCCACCCTCGAGGCTCAAGGGCCACTCTTCTCACCCCCGCCCCCCAGTTTGCCTCACCTGGCTGGATAGGTCAGGTGCAGGAATAGGAGGAACACGGGCTTTGGGGACAGACAGTCCAGGGCTGGACTTGGCTAGTGCCATTTCTACTCACCTTGGGCATGTCGCCTCCCCTCCCTGGGCCTCCAGGTCCTTATCTATAAAGAGCAATGGTCAAGATCCAAGACAAGGCAGGCAAAGACAGCAGCCCCCTGCCTGGCAGTCCTGTCAGCATCCATAAACGCCATATTCACATACACATTCCTGTGTTCTCCTGGTCAATCCCCCTGCAGGGCTGGAAGGAGCCATCACAGGGGCTGGAATCTGAAACCTACCACCATGAAATGCTGCCCAGCCTTGGAAAGGGACGGGGTCTCCGATGCTCTGACCTCAGTCCCATGGGGATGCACCTGGTTTCTCCAGAGTCCAGTGAGGACTCCCACACTGCATCCCAGCACCTCTCAGCTCAGGCCAGCTTGGCCAAGACACTGCCATTGGGAGCGACACACCTGCACAGAGCTTAGCTCAGCTTCCCCCATGGTCACCTGGCCTCCAAATGAACCGAGAACCTGCATCCCAGACACCTCTTGGAAGCCAGGGGAGAGAGGCTGCCAACCCCTTATGCACGTGTCCAGCCAACCGTGAGAGAGTGCCTCTAAATTACGCCCCGTTCACTTGACTGAGGAAGTAGCATTTGTTTTTATTTTCTAGGACAGACAGTCCATCACTCGGATGTGACAGAAATAAAGATAAATACCACCCAATGAACTTTAAATCAAAATGCTAATCCCGGGCTGACTTCTCTGTCAAGGTCTGACACTGCGGTAATTCAGCAGGCTTTGATGATGCCCCAAATTAATGCTCTGCTGGAGATTATGTCTATGAATCATGGATTCAGATGGCCTGGCTGCTCGTGTTCCTCCACTGAGTGACATCCAAAACTGTCCCAATGGCCAGGAGAACTTCACCTGGGTGTCCTCAGCTCACAGGTTACAAGGCAGCCTCCAACTGGGAGAATCTGAAAAGCCCTCTTGACGTTTACATAGTAAAAAGGCTTCAAAGGGTAGGGTCATCCCTGAGAAGAAGCTAGAAGGTGACACATTCTGAGCACAAAATAATGACAAAGCATTATTCTGTCTTAACTAAGGACCAAGCTGGAGATACTGGGACTGGCCCACCAGAGTCACGAAGAAAAAAAACCCAAAAACCCCAGAGATGACCTCACCCAGAGATGCCCAAGCAACCAGCACTCGCATCCCAAAAGACCATCCAAAAGTCAGGAGTCTGGTTTGAGTCTGGAAAAAAAACAAGAGTTCTTGTCTCTGGAAGTTTAGAGGGGACAGTCAGGACGCCAGGCTGGAACATCAAATGTCTGTTTTATCTCCACCAAACCAGATGCCTAAGTCTCCCCGCAGCCTGAACCTCTCCCTCAATAATATTTATTGCTTATCCGGTTCGATTCTAGGAATTTGGGATATGCCTGGACAAAAAGGATTAAGATCCCTGCCATCTTGGAGTTTGCATTCTAGGGAGCCTGGCGATCCCTCGCCCAGGCCTTCTGAACCCCCTGCCTAGAATGACAGAGATGCTGTCTAAATGGTCCTTCCCCTCTGTCTTAGCAGCCTCTTTCAGTGGTTTCCCTGCCTAAGACTGAAAACCCACACTTCTCGTCAGACTCTGGGGGGACCTCCATCAGCACCCTCTGCATATCCTTCCAGACTCAGCTCACTTTGGAAATCTGGGTGGATGGGAGAGCATCAGAACACTCCATGCTGGTCACCTCCCTGGACTGCTGCTGGCAGTCCACTCTGCGGGGCCTGCCCTGCATCCATGCTCTTTCCTCATTAAACACCTCCTCTCCACTTCAAGACTCACTTAAGGGCAGCTCCTCCCGATGCCCCCAGGCTTAGCCGACCCATCTGCTGGACCCCACGGCACAGAGCCTCCATCAGTCCTGGCACCCACTGCCCTGAGTGGCCAACACCCTTTCCTCTGCTCTCTGTCCATCTCTCCCACAAGACCGAACTCCATTCCGCCCGAAACAGTGTCTTCCACATTTGGTAGTCCCAGCACAGTGTCTGGAACATATTAGGTGCTCGATGAAAATTTACTACCCTGAACCAATCATGCCATAAAAGCTAACCACCCTTTAGTACATTGTTTCCATGGAAAATTGTGTTCCAAGTTCTGCCTGGCCTTTCGGAGACATGGCTTGCCCACTCACAGCCCCAGTGACAAGAATATGGGGCCATTCAGCACACTCCATCCTGCCCTGTCCTTCCCATCAAGCCAGAGGGCCTGGGGGTCACAGGGACAGTGTGGGGCCTCAGCAGATCAACGCTGGAGAGTCTAGCTGGGTTTTTGCCTATAGCCTCATTCCTGGGGGAATGAGAGCCCCAAAAGACCCCATGATGGTTTCTACTGGATGTTGGCTTGTGGCCCTGTGACATTATCCTTAAGGTTGAGCCCAGTGGATGTGAGATCAGGTCACCCTGAGCACGTACTGCAGAAACTCAGACTCCCACCTGCGAAAATTCAAACCTCCGTCCATGGAGAAATTACACTTATAAAGGACCTTAAAAAAAAAACAGAACAAAGCAAACTAGCATGATCGCCCATTGCTAAGAAACACCCAACGCCAGCACTTTCTAGAAATAAGTCACCTTAATATTAAATATGCTGGCCTGAGGGGTTAGAAAGTTGTGTCGTCTGCAGTCCTTGTTGGTTCCTTCTGATTATGCCAAGAAGAAAGTTCCAATCAGGGGCTAGTCATTAGCACCTCTGCACGCTTACTAAGTTCACTTATTAAGGAGTCAAGAGCAGGTTTCGGACTCAGAGTCAAAAGTCAGAGCTCAGTAGCCTCAGTCCCACTGTCCTTAGGATGACAGTCACCTGCAACTTGATAGAAGTGAGACTGCTTTTCCTCTGAGAGGGGCGGAGTCAAGTTTCCTTTTTGAAATACATTTATTCAAGGTTTTAAGTGAACTGATTTAGGGGAACATATTAGATCTGCACTAGCACATCAGAGGGTGAGGGGGGAGCCGTGGCAGTGAGACTCAGGCGGCTGGAGCTGGGGACAGAAGAGGGCCTCAGATGAACAGGGCAAACAAATTCTCGGGGCGCTCCAGTGACTCAGACACTTCATTTGAGGGTTTGAAGTTCAGCTGTCTCACGACTTGTCCCAGATTTCTTTTCAGCTTCATTCTGTCTTGCTTTGTTCCCAGCCTGGCCTTGGCTTATGCTCACAAGCGCCCTTGTTTGCCTTGGATGAAGGCCCCCCCACAGCCCGCCTCACTGGGGCCCGCCTGTCCATATCAGGCGCCAGATTCAGCAAGCCAACAAACAATAAGATGCTTAGTTAAATTTGAATTCCGGATAAATAATAGATCATTTTTAGTATACGTATGTCCCAAATGTCACATGCAATATTTCAGTGCATCCCCACAATATTTGGAACGTGCATAAACTAAACACAGTATACTGTTTCTCTGGAATCCAAATTCAACTGGGCATCCTGTATTTTACCAGTGACCTCGCCCAGCCAGCACTGCCCAGCACTGCCCTCACCATCTGTTGGTACATCAGACAACTGCAGAAAGCATCCCATGATGTTTTCCTTTTCAGAGTAACAGCCCCAAATTCTCCCAACCATATCGTACAAATATTCAGTCAAAGAGGTAAGTTCTCCCACCATGCAGCTGGACAAAGGAAGTCTACAGAACCTTCTCTTGGGAAAATTAGGAGAGCTCAGAGCAATTCTTCTGTCATCAGGTGGAGCTGGCAGGGAGAGGAAGCCAGTAAATGTTACAGATGGAAAAGAGCACTGGGCCAAGCCTCGGTGGCCAGGAGGCAGAGAGGGTAAGAGGTGTTTTTCCATTTGCGTAAAGGCAACATTTAGGGATGAAGAGTCCATTCAACAGTGGGGAAATGTCTCTGCGGAGGGGAGGGCGGCTGGTGGGAGCTGGTCTGGAGATGCCGGAAGGGAAAGAAGCATCAGCGGGGCTGGACCAGTCAGAAGCAACTTTCTGTGGCTTGTTTTGAAGGGACCTGAGCAAGTCTACAAATCTGGGGAAGGAAAGTTGAAAAAAGGAGAGTGGGGCAAGGTCGGGAGGCATGTTCTCAGAGCATCTGCTGGGTCCTAAGTCTGCTCCACTCTGGGGTCAGGCAGCCAGTCTAGAACGTGGGGTCAGGGTCCAGCTCCACAGGGCACAGGTTCCCTTATTAGAAACCGAAACTCTGCCGGCCCACACCTGCTCTCCCAGTCATCGCTCTCCCAGACTCCAGGGAAGATCGGAGTCCACGCCTGCAAATGTTCAGAGCTCTTCGAAGCTGTTGGCCTGGACTCTGGATCTCAGTTACACTACGGACGAGCCCTCTCATGACACATCTCCTTCCCGAAGGCCACTCGGGGATTCTTCGGTAGGTTGGTTTAGGAGCAAGACTCCGGCTGGGGATGTCATGCAGCTTGCATGGGAGCAGGGACTCACGGTCCTTTTCAGGGAAGGAGAAGAGCTGACGGGAGTGACGAAGACGTAACACTCTACCCCCGCCCCAGGGCCTCCAGGTCCTGGCTGCCTTCTGTGCGGAGTGAGGCGGGATCTATTCCAGGCCTCCCCCGAGCTTCTGGTGGCTTGCTGGCCACCTTCGGCATTCCTTGGCTCACTGATAGCATCATCCCGATCCCTGCCTTCAGGTTCACATGGCACTCCCCCTGTGCGTAGCTATTGTCCAAATTTCCCCGCTTGATAAGGACACCAGCCACACTGGATTTGGGGCCCACCCGACTTCAGTATGATCTCATCTTAATTTAACTCGTTACATCTGCAACTACCTGTTTCCAAATAAGGTCACACTCTGATATCCTGGGAGTTAGGACATCAACATACCTTGCGGGGGGGGGGGGGGGGGACAGGACATAAGTCAACTCATAACAAGGGTATGGGGTTCTTTGTACTAAGAACTGTTCTGTAGGTCTGAAATCATTTCAAAATTAGAAAGTTTTTTTTTAAAGATAAATGGAAAGGAGTTCTGAGAAGGATGGAAGGGAAGGTGTGCCAGGGAGGACAGCCTTACTGGAGGGAGCTTCTCAGAACTGCAGGGTAATAAAAGCCCACCAGGGAGGCAGCTTGTTGACAGGGACCTAGGGGAGGTGACTTCCCCAAGTCCCAATGTTTCCTGGACAAGGAGAGCCTCGTGCTCCTCACCCCTGAGACGAGGGGCCAGGTCTTTGGAGGGGAGGCTCACTCAGGATTTGGGTCAAGAATACAAATTAATTTTCCCCCTTCCAAATACACATGTAACAGGCGTACTCGCCCAGCACCTCAACAGTTGTGAGTGGTAGTTAATTAGAAGAATGTTGCCGAACAAAGACAGCTAAATAATTGCTTCACAGAATTTTATTCCGTAACTAGTATCTCTTTAAAAATAGCACCCTCCATGAGAGAGTTTTCCATTTGTTCAAATCGCATCCAAGAAGCTGCACATCGCTACAGCAATACTTCATTGACTGCGGGAAGGAAGGGACCCAGGGAGATGGTACGTGATCCCAAAACCAAGTATCAGCTGGGTGATGGAGTGTCCCACCCTGCCAGCCTCAGGCGGCTCCTGTCTGAGCCACTCAGACTTCCTCCTTTAACGCTTCCAGAGACAGGACCCAGCTGCCATCCTGCGTGGTCCATCCCAGGATTGTCACCCTGACAGACCCAGTCTTCTGTGATTTAGAAAATACTGGGGCAGTACTTTCCAAACTAGAAACTTCCCATCCCTGAAAAGCATCATCAAGCCAATTCAGTGTCCACACACTAGTCCAGTGTCCACGCATGCCCACAACTGTGCTGGCTAGTCTCCAGGAAGCACCATCAGACCCTGTCTGCAGCCCTCAGCCTCTTTTTCCCTGGGGACAGCCTGTAGTCCCCAAGCCTCCCTCAGAGTCATCCTCCAGCTGAAACGCTCTGCTGACCGACCCTCCATCCCCCACCAACCACAGAGACTGAAAATAGAATTTTCACTTCTCTCTGCCACCAGCCCACTGCATGACCCCAGGGAATTAATTCACCTCTCAGGGTATCAGATTCCTGATCTACAAAATGATTAGAGTCAGATGCTAGGAATTAACACATGTTTTCAAGTATAGTGACCCAATTGAAGGCTAGGCTCCAAGGAGGTTCTAACAGACCGGGAACAGTGCTAGAGGACATCATCTTCCCAGGCCAAAATGCCCCATTTCTTTTAATACCACTTGGGGGGCTGGGAGGAGCCTACCAGACTTCTCATTACAGCATTATACTCAGAGTCATGGTCATTATCGGACTGTTAAGGTCTCAGGATTTTTTTGTTCCCTCTTATACACAGTTCATCCCTGGCTGCAGTAATTTTCACCAACCATTCACCAAAAGCACCAAATACCACAGAGATGTGAATTCTGCACGTTTATTCCAACTTGGACACAATCTCTTTCCTTGAAAACCATCCAGGGTGGCAAGAAGACCTCTTTCCTCAGTGGGGTACCACGGAAGAGGAAGCTGGAATCTGGATCACAGGTCCTCAAGGGAGGCAGCTTCCGGGAGCCAGGAAAGGAGGCATGAAACGAGCCAAAGGGTACAGGGGATTCAGATGGGATGGGGAAAAACAGGAGCAGGAAACAAGCAAGAGCAAAGAGATGCTGGCAGGACAGGTAATGCCCATCTGAGGAGGAGCCTGGCCAGTGGCGAGGACTCAGGGTGGGTGCCCAGGGAGGGCTGCTGCAAACGGCTGTTCTGTCAGTCAGTGCCCACCTGTCCTACTTTGCATGGTCTTTGCAATTCACCTACCCCTTAGAGTGCCCCAACCCCCAACCCCCTCAGTTGCCTAAGGGAAGGAGTGATCAGTGAACAGGTCAATCAGTGAACTCAAAGCCCATGAAGTTCATAGTGACTGGTTCAGGGATGAGCACATGACCTAGGCTGGCATCAACCAAATGACTCCCAGGATTGATTTGGGCAGGAGCTCCCAAGAGGTGAACCTCCCTGTCTGCACTGTATCAGGACAATGGACCTGCTGACCCTGATGGAGAGCGTGAGGCCGACCCAGAGGAAGTGGGGCCAGGAGACAGAAACTGAGTCCTGATAGCGTCCTGGATCCAACCATGCCTGAATCCAGCATCACACTGTGCTTTGAACTGCATGGGCCAATAAGGTGTGTGTATATGTGTCCATATGTATTGATTTCACTGTCACTCAAAACCAAAATAACCATGGATGTCGCCATAAGCTCAGGTTAGAGAGAAGAGAAAGTACTAGACTAGGGTGTTAGATAAACCTGGCATCAGATCCCAGCACTGCCACACGCTAGCTCTGCGGATCTGAATGAGCCACTGAGGTTCCATAAGCCTCAGCTTCCTCATCATCAGAGTGGACCTGATGATCTGTGAGCTCATGTATGTGAAAGCTCGGGCTCCTGGATTACTGGCTGAATCTGTGGCGTCTGTGCTCGATGCAATGGGAGACTGCAGCATCCTGGACGGAGAATTCACTCTAAGGAAAAAATGCTTTACGTTCACTATCCTGGGCCCTGTACAGGCAGGATGCACGGGGGAAGGGGCCCAGGAGGCCCACCGCATGATGCTCTCCTCCTGGGTGAAGAAGAGGCAGCACAGCCTGCTGCCCTGCCCAGCCTACCCTGCTCAGCCTACCCTGCCCAGCCTGCTGCAGTGTCGGATGAGAGCGGAGGTCTCTTCCACACCACGGACTGCACCGGCTAGAGGTGCCAAAAAAGATGTCATCTGCACCACCACACCCTTCCCCCCTATAAAATAAATGACCCCTACCCCCTCTCTCCAGGAAGGGGTAGAGAATTAACTATGAGCTCTACAAACTACTTTGTACTCCCTGTGGAGAGCCACTCTCTAGCTATAAGGGGGTGATTAATTTTATCTCTCTAAATGTCTCAGGATCATTTGCCAAAATGATGATTTATTATTTAGACAACCTTTATATTTCCAAGGGGCTTTAAAATCATTTAGAGTGGAGAGTGAAATAAAAATGATGAGGGCCCTGAAAAACAGGGCTAGCAAAGAAACACACAAGAAAGTGGGGGTTATTTATCTAGAAGCAGAGAAGGCAGATGAAGGTCACAGCCAGCATCATCAATTACACAGAGAGCAGTGCCGTGAGAAGCCCGAATGCTCCCCCAACGCGACGGGGGGAAAGAAATGGGAAAAGCGACAGCACTGCATCCCAGCCGACTCAGGCTGGACATCAGGATGACAACACGAAGAACTTCCTGAACTTATGCCAGTCTCAAGTCCACATCTGAGAAATGTTTTCCATTACCTTCCACGGTGTAATACCATCTGGGGGAAATCTAATACAGAAAGGCAATGCAGATACAGTCAAAGAGACGCAACTTCATGGAAGGAAAAGATGAAAAAAGTGGTAGAAAATGGAGAGGACAAATGTAAGGCTTCTTTAAGAAAGAGAAAGAAATGGTGAACACTGTATCCCATGAGCCAAACCACAGAAGGTAGGAACCGGAGAGTATTTATACACAGAAGAAATACGGTGGTCTCCTGGGATGATGAGTTGAGTAAGAACCACCAAACCCACCTCCTTTCCTGCTTGAAAGTTTTCCCGGGCCACTAAATCATGCTGTATCTAGATTTCAGTAAAGCCCTTCATGAAATGGTGGATCAGATGGAGACGCATAGGCCGAGACAAGTACAAATTGGTAGATTCACAGCTGGCAGAGTAACACTCCCAAAGAGGGCCTCATGGAAGCAACATCTCCTGTGAGAGTCACAGGCTCAGTGCTCCCTGGCATTTTTACCAATCACTTGGATGAAACTCTACGAGGGACATTCATCCAATCTCAATTGCTGGGAGGCTCAGCCAAAACCAACCAGAGAAAATGAACGGTCTTGCTCATGGAGGTTCAAAGCCATCCCATCAGAGCTGGAGCAGATCCGGCCTGATTGGCATCTACGTTGCCAAACTGCAGACCAATGGCCAGGCTTCTGGAAATAACAGCAGATCCCTAAACCTTCAATGCACCCTCCCTACCACAGGATTCATCAACAGGCAGGCCACGGACTGTCTTCTGGTTTTGAAGGTCAAAGGCCTTGGGCTCCAGGCCCAACGCAGGACCAGTCACATGCCGTGACTGTGGTCACTGACCCCGGGCCTGTCTGGGTTTCATCTCACATGACAACTTCTAAGGGATGCTTGTGTTCCCGTTACCTGTTGTGTGGAACAGTCGCCTTAGAAACGCAGCAGCTTGAGATGATAATGTTTCATTTCATCTCACAGTTCTGCAGGTTGGCTGGGTAGTTCTCACTGAGGGTCACTCAGAAGGTTGCAGATGTTGGCAGGGGCTGCAGTCACCTGAACCTCTCCCAAGCTTGATGCCCCAATGCCTGGGAGCACACAGGGGCTGTTCCTGGAGCCCCTCCACGTGGCATCTCCATGTGGCTTGGGCATCTTACAACATGGCACCTGGGTTCCTAGCATGAGCATCCTAACAGCAAGAGTTCCCAGACATCCAGGTGGAAGCTGCCAGATGCTGATGACCTAGCTTTGGAAGATCCATCACTTCTGCCACATTTTATCAGTGGAGCAACTCACCAAGACCAGTCCAGATACCAGGGGAGGGAACTCGGTTCCACACTGGCCCAGTCCCATCACTAAAGAGCATGTGGGTTGGGAGACAATGCCATAACCATCTTTGAGCACCATCATCGGCCACAGCTTCTAACAACATGGAGCACTGAGAAGAGAGCGATGCCAACTGGCAAGACGACACGGTGTTACCATGTGTCACACCTCAGGAACCAGACCTGGTGTTGTTCAGCCCCAGCAAATTCAGCATCTGGGCTCTACCTCCCAGTCTCCTTCCAGAAGCTCACTTACCTCCTAGTACATGATCCCTGACTAGCCCTGTCTCACTGTCATCCTCACCCTGGTATGCCACGTAGATAGGAATTAATATCCTCCCCATGCTGGGCACACAAGGAACCAAATACCCACTTAGTCAACTGCAAGATCCCAGGATTACAAAAAATAAAAAAATTTAAAAAAAGGAAGAAAAGAAAAACAAAAAAGTATTGTCCTTCTTGCAAACAGTCAAAGAAAACTTTTAGGGAAGTCATGTTTTTTTTTTGATTATTGTGAGAATTTGCAGGCTGAAGCATTCAATAGTTCATCAAGCCCACGTATTGGCTCCAAATGTCAGTGTCTCCCCTTCAGAAAGCAGGGCCAGTGCTGGGGGAGGGGGGCAGAGAGCCTTCAGCACCTGTGCTAATGGATCATGTCTTACATCGGCCCCACCGCAGCTCCCCACGTCCCCGCTTGCTTGTCTCTCTGCTGTGGCAGGCATCTGTCTGTGACATCACAGCTGGTTGCCATGAAAACAGATGCTATCACCAACTTCAGACTTCAGGCAATAAGATGCCTTTGCATTTACAGTTTCCTGAAAGGACATCAGCATAGACCTTCCGGTGTATGCTGGTCAATGGGAAACTTATCACCTTCCTGAGTAGTCACTGACTTCCTTATCACTGAGTGCCTCACGGGAAGAGTGGAAAGAACCCTGCCTGGGGCCCAGAAGAGGCTCTGGTGCGACCTTGGCCACGTTGGGTCTCGTGCCCAAAAGGGGCCAAGTGAAGCAGAAGAAACTCATCCTCAGCCCCACCCATCTCCTCCTCCTCCCCCCTCCTTCCTTCCTTCCACCCCCCCCATTTCCTTCCTTTCCACACTCCACAATCCAGGGCCTGACACTCCTCTAGTCCAGAAAGATCTCCCTCCCGCCATCCCTTTTAGCCTGGGTGAGCCAATCTGAGAAAAACCCACCTGGCTGCTCTGAATGGAGACACAGGCTCCGCACAGGGGCTTCCTTCCCTCCCAGAGTCAAAGCCCCACCCAGAGACGTCTATAGGAGTGTTCTGGTCTTCCCCGGAACACCCTACTCCTTCCAATCCCCAAGTCCAAAGACACCTCCTGCAGCCTTTCCCTTCTCCCAGCGCAGGCTCCGCCCCCGCACCCCTACCCCATTCATCAAACCCACTGCGCACAAAAACCCCTCCCTTCCCGGAGAGCCTGGCCTGTTTTCTTCTGGAAACTTCTCTCTGAATTTACTTCCTTCATTAAGGAGACAGGTGAGACCTTTACATCAGTGTATACCTTCTCCAAGAGATTTAATGGGTTTTAAGCAAAAGCAATGATCTGAGAGGCCACAGGCCCCGGGGCAAGTTAGTGGAGCCTTTCAACCCAGTGCTGTACGCTTGGGGGCACAAAGAACCAGTAAGCCAGGTGGTCCTGCTGGGGACAAGGGGTGGCCCAGGACACCCCATCTGGGTGCTTCTGCTTCCCTCCTGGCCAGATCTGAGGCCAGGGTGCAGGTCTTGTTTAGTCTAACTCCAGGGTGAACAGTCCAGGTGAGTTTATGCCAAGCCAAAGCTCCAATGTGCACTCCAATTCCCATGAATTCTGCCAGCACTTCTGAGAAGGACACATATCTCTTCCAAGGTGATTAGAAAAAAAAAATCTTTTAACAGCAAAAGTCTGCTATTTAAAAACAGAAGGGTCCCTAATGTAACTTAGATCTGTCATCTTTGCAAAATAAGGCAAAATTAAAAAGGCACCTGCTTTGGAGGGTTCATTAGAGAGAGGCGGGGAGAGGGTTCAGAAACGGTATGGAGTGATATCCGACAGCTCTGAGTAAGAGTCACGGGCATTCCTGACGTGTCAGGGCCAGGTCCTGACTTTAGGGAGCAAATTCTTTCTCAAGAATGAGAAAGGAAAACATGCATGTTGGTTAGTGCCCCCACCACCATTCTGCACACACCATCAGCCTGTGACATCTCAGCTCACCCGCTGCCAGGTCAGAGGGAAAGGTGGCCAGCACTGGGGGTGAAGATGCCAGGGACCCAGGAAGCCTAGGCTGGAGGGTGTCTGTGAAGTCTGCCTATGGCTGGGGACCACCCTGAAGTCTCCTGTGTGGACACGTGGCCGGTGGGGACCAGCGGCGGGTGGGGACCAGCAGCTGTCGCTGTCGGGCCCCGAGGCTGCGTTCCAGGCAGGAGGGCAGTCGGAAGGAAAGGGTGTCTCTACCAGTTGAAGCAGTCCTTTCCACCAGGACCCACTCCCCAGCCGGCTCCTACACCAGTTCCCAGACAGCACAGGGCCCTGGAGACACCCTTTTCCCCCAACTGCCCCATTTTTTGATTTTCAAATTTTTTTAATTTTTATTGAAGTGTAATTTATTCACAATGCTGTGTTAGTTTCAGGTGTACAGCAAAGTGATTCAGTTCTATGTGTGTATATATATGTATGTATTCTTTTTCAGATTCTTTTCCACTATGTTATTATAAGATATTAAATATAGTTCCCTGTGCTATACAGTAGGACCCTGCTGTTTATCTATTTTACATATAGTAGTATGTATCTGTTAATCCCAAACTCCCAATCTGTCCCCCCAACCCCACCCCTTTACCCCTTGGTAACCATAGTTTGTTTTCTGTACCTGTGAGTCCATTTCTGGTTTGTAGATAAAGCCATTTGTATCATTTTTTTAAGATTCCACATATAAATGCTTCTCTGTCTGACTGACTTCACTTCGTATGATCATCTTTAGGTCCATCCATGTTGCTGTAAATGCCACTATTTCATTCTTTTGTATCCACTTGCCCCATTTGAACACTGTCTTTCCCCTTCCCTTTAACCAATGTTTTCCTGGAGATGCTGTCCGGAAGGAGCCATTCTGCTCTTAAGATGTGGCCTCCAATTCTGACCGCCCAACCTCCTTGCCTCCAGCTGTCCCAAACACAGGGCAAAAAGGGACACTCACTAGGACCCCAGGGGCAGGACGGACAACGCGAGCTGCCCCAGGCCCCCAGCTCCACGCTCCCCACCTCAACCTCTTTCTCCTAAAAAGAAGCATTGTTTCTGTTTACATTAGAACTTCTCACTCCTGAGAATCCTCAGAGAGAGAAGGGGGCACAGGCATCCACCTGAAACAGGCACAGAGCCAGGCTGTGCCCTCAGTGCCTACGGTTTGAGAACATGTTTTCTTCTGAATTCAGTCTCCTGAATTCAGTGGTACACCATCTAGCCTTCCAGTATTTTAGCTTTGGGGATTTCACATCTTGTCTTGCCCATTAGGGTTTTGCCCCCTTTCTTTCACCATCATTTTTATCCCTATCTTTAATCTTTACTTGAACCTCTTTCATTTTTCACTAACTCTTTCAAGCCATCAACCAGTTCCCTGGTTGTACCATTTTATTCTCACTTTTAATTTCCATACATTCTCAATTCTAACCCCTTTTCTTCACATGCAAAATCAGTCCCCTTTTACAGCTTATCTGATTTTTGCTCCTTTTTCCAGCAGCGGGAACAGCCGGTGTGAACGTTGTTCGGAGGTGGGAGCGTGGGGAGCCTCCGGAGGAGAGGAGGCAGCCGGCCTGGGGGGTGCGCTGCAGGCGGCCAGACAAACGTAAACAAATACAAAGCAACTACCAAGAACCTGCTGTTGAAGAAGTACTCAGGCCCTGGTCTCTTGTCTCCATGTGGATTAATCTAGGTAATTTTTTGCCTTCGATCAGAGTCCAGCCTCCAGGATCTGAGAAGTTGCCCCTAAGCATCTCTTCCTCCACTGCATAAAGGCCAGTTTCTGGTGTAAATGCAGGAAGGAGGGAGGGAAGGGAAGGAAAGGAAGGGGTGAGGAAGGATGAAGAGAGGAAGGGAGGAAGGGATGTTCTGAGCCACCTGTCCCATGCCTGGACTGCGCAGAGGCCGTGGTGTCACAGCAGGGACACTGCCACCTGCTCTCTAAACCTGTGTCCTCTTCCCAGACGGAAGCTCACTCCACTTCCCAGCTCGTGTCCAGTTGGGACCATGAGAGGAGAGGAAGTGATGTGTCATCTCCAGGCTGAGACAGATGAGGGCAGTGGGTCTCCTCCTCTATCAGTGTGGGTCCCCGCCACTGGTCTCAGTAGACTGTGACGTGAGACAGAACTCAACCAGTATCTTGTCGAGTAACAGACTTGGAATCAGTTCTTACAGCAATTAGCTGACTCTGGCCAAATCAGAAATGGGCACCAGGGGTGTCCATCTGTCCTCTGAGCTGGGACCACCCTGGCCAGGCTCAGAGCAGGAGGTGGGGGAGGCAGGGATGGGCTAGGGAAGGAGACAGCAGTGCTCTTGGATGCCCGTCACAGGGAAGCCCCCAGCAGGGCAAGGAGGAGCGGAGCAGGGCTGCAGAAATCTGTAGGGCAGCCACCTTGCCCACAAGAAGTGTCTGAGCAGCCTGCGGGAGGCACAGTGTGGGTGCAAGGCGGAGACCCAGCCCCACAAGCTCAGGAAGGGGGCTGGAAAGGGACACTTGGGGAGCCACCTGTTTGAGAAGTGGGTGAGTAGGAGCTCAGGTCTAGGGCCTCGAGAGATGTCTGTGAACCTGGCTAGATGAGGAGAGACCCTTGTCTGTCACCACGTCCTCCAGCCCTGGACTGGGTTGTCGGCCTGGATCCTTCATCGTGGGGATGACCGCTGGGCCTGCTGGGCCAAGGAGCTGACCCTGTCACCAGAACCAACTGCTTCCACTGTAATAGCAGAGGCAGCTTGCATTTCCAGCACACAGGCCAGTTCTGGGACAGGGCATCTCACACACAGCTCAACAGCCCCTCACTGGAGACCCCAGAGGGGAGGAAGCTGGACCCCATCACCCTCGTTAGACAGGGAATAATGAGGTGGCCTTCCAAGACCACAGCAGCCGGTCCTCTGACTCCAGCATCACATCTCTGCTGGGGAGGCATGCCTTCAGTTTAAGGCCACAGAGGGCCCCCACATGGGCCCATCCAGCGTGATAGAGAAACAGGTGCCACCCAGCACCATGTGATCCTACCATACCCCCCGCCTCCGGCCATCTGTGTTCCTCCAGCCGAGCCACGAGCTGCGCTGGCCATGGGCCTGGGGACACAGCTGCGAAGAGCATCAGTGTGGCCCTTTACGGGATGAGAGCTGTGCAGACTCTCGAGTAGCCTGATGGGTATTCCCCCTGAGCACAGCAAGGCCAGGAGAGCACTCCCCAGTGCCCCCAGTTCCTGGGGCCACAGAGACGAGGTGTGTGTGAGCTGAGGCTCTAAAACTTTATTTTTCATTATGAAAAACAGGCAGCCAGCTCACAGGCCAAAATTTGAAGATTTGGTTTTTGAAGACATAGCATTAAAATATTTATCTGGTTGCTGAGGGTTTGGTACCCCCTTAAATTCTCCTCTCACCCTAGCCCCAGCATGGTGCTTCCCTGTCCCTGCAAACTATAATCCTGGTCTAATGAGAAAAAGTCCTGGAGACGGGGTGGGAAAGGGAGCAGGGGGCCACAGGCCCTCTCCTTACTCTGCTGGGGCTGCTGGGACTTTATCTTGACCTGCTCCTCAGAGGGTCAGTGATGTGGGAGGCCCTGCTGCCCGAGGCTGGGGTCCCTGGTCACACTGTGTGATGTCAGGCTGCTGAACCTCACCCCAGCACACCTGCCTGAGTATCAACTTTTCAGAGGCTATTGGAGCAGACAGGACGGAACCACACACCATCAATATATGGTCCACACAAGGTATTGGTAGGCAGGGGAAAGACTTAGAGATCAATCTTCCTGGAGGAGGTGGCCTGGAGGTCGGTGCTAAATGAAAAGAGACATTCAGGAGAAATAAGAATAATGGCTAAGCAGATTATCCCATTTACCTTTCACTACCATCTTAAGAGGTAAGGACTGCCACCCCCACTTATCAGACGAATAAACTGAGGCACAGAGGGGTTACGTAAGCCGAGGTCAGAATAGGAATTGCAATTCAGGTTTGTCTGACTAACGGTCTACAAAAGTGCTTCAGAAAAAATAAGAATTCTATCCGTACAGGAAGCAATTCAGGAAAATCTGGGAGACGAGATAAAGGACCAGGTACAGAGGATGTGGTTGCTGGCTCCATCACTTACCTCTGGCTGTTACCAAATTTTGCTAAGTTTCAATTCCCAACCATGCCCCCCCTAAATATGTACTGATAAATAAATACAGTAAGATATTAACAGTTGTTGAATCTAAGTGATCATCTGTGGATGTTTGCTGCACTATGATTTTTCTTTATTTTCAGAAATATTCATATTAAATTGGGAAAAAACAAAATGTCCCCAGGTCAAAATTGATATATGACCCCATCAGAAAAAGTCCCTGGCATGAAAATGGCTGAATAAAAATAGCTACGGCTAACAGCTGCACCAACCCTCTCGCGGCGCTGTGAGAATACAAATTGGTTCAGCCTTTTCAGAGGGGTAACTTGCAACATCCATCAAACTTTTAAACAAGACACACGTTTTTAAATAACCTAAAATAATGCCATTTGCAGCAGTAGGGATGGACTTGGCAATTGCCATTTTAAATGAAGTAAGCCAGAAAGAGAAAGAAAAATACTGTATGATATCACTTATATGTGGAATCTAAAAAGAAAAAAAAAGGACACAAATGAACTTATTTACAAAACAGACACAGATTCACAGACATAGAAAACAAACTTGTGGTTATGGGGGCGGGGGAGCAGGTGGGAAGGGATAAATTGGGAGCTGAGGATTTGTAGATACTACTATGTATAAAATATACAAGGTCCTACTGTACAGCGCAGGGAACTATATTCAATACCTTGCAGTAGCCTATAATGAAAAAGACTATGAAAAGTAATATATATATGTATAACTGAATCACTATGCTGTACACCAGAAATTAACACAACATTGTAAATCAACTATACCTCAATTTTTTTAAAACTTTTAATAGAACAGAAAAAAATAAAATCTCCCCAAATTAAATTAAATTAAAAAAATTGTAGCAATCATACAGGAAAGTTGCATGAACAGAACAAGAGAAGCCCCGTAGAGCCTTACCCAGAGTCACCAATTTTCAACATATTTTGACATTTACTTTTTTGTTCTCTTTCTACATGTGTATTCTATAGTCTATTAGAATATAATATATTGTATTCTAACAGGCTATATATATATATATATTTTAAAGGATTTTATCTTATTTGATGACAATCCAATTGTTAAATTTGGAAATTTTAACATTTTTATAATACTTTTATCTAATGAGACCCCTCTTTCCTTAATTTAGGGAGTTCGTTGTCAATTGTCCAAATACTGTCCTTTAAAACAATTTTTTTTTCAATACAAGATCAATAAAAGATCATGTGTTATATTTACTTGTCGTCTTTCTTTAGTCTTCTTTAATCTGGAGCTATTCCTTTAAAAAAAAATATCAACAAAAGGTTTGTTAAATTGCTTAAAGAGGCCACTCCCCTCATGCAAAAGTTTTAGAGCCTGGGACTCCTGGTCAAGGCAGGGATGAATTCAATCAGGGGGACGCAAGGCCTGAGATTCTGCATTTCCAAGTGGCAAACGGGCTTACCTGCCCACACCCCGGTTCACAGACCACACCCTGAGTGTTAAGACCACAGAAGACAGCTGTGAAAGCTGGTCCAGACCATCGCAAAAAGCATGTTGCTTTCCTCTAGGTGAACCTTTGTTGGCAATGTCAGCTGGGCCCTGGGACTCAGGAAGCCACAGTGATGCTGAGTCTTTCCTCACAGGAAAGAAAAGTCTTTCCTGGGCTTTCCGGAGCCAGGAGATCCGAGACAGAGGGGTACAGGTCACAGAAACAGGCCCAGGGCTGGGAAGCCTGCCTGGAAGGGAAGTGGATGTTCTGCCTCTCCTACCAGTAAGAACCCTCTATTTCCTTCAGTAGGTACCCCCTCCTTCAGGAAGCCATCCTGGTTATCCTAGCCACTTCAATCTCTCCGTTCTCTGATGACCTACTGCACCGACCTGGCTGTGCCACTGAGCACTCACTTGACCGTAACTGCTGTTCCATGCACTTGCCCTTCCTTTTCCACTGCCATGCCTCAGCTTCTGCTACTTCTCCTGTGACAGCACCCCACCACTCTCCATCTCCACATGTTCAAGCTGCAGTTTATCCCTGAGCTTCCCCTAAAATAGATCCTTTCAAGGGTGGCTCCTTTTCAGAACCAATTATCCAATCAGATTCCTGAATATGAACCCTGAACCATTAATTCAGGTCTCTCTACCCAGCTCCAGGTGTGGTGGTCTTGTCTTCACAATGAGATCTAGGTTTCCTATGCTGCTGTCACTTTGTTTGATACGAGTCCCTGGTTTTATGCCATGGTGGCTCCAGCATCTCTCCCTGAGTGACAGTGTGCAGTGTGATAGGGACCCAGGCCGTCCATCCATCCATCCGTCCATCATTTCCCAAGTGCCTCTTCTGGGCCAGGTCCTGGGGTGGAAATCCCAGGGGGCCCTCAGGTAGCGGGGCTGCCTGCCCTGCCCAGAGCCAGAAGTGACGCAGTGCCAGCAGCACCTTTGCTGGCGGGCACTAGAGGTGCTTGTGAGATGTGCCTTGGGGCCCAGCTGAGCACATCGATTTTTGATGACACACGGCAGGCTTCCACATCCTCGTCATGTGTCACCTTCCCCCTGATTACAGTGATCACTGATCATCACCATGAAAATAACAGCAAATGCAGCTGAAGGAGACTCAGAAGTCTGTGGAATCCTGCATTTGTCATCTAAGTTCAGAACTGAGCCAAAGTCATTCTCCACGGCTTGGATTCAGCACGAACTGGAAGGGCTGGGAAGTCTCTCAGGACTGAGTGTGGCCAGAAGAAAGGTAACAAGCCACCTGGGTGCCCTCTCGAGCTGGCTGGGTGACTAGCCTTCATGGGGCATCCTGTGAAGATGAACCACACTTTTCTCCTTAAAAAGAAAATGCCAAACCAAAAGATCCCTGTCAGAAGACAGCCCCCTCCCCGCCACCGGAGAAGCAGGATCCAAAGGGATGTCTGCCTGATTTTGCTGCCACCAGCATGGAGGCCCGGCTCCTCCTGCAACTCTGGGTTGGGGCAGTGCCCAGGCTCTCCCCCGCCCCGCCCTTTATACCCAGGAATGTGGTGGAGACAAGCTTGGAATTGAGGGGTGACACGTGGGAAATAAACACAGGGTAACACAGTCCTGGACCACCTGAGTTATGGACTACAGAAGAGGCTCACACTCTCCCACAGCAAGAGCCCACCGTCCAAGGTCCTGGCTCTGGTCTGGGGATGCACTGCTTCCCTGATAACTGACAACCACTTGTTGAGATGGTCATGGCCCACCCCTATCCCACCTCCAGGAATGAGACCCAGCAGGTGCCAACCTATGGTCTTCTCAGCACAACACGGCAACCCCACAGTCCAGCCGTAGTAGGGGTGAGGTTCCTCTGTCATCACCAAACAACCACACCAGTAAGAATGGACCCAAAACAGACAACTTAACCACCAAAAAATGGACAAAGAAGCTGACCATCCCTTTCACCAAAGAATATGCACAAATGGCTAAGAAGCACATGACAAGGACATCATTAGCTATCGAAAAGTACAAGTGAAACCATGGGATGCCGCCACGTACCCCCCAGAAGGGTTAACATTCCAAAGACTGACACTAACAACTGCTGGCGAGGATGTGGAGCAACGGGGACTCCCACACTGCTGATGGGAACGCGAAATGCCTGAAAACCAAACTGGCAATCTCACATAAAAATAGTCACGGTTACTGTATTATCCAGCAATTCCGCTCTTAGGTGTTCACCCAGGGGAAATGAAAACCCATTTTTCATTTTGTGTCTTCACAAAGACACGTACTCAAACATTCACGTTATTGATAAAAGCCAGAAACTAGAAATTAGAAGGAAATGGCCACTCGTTGTTGAAAGGATAAAGCAAGCATGGGTATCAATGAGATGGAACACTTCTCAGCAATAAAAAGGAAGGAACCACAGACATGGGAGAAGATGCATCTGAAATGTATTAGCTGAGTGAAATGAGCCAAGCAGAAAAAGACTGCACACTCTACAATTTCATTTGTGTGAAATTCTAGAAAAGGCAGACCTGTAGAGCCGGAAATCAGATCAATGGTTGTCAGAAGGCAAGGGAAGAGGGATAAAGGAAGGGGATGACACAGAAGGGATGAGGGTGATGAAAATATTCTATGTCATGTTTGTACGGTGGCTACGCACCCATATTCATTTGTCAAATCTCACGGAATTGTACACCTAAAATCAGTGAATATTACTGTATGCACACTATACCTCAAGAAAGCTTATTTATTTAAGAAATGGACTGAGATTCCAGGAACTATTTTCAAATCTGGTGAATTCAGTTAAGTATGGGCTAGCACAGCCATGCTTGTCAAAATACAGAAATCTTTCCACACTTACTGGTGAATCACCACTGCCTGATTCTGGTTAGCCTTATGCCTCATGCCTGAACTGGACCCCCGAGACCACCCTGGAACCCAGCAACTAAAGGCTAATCCCAGCCAGCAGGGGCCCTCCTGGACCAGCTAAGGTGGACATCTTCTCAATTGGCCAGTGCCACTCCTGGTAAAAGTTGAGTGGAGAAACAGATGGTGCCAAGCTGTGCTCTAACTCAGGGGAGGGTTGGCTAATTTGCTGCCAGGGTTATGCCGTTAAGATTGTGCTTTCTGAACAAGAACGCAAATGATTCTTGGGGGAAGAGGGGAGGACTGTGAAAAATCTTAGCTATCATGATGGTTTGTGGCCCCTCCAAGAGCCTCAGTACATAAAGAGAGGTATAGTACATCTGCGGTATTAACATTTCACAGGGGATGGTAGGAGTGGTCAGGAAAAAAATGTCTACAAAGGCTCCTGTGGGGCAGGGGATGGGGGAGGGTTGGACAATGAGAATAATGTTGGGAACACTGGTTCAGCTGCAGGACTCTGTGACAGAGAGCCATGACACCATAGAGCCAGCCTGCATCCAAGCGTGGAACTCCCCCCTGATGGGTTTCCCTACGCTCTGGGACACCATCTTTGGCACCGTTAGGTATAGCATTGTGAGCTGGGAAGATGCCTGACGGGCGAAGTGGCCACATGAACTCCTGTGATCCTTCTTTACAGGACACGCTGTCATGGGACTCCAGTCGCTCACGCTCCATCCTATGAAAGCCTACAAACCAACTCAACTAAGCAAACTCTCACCACCATGCAGCGAAGCCCAGGCCATTAAGACGGCTACAACTGGACTCACACTGAGGTCTACAGGGAGACAATTACAAATCCGAGGACTTCCATCCCTTTCTTCTTGTCATCTTTGCTTCCGGAGCCCCTGATGGCAGAACCGCACACAGCAGGTTGGTAGTTTCCAGCGGGCGTTAGGTAATGAAGGCAACCTCCTGATGAGAAGCATTAAGCACAGTAGCCGAGTCCCCTGCTTTGCTGAGCTCAGCTGAGACAGAGCCTCCCTGGGCAAGGCTTGCGTTGTGAATTTATACGTAATGACAATACTATAATTGTTCTTCCAGTCTTTTCCACATATTTAATAACAACGTGAAGTGGGAGTCGCAGAGGTCAGCCTTATTGGAGAACAAGCTTCGTTCTTATTGTCCTTTCCTGAATAGCATCTTCCATCTGCCAGCTGTTCCGTGCCAGGGAGCCCCGGTGGTGGGGGATTGGTGCTGCTACAAAAGCAGCACCACCTAATCGGGGTGGAAGATTCTAATTTGCTCCACAGTCCCGGGCCACTGTCAGCATCATCTGCATAAACACACCCCCCCCCCCCCGGGGGTTTCCCCTCCTCCGCCCAGTGCTACCCGCCACTGCTACAAGTGCAGGAATGGAAAGAGTCCCAACTGCCAAGACCAGAGAAACAGCTGATGTACATGTTTGCTGTATTTATTCAGACAATTACTCCCTGGTTAGGTGAGAAGTGAAATTCCCCAGGACCTCAGAAGAAGAGTCGCATGTCTATGCTTAAAAGAACAAATCTTACTTTAAATCTATCCTGAAAGTTCACAATAGTTGGTAAACAGGAGTCACTCTTGTCAGGGTGCAGTACATGGGTGGGACAAGGACCAAGGACGAGGAAGCAGCAGTGCCCTGAGCTCCCACCCCAGATCTGTAAAATGGACCTGATTCACTGCCTGTCTGAAGACAGGACTCTCCTCCAATGCTGCTATCTGTGATTCTCTTCCTGAAGATATATATCACAGGGCAGTTTTCAGGAACCAACTGGGAGCATTTCAAGCACAAGGGTCTTAGAAGTCTGCATGCTCAAATCGGGTAAGGAGGAACTGCATTGTAATTCAGAACCTGTGTGATGTTGTGAGTGACTGTGCTTCCTGTCTGGGCAGGGCAAGGTTTGGTAACTCAGGTACCATAAAAGAGGGCGATGAAGCCCTGGCAGTCTGTGTCAGAGAGCAGCTTTGTACCTAATCCGGAGGGTATGATAGTTGCTAAGGAACCATTCAGATGCAAATGAATTGGCAAATACTTAGCAGCAAGATATCAGAAAAGGGTGGGGAGGGGATGCTTTGAACAAGTTAGTCAGGTGAGTGAAAGGAAAATTACTTTCTTCTGATTGGAAAAAGAAAACCATGGGTTTTCATGCAGAGCACAGCATTGTGCTACTGTGTTAAAAAAAAAAGAAAAAGAAAAAAGAAAAAAACCTGTTCTTTTTCTGCTTGGCTGGGAGTAAAGTTGGAGCCAAGAGCAGGGAACTTGGAAGAGCAAATGGAGTCTTCCTCTGATGAACTCTAAGCAGATTTCAGATGCCTCTCTCAAAAGAGAAAGAGACATCTAAGGTTTGAAAGGGGAAGTCTGCAAAGGACTTTGAAGACCTGCCATCTTTATACAAGTCTCAAAACCTAGACCAAAAGTACCTGGAAAACTGTGACTAAACATTCTACTGACACAAAATGGATATTCCTGGTGAGACTAAGCCATGACTGACAACTGGGGGGAAATGAGGAAAAATGAGCCCTCTCGTTGTACCTCTGAGTTTGCTTTCTTTCATTCTTGCTCTCCAACGAGCACCCAATTCTAATGCAATGGTTAGGTTGAGATGTTGTGGGCTCCATGTTGGAAGCCAGAGAGTTACAGTGAGAAGCAGGGCCCCTCACTCGTTTCTTCATTTCATCCCAAATAAGAACCCTCTTTTTTCAGCATCTAGTTGAGATAGCTTAGTTGTAAAATCATTCTGCCTTTAGCCAAACTTCCCTGCTCTCTGCCTTTTCATCATTTGGAGTCTGATCACAATGCTCAGGAATGCAGACAACAACCTCACTGAGAAGGAAGCTGTTTGCCCAGCCACCTCTGGGTCCCCTCTCCTGGGTTTTCACTTTTCCTTCACCTTCAGTTTCCCCAGTTTTTCTCATATCTTCCACCAGGACCATCACAACCACAACCTCTTTCTGCCCTCAGAGTCCATGTTCTTTCCTCTCTTGCACACGAGCTTTCCATTATGGTCCAGTGATGCAAGCAGGCTGAATGTGTGAGGCAGACTGCATCCCTGCCCAGCACCCTGACACTTCTCTGGGGAGCCAGCCTTCCTCTATCTCAGGCCTGGTGGCTCAGACAAGTCTGGCCTAACCATCTCCTCCCAGCTCCAAGGATGGGTGGCCATGTGCCCCAAGCCTGGCCGATGAGAGCATTTCAACTTCCCAGTGAGAGAGCCTAGTTCATGGAGAGGCTTGAGACTCGATGGAGCCAAGGAGACAAAATTTCCAGGGCTTTTTGCTAGAGCTACTGAGCGTGAGAATTCCACTTTCTGCTGAGGTTTCAAGAGGATGTGAATCTGAGCTGCCAGCGGCCACATGACCATCTGCTGGGAGAGCCTGCTGGAGGATGAAGTCAACGTAAACGGCTGTGCTGACTGTTTCCCACTGCCCCCTCCAGGTCCATTCTCCACCTTTCTTTGCCCTTTTCTGAGCCTCGGGAGACTGGCTTCCACGAACCAGGCTTCCATGCCCCCTGCCTTCCTGTTGAATTCATCCAATGGGAGGTGCTGGCAGGAGATGAGAAAGTGGAGGAGAAAGAGTTTGGGGAATATGATGCCCCACCCCCTGCATGGCTTAGACGGAGGCTGCGCCCCTCTATTCACGTCTACAGCTCCGGCCAGGGAGCCTCCCCCGTGCTACAGCTCTTGCCAGGTCCGGATGCCATCATCCCCTCCTCTCACCCCTTCTGGCTCCCCACTCTCGCCAGTCCCTGAGTGCATCCCACCCTTACTGTCCCCTGAACCCTGTTCATACCTTCCCTAAAGAGTGTCTTCACTGCACTCTCCTCAGCTAGCCCTTTGAGAATGCCAACCGTTTTCTGCCCAGACCTTGCCTGACACAGACACAAAGCTAAGGAATGAAAAAAAGGGGGACTGAGCCCTAAGACAGCATCGTGGCCCCGGATACCATCGCAACCTAAGTCTCCAACTGTCCAGTAATAACAAGTGCCAGTAATCACTCCTTACCCTTTGCTTTCCTTTCCTCCAGCTTGAGCTGAACGTGTTTCTACAACCAAAGATATGGCTAATAAAAGAGGTAAAGCCCGCTAGAAGAGGAGAGGGCTAGAAGTCCACCTTCATGAGGCGGAGAGTCGGAATGACCACGGGTCTTGGATCCCCACCCCTACCCGCCCCTACCTCTATCTGACAAATTGCTACCCAACCTCCAAGGAGCTCACCCTGTGTCTGTCCCTGTCTCTCTCTCTCTTACACATGCACACACATTCCTGCTGCAAATCCTTCCCACTGGAAGTATGACGCTCTCATTTGGTTTCTCCTCGTCGCTACATGTAACCATGTTACCACATCTAGCAGACTCCATCATACTCCTGTTACAGCTTGTAATTTGCATGGCTCTGTCTCCCCCACCAGTCTGTTAATCAGTGAGCTTCTGAAGGAAAAGCAGTGTCTTCTTGACCTTCATGTTCTCCTCTCAAGCGCAGTGTTTCTCTTGTAGACGCCCAATAAATGTGTTCTGTAAGAATATTCATGACCCTGATGGCTCCCAAACCAAGCTGTCAGTTCTGTCTCTCAGCCCCCACTCCCCATTTGCATCTTGTAGAATTTGGGCTCTCAAGACTGGGTGCAGCTCAGCCCTCCTTGGACACCCCAGGAGGGGGCTGCATCCTCTCTCGAGGCAGCCTGCTCCAGCTTGGTTCAGCTTGGCTGGAAAGAATTTCATAATCAAGCCAAAATCCATCTCTCACACACAGCAAAGCTAAGCCTGCTTGGCAAGACCACCCTTCTCATATTCACAGAGAGAGACCTTCCCTTCCCCACCCTCTCCCCTCGTTTTCAGTTGCCCAAGCCTGCACCCATCACTCTCAATCATCACCCTGCTTACTTACTCCCTTTACAGTACTTTCCTGGAATGACAGTCTACGTTGTTTGTCTGCTCAGTGACTGTCTCACCACCAGGATGCTCCCGAGGGCTGGGTTCCCCTTCCTTCACTCTGTTTTGCGCATACTGCCTGGCACACAGTAGGAAGTTAACAAATATCTGTTTGATGTTGAATGAATGAGATACCGTCTCTTCCCCCACTCCCCAGCTTCTCCCGAAGTCCTCTCTAGTTTTTTCTGCACCATTTGTCTTCTATACTTCTCCCAGGTTATTTGGGTTATCAATTCCTGCATAATACACCAATCCAAACCCTAGTCGTTTTCAACTTTGACAATGTTTATTTTGTTCACAGATCTATAATTTGGACAGGGCTCAGGGAGGAAAGTCTGTCTCTTCTCATTTAGACTCAGCAGGGATGGCTGGAAAGAAGGGGCTGCAACCAACCGAAGACGCACTCATTCGGATGTCTGGCATGGGAGGCTGGCAGGGGGCTGGGATCTGAGCTCGGGCTATGGCTAGAACATCCACACGTGTCTCTCTGAGTTGCGTGGGCTTCCACACAATATGGTGGCTGGGTCACAAGGGCAAGCATCCCTGGTGAGAGGGTGAGAGAGAGAGCAAACTAGCCAGAAGCTATAATGTCTTCTCTGATCTCACCTCCAAAGTTTTTGCAAGATCACTTCTGCCAGATTCTATCCATTAGAGTGAGTCAGAAGGCAAACACATATTTAACTGGAGAATTAGGTTTCATATTCTGATGAAAAGAGTGTCAAAACCTTTACAGGCCTGTTTTAAACTACCATAGAGGACATGATTTCAGGTTTTTATGTGTTCTGTTGATCTTTTCTTTCTTTGTGTTCATCAGTACAACACACTTTGGCCACTACCTACATACCACGTGCAGGGGATACCACGACAATTAAGGTAGAGCCCCACCCTACAGGGGCTCACAGAGCTGCGGGGTACCCAGAGAAGTCAACACACCACCACAGACCAGTGGGCGGCAGAGGTGGCTGTGGTGGGGACCAGCAGGCCACCGAATCCAGCCTGGGGCTGGGAGAAAGGCTTCCAGGAGCAGGTGACCCCTATGGCAAATTCTAAAAAGTAAGTTAGGGTTACCCAAGAAAAGCTGGTTAAAAATGCAACACAGGCAGAACAAGCAGGGGCAGCCCCAGAGGCACAGAGCAGCAGAAGGCTCAGCTGGGCCCCCACACAGATGGGGAAAAGAAAAGGGGATGCCGGGGTGCGTGTACCTGAGCAGTGGGTGTGCGTCAGTGCCTGTGTGGGGCAGGGGAAGACAGAGCAGCGGGAGGTGCTGCTGGGAAAGGAAAGGGAAGACCCAGATTGTGAAGGGTCTTGCAACAGTCCTGAAGGTGCGGGAAGAGGTTCACATATGTGCTAGCCAGGGCAAAGCCAAACAGCACAGTGCGGTCTGACACCCAAAGTACAGCCTGACCAGTGCCCAGCACAGGTCCCTGGGCACCCGCCCACAACACGGTAGATGTTCTGCTCCTGAGACCCTTCTCTTTGCCCTGAAGCTCACAGCCTGCACTCCCACCACCCAGACCACTTGGATGCATGGCCAGAGGGGCTGACAGCATCCCGGGATGGGCTCCCCTCCCAACCCTCCCTAGTGAGCCTCCTCCCTCCTCTCTCCCCTTTCCAAGTGCATCACCCAGCTCTAGCCTCAGCATCAATGAGAAAGCCAGGGGCAAAGGTCCCACCTTGATGTGCTGGAAAAACAGCAAGAGGAAAACAACAGAACAGTTAACCGCAGGGCCCAGCTGCCTCTCACAGATAAGGCATTTTCTCAGCCGCCACTGTCGACGAAGCTGCCTGCTATCATCCCCGGTCCTCCCGCTCAGCCCTGTCCATGGGTGTGGCCCTGAGGGGACCAGACCCTGTCCACTGAGACTAGGATGCTGAGGGATTTCTCTCTTCCCTCCTCCCACATATCCTGCCGTGCTCAGACCTGATGCTAAATCCCAGCATCCTCCCCTGATGTCATGGGTCTGCACCTGACCAGATGGGCAGAAGCTGCCAGAGCTCCGGGAGTAGCACAGGCCCAGGCAGGGCGGGGTTCACAGGACAGAAGCCAGGTCGGCCCTCAACAGTGAACACCGGCAGCTGGCCCTTCCTCTGGAAGGCGGGCCTACAGCGGGAGCTCCAGGAGGCCCACAGCAACCTGCCCCCACAACACACACCCCCTGCTGCCAAGAGCCAGGCACAGAAGCCAAGCTGCAACCATCTAAGCCACACAGCTCATCAAAGATCAGAGCCAGACAGACTCACAGCAAAAAGAAAACCACTAATGACCACAGTGGGGGTCTGACGGGTGGGGGCACGTGGGAAAGGCCATGTGCAAATAGGAAAACGCAAACTGAGAAGGAGAAAGGTTTTCCTCCAGCTGGAGGCACAGGCAGGGCAATTCCAGAGAGCAAGAGGAGAACCTGCCCCACGGACGGGCGTGGAGACCCAGAGCCGCATTCTGGGGATACCATGACAATTAAGGTAGAGCCCCATCCTTCAGGGGCTCACAGAGCTGCGGGGTACCCAGAGAAGTCAACACACCACCACAGACCAGTGTGGGCTGTGCTCCCACAGAGGGCGGCAGAGGTGGCTGTGGTGGGGACCAGCAGGCCACCGAATCCAGCCTGGGGCTGGGAGGAAGGCTTCCAGGAGGAGGTGACCCCTGTGGCAAATTCTGAAAAATAAATTAGGGTACCTTTGACAGCACCCGGCCGGACAGTGAATAAACAGCTGGTGCTTAATAAGTGCCTCCTGATTAAATTCGTGAGTAAGCAATGTTCAATGGAAAAGCACTAACTGGGAGGCAGAGGCCTGAGGAGCTGTCCAACTTATTTTGTCAGAAGTTCGGTTTGAATCTCAGCTCTCGTGCCAGTAACTTACCCTCTCAAAGCCTCTCCTCCCTCACCTGGAAAATGGGAGAGCAGATGCTGGGACAGTAAGGGGTCGGGGATCAGCACATGGTAGATGCTCAAGGGGCCACAGCAGCTCAGTCCAGTCCTGGCTCCAGTGCTGCCAGGCTACAGAATTTCTGGAAAGTCTCTTCCCTTCCCTAAAACTTGTCTCCAGTCCTGCTCCGGATGAACAAGCCTGAGGCCCTGTTGGCTTCCAGGCTCAGTCCCAGGGACCTCAGACGCTAGTGCGAGGCTACAGCCCGGGGCCACGCTCCCTCACCGGCCCCTCCCCTCCTGGCCCCCTGCTTCTGCCCATTTCTCTGCTCATTATCACCTCCGCTGGGGGATGAAGCAGCAGCTCGAGGAGGTTAAATTCAAATCAGTCATTTTGTCACTTGCTGCCAGGGAGCGGGAGGGTAGAGAGGAGAGACAGGCAGGGCCTCAGGTGCAACCTGTGGGCAGAAATGAGTCCTGGTAATTCTCTGAAAACTTCCTATATGTTTCCACCTCAGCCCAGTTCTGCTACCGAACGCTCTGAGGGAACCTTCCAGGAGGGGACAGAGCAGCCTCCTTCAGCAGCTGCTAATGGTGTTGTCTGCAGGTGCTGGGGTGTCCTGTGCCTGGGAGGAACACCTCTACTGGGGATGGAGGGGGAGACCTGGCCTTTTTCATCACCTTGTTTCCCCACTAGTGGACGGAGCATCCGAGGTCCCCATCATCAGCAGGGTCCTTATGGTGCTGCGTAGGGCCCCAGATTTTCGGTTCTGGGGCTGACACTCCACGCTGCCTCGGGAGTGAGGGAGCAGGTGGGTAAGGTGCCCTTCCTAGGCTGTGGAGACGAAACCTTCTCTGTGGAAATGGACTAGAGGGGGCTGTGGTCCAGGTGCCACCTGTACCAGCTACACAGCCTGGGCAGTGACAGGTCCTGAGAGTGGGGTCTTCTCGAGCAGGGCACTAGGCTAAGGCCCTTTTGATTTTGGCCAGGCTCACCCTCACTCTCTCTGAGCTACTGTTGCAGAACCCAGCCCCCAGACTCTGAGGATCCACACCCCGCCCACAACTAGCCAGGGGGTCACAACGCTGCGGACTGCACTTCACCTACAGTTGTCAACCCCAAGCCCCCCTACTTCTATCACTGTTTCTACTCTGGGGTTTGCCCCCACCCCAAGCCCCTGCTACCCTCTCCATCATAACAACCCCTCCTTTAGTCTTTCAACAATGAGAACACTGGGTCCAGGGAGGGCAAGAGCTAACTGTACGTCCTGCTGCTTCCTGAGCCCTAGTTCAGATGGAAAGCAAAGAAGAACCAAGCTCTCCATCCTCCCCGCCTCCCTGCCAAGTGTGTTCCCATCTCTCTAACCCCCAGGAGTGATTAACAAAAGCCAGCGAGGTGGCTCAGACATCAGGTGTCAGGGACCTTTGATGGAGCAGGTGGCCCTGAGCTGGCCATTCAATCCCCCCACCCCCAACCTCTGAACAAAAACACACACCTGAGGGCCCAGTCTGTCGCTATAAGTGAAATGGCATCCATAGAAGGGGTTGAGAAATTTCTCATGCAAAATTGTGCTCTTAAATATGAAATCTCTCCCAGGGTGTTACTTTATTATTATAGTAATTTCCTCAGAAGGGCAGGCATCCAATACTCTGTTTCTCCACCACCTTTGGGGACATGGAAATCTGAGAGAAATATTCAGGTTGCTTCAGTGGCTAATGCAGAAGACAGAGACATAAAGGGAGCTCTTCCAAGGAATGTGGGCTCCTGGAAGCCGGTGCAGGGATGTGCCTCAGACGATCAGGTGGGGACAGGTAAGGGTCTCATGTGCTCACTCCACTGCTCTCAGAATGCACAGGATGCCCAGGCCCACATCTTTTGGGGACCCTTGTCCGCAACCATTTTTTTCCTTGGGAGAGCTGGCCAGGGCAGGGAGAGGGGCAAAGATGCTCGGGATCCTTCCTTATCAGAAGCCGTGCTGTTCCCAGCCCCACATCTGCATGTGTATAGAGTGGCAAGAGGGTGGGAGGTGGGAAAGAAGGGGCAGGAAGGGAGCTACAGGGAAACTGGGCTGGAGCCGAAGTGCTGGGATTATCCGAACATTTCCATCATCTCTTCTTCCAAGACCACGGAAATATGGAGTCCCTACTCATCAGTTAAGTACCCTATGGCCAGTGGCTGAATCAGCATTAGAGTTCTTCCCACCCATGGAATCAGGCTGATCTGAACCTTTCTTCAAGCAAAGCCTACAAAAATAGTAGAGTGGAGTGGTACAGAACATGGATTGCCTGGGTTCAAGTGCAGTCCACTTACTAGCTATGTGGCATCATCGAATTACTGAAACACTCTGGACCTCAGTCTTCTCATCTGAGAAATGGGAGAGGAGAATGGATAATAATACCTATGTGATTGGATTGTCTAAAGATTAAGAGAATTAATTTATGTAAAGCACCTAGAATGGCACCTCGTGTTAGGTGGTAGCTATTATCAGCAGTTCCTAAATGTACTGGGGCCAGGCTCCCTGCATCTGAATCGCCAAGTCCCTTTGTTAAAAATGCAGATGCCCTGGCCGTTCCAACTCCCGAAGTGACAAGTAGAGCAAGACCTGCTCAGGATTCCTGACTGCAGCCTAATTTAGAAACATTCCTCTGGGCAAAGTTTTCAGGAAGCACCTACAACAGGATCTTCTGGGAGGCCAGAATGTCAACTTTCAGGATCTTTCCACACCTGCTGACCTTTTGGGAACAGAGTCCAGGAGTCTAGAATGAATTGCCCAGGTGCCACAAGGCTGCCTGAAGCCTGAGATGCCTGCCTGAGACAATACCCCACACTGCTGGCTTCCAAAATCACCTCCACCCTTTGCCCATGCTGGAAACACTACATTCTTAAACCTTAGCGTTTCTAGGAACTCTTGGGGAGTTAACTAAGATGATCGTCATAGTTTAATAATATGAATGTATCTTTGACTTTAATAGCATCTTCATTTTTAAACTAGTACTGGGGTGTCCTCATAACGTATGTCTCGTCCAATTTCTAAGGTTAGAATAGGTGAGCAGCTCCAGCTGGGGCAGCTCTGTTCTGCCGATCCAGAAGGTTCGGGCTGGGGCTGGGTCTTACCTCAGCAGCTGTCTACACTATCAAGACTTCTCTCAAAACAATTGCCCAGGGCTGCATTACCCTACCTCACCAGGATTTCACTCGCTGCTTCAGGGGGTCCCTCCGCAAACACTGAGTAATAGCCACCTTTTCACGACGCACAGAAAATAAAATCAGCTAATGGATAGAATTTTCTCCAATTTTACTTTTCTCCGCTAGACATTTTTTTCAATCTTTGGCGCCTGCTACTGCTTGCAGGCTCATGCACGCTCATGGATACCCAAAACAGATGCACTCGTAGCAAACAAATCTTCACAGGAAATGCAGAAACAGCCAATCACTTCTGGGCCTGGTAGCCTGTTACAGACACACAGGCTGAGCTTGGGGGTTTCCACCATGAAACCGTGATGGAGACTTAACTGTGTGCCGTGGAATGCAGTGCCCTTGCATTTCAAGGTAACTTATCCCACAAAGGGGTACTGTAACTCAGGCGTGTATGCATTCAGGCCTCAGGAATTCCTACGGAGAACCCACTATTTGTTAAGCCCTGAGAAATTTACCACCAAAGCAAACACACATGCAGGTTCAAGGGTGGCAAGTGCAGAATTTCACTCTGGGCCACATCAAAAGGCAGCTCTCCTAGGAGTGCTCTGGTCAGCCAGTGTCGCACACTGAGGCCCCCTGCATGTGTGTGGTCACTCACAGACGCCGGTGCTGGGGCTGGGAGGATGCTGTGAGCTGTCAGTGATTCCAGATCGCTGCCTCCCAGAAGGGCCAACGGCTTAGCCCAGAAATACTCCACTCTGAGGGCGAAGTGTCTGCTGTCAGCCTGACATGTCCTTCCTGCTGCACCTTGAGAGAATGTCTTCAGCCCCCGACCAGAAGGGCACAGGCCAAAGGGCAGCTCAGAGGAGGCAGCCCATAGATGCCAGCAGCCGGTCCTCAACAAGCTCTCAGACCAATGAGAAAAGGTGCGGACTGGAAGAGGCAGTTGTTTTCCCAGAGGCAGAAAAGAGGCCTCGTTCTGTGTCCAGAAGGCCTGAGGAAGTCAGCATCCCTGCCTCCCAGCCTGCCCTGCTCCCCTCTGAAAATAGACTTTAAAAGCCCCAGAGAGCCTTCTCCCTGCAGGCCAGAGCCACTGGCTGGAAGTGGGCGGCGGGGGGGGGGGGGGGGGGGCAGCAGGGAGGAAAGGGGCATTCTCCTTCAGGGTGGGTCTCCCACTCTCTGGGTTAGCCAGCCCCTCCTTCTTCCACCCAGGCAGAGGGTCCCATAGGGCCCTGCCTGCTTCTGGTGAAGTGTCCCCACCTGGCCCGTGGCTACTGCTATCCCTTTGTCCTCACCCTGGCCCAGGCTGAGGACCAGCCTGGTCTTGGAGCTGCCTGCCTTGGGTGACAAGGCCCCACTACAATTCCACCAGAGACCCACGAAGACAAGAAGACAGATAGACACATAAGGGGCCAAACCAGCAAGGAGAGGCTCCCCCTGGCCACAGTTGCATGAGTGGGATCCTCTCTCTGTGTAGGAAGCTCATTGATTCACTTTTCTGATAATTATTCCTCACTCATCACAAGTGGAATGACGCTGGCCCCAGCCCAGCAAGGCAGGCGGGAAGGCGGCTCCGCGTGTGGAGAGTAGAAAATGAGCCTGCCTGTGCTCATTCGAGGAGACGAAGGAGTGAATGGTGTGTACTATCCCTGTGCACCGAGCAGGGACGCCGGGGCTGCTTTAATATTCTGCTGAATGTGGCATTTCTTTTAACCCTTGCAGGAGAGATGTTCAGCCCAGAAAGCCGGGCTCTTCTTGCGGGGCTAATGGCAAAGTTCCCTGGGCTGCGCTGAGGGAAAGAACACCGCCCCCACACCGTGGGCAGCACCAGACGCCCCAGGTGACAGGGCCGGTATACACGGCTGGCCGTGGGCACAATGGTACCCTTCCTGGGCTGCTCCAGCGAGCAGACAAGGAGGGCCAACCCAGGTGGGGTCTAGGGCGGAAACCGCGCGCCGCCAGACACCTGGTGTGTTCCCACACATCTGCCCTTCAAACAATTTCGCTCGAATGCATGTGTCCTCCTTCAACGACGCAGACCCAACGCCAGGACCATGCTCCCAAAGTAGGCACCTATTCTGCACTCCGAGAGCAAGCCACTGCCCCTCCAGGGGCCGCGAAGAGCGGCTGGCAGGACGCGCCGCCCCAGAGCTAGAAAGTCCAGCCTAGCCTCGCCCGTTGCAAATGCTCGCTCGCCCAGGTCGTCCTGACCGGTTTGGAGGTGTGCTTCGCCCGGCTTGTCCTAATTTAACCGCTCCCGCGCTTGCTCCCCAGTAAGGCAAACCCGAGCATCCTTTCTGCGGGATGTTGTCCCCGCTCCCCAATGCTCCAGTCCCTGCACGTTCCCAAAAGCACCCCGCCCCGCACAAAGACCAGCAGCCAGAAAGGGCAGTGGTAGGCGGAGGGCAGACAAAAAGCCACCTTCAGAAAAGCAAGAGCGAGCTTTCCAAGCATTCATCGCCGCACCCCCGCGCCGCCACCAGAACGAACGCGGGATATGGTGGTCTTCCCTACGAGGCTGGGTAATCTTAGACCCGCCTTAGAGCCAAAAAGCCCCTGCTTCGCTTCCAGAAGGGCAGTACTTTCCGGAGGGGTTGGGGCGCCGAACCCGGGGCTTGAGGGACGGGGAGGGGTTCCACTGGGCCACGGTAGCAGCTGGGCAAGGACCAGGGCAGTTCAGCGGAGCGAGCTCCCCGTCCTCGGAGTCCCTCAGTGGAGTTTCACCCGCGCCGGACACCGAGGCTGCGAGCTGGGCTGCGGCGCGCATCTCCCCGCACAGTTGCTTCCATCCCGGCATTAAACTCCGCTCTAGGCCGAGAAGCGCTTTGGGAAGGGGCTGCGGCCGCCGCTCCGCGGCGAGAAATGGGGCGGGGGAAGGGGCGGGAGGCGGGAGGCGGGAGCGGGGCAGGGATTTCCCACAGGGATTCGCGGGCGCAGCCCAGCGCGGGGCTCCCTGCTGCGCCAGGCGCGGTGCCCGCGGAGCGCGATTTCCCGGCCACAGCGGAGGGAGGCACAGCCAAGGCAGAAGTAGCAGGGAGAGCGTCGCTATGCGTCGGCTCCCTTGCCGGGACGAAGGAGATACTGGGGGAGTTTCGGCAGGACCGAACACCCACCCCACCCCGCCCCGTTTTCAGGCTCAGGAAGTGACAAAGGTGTCCACCTCACCCCGAATGACCCCGAAAAGATGCAGCCCGCAGGCTCCCCGACCACCAGGCTGTCCCCCGAGGGTTCAGCCAATGAACTCAGCTCCTCTCCTTCGGCGGCCACTTGGGGGTACCGGGCCAGTGCTTGCTTCATCGGTCCCCGCGCGCAACGCCAGCCCGCCGAGCCCAGAGTCCTACAGTCCGCGGACCGCAAGCAGAGGAAAAGGAGAGGGCGCACGGCAGCCTAAGCGCATCTGTGGCCGGGATAGGAAGGGAGTAGACAGGCGCCCGCACTCCAGGGGCCGGACCGCCCGAGGCGTCCATACTTCCCCAACGCTCAGCTCCGCCGGAGCTAAGGAGCCTGCACCGCAATGCAGCGGGCTCCGCGCTCTCCAAGCCGAAGCTGCGGGAGACCGGGGCTGCCAGGGAGCGCCAGGGCGCGGGAGCCAGAGGGCTCCGCGAACCAGCTGCGGGCGCCGTAAGCCAGCCGGGGGCGCGCCTGTGGGTGCCGCCCCAGCCCCGCGCTCGGCCGCGGCCAACGCTCCCCAACCGCCTGGCTCTAGGGTCGCGGGATGCGGGCGACATGTAGCCGCCAGAGAAGCCCGGGTGATACAGCCGCCAACTTGCTCCGCGGAGGGTACGTTACCTTCCATCGCGGCCACTGCGGTTGCCAGGAGGAGCAGCAGCAGGCAATCCAGGGCCATCGCCGGCCGGCGGCTCCCAGGCCGAGCCCGAGCCGAGGCGGCCGCGCGGGGAGGGCGCCGCGTCCTGGGGCGCCGCTGCGCTCCCCGCCGGTGGCTTCTCCGTATCCTTTCGCGCTCTGGCTGGGACCGGACTCCCCGGAGCGCGGCGTGGGCGTGGGCGGGAGTGTGCGCGCGTGGGGCGGTGCGGGCGCGCGTGGGTGTGGGTGTGCATGTGTGTGTGTGTGTTTATGGGAGAGGTGGGTGTGTGCGTGCGGGTGTGTGAGAGGGCGAGGGAGTGCGAGCCGGGGAGAGCGCGCGAGTGCGTGTGCGTCCTAGTGTCACATTGCGAGCTACAGCCGAGCCTACGAGAGGACGGAGCCGGCCAGACTGACGAGGGAGGGAGCGGGATCCCCCACCATCAGCTCTCTCCCCACCCCTAACACCTCCTGTCCAATCAAGGAATCAAACCTGCAAAATTCCCCCGTCCAATCAGGCGCGAGCACCTCCTTACACTGGCATTGTTAGTTTAAGAAAAACTTTTGCTTGCAAGGCTGTGCGGGAGGGCTCGGAAGGCGCTAGGAGGGGTCCGGGCTCCCTCTGGTGGTGCTCCTGGAGAACTGCACCGGCTGGCCCCAGCTCTCCAAGCCCGGACTTAGGGGGCCTAGCGAAGGAGCAGGCTGAGGACTTCCCCTTATAGCCCACCAGGACTGGTGAGCTTTAAAATAATCAAACTTGTCTTTCATCTTCTCAGCGAGACTTACCCTGACCACGCTATTTAATGCAATCCGCATGGCACAGCCCCCATAGCACTTCACCTAACAGGGTATGGTTTTTACTAATCAGTTTTATTGTGGGTCTCCTCTTACTAGAATAGGGGTATTCATTCTTGGGGTTCGTGTGTGCTTTGTTCAGTATGGAATGGCCAGTGCCTAGAACAGCGCCGGGCCCATCAAAGTTGATAGCATGTATCTGATGACCGAATGAATGAGGTTCAGAGAATCTGGGGGCTACAGCCCCAGTGTGTGCAGGGCACTGGATGTGCTTCCTGGCCAACTCCCTGCTGCTCTTGTCCCCCAGAGGTCTCCAAACATGCTCTGTGAACATCCACAGAGGGCCCTGAACCAGAAGATGAGTCAGGTGGGGGGACCAGTGGTCACACAGTCCCCTATGGGGTCAGAATATAATAGGGCAGCAGAGGGTTCTGGAAGGTAGGTGCAGAGGAAGGCACCATGACTGTGAGTGAGGGGTTGGAAGGACTTGCAGAGGCAGCAACAAGGGGACAGGGCATTGGAGGTAGGAGCGATTCTCCCTGGGTCAGCCCCCCAGCTCTGCTGTCTTTGCCTGTCTCTCGGGGTAGCCAGAGGGTTCAAGCTCAAGGTCCTGCCTTGAGGCTGCAATGCTGTGTTGATGAAATGTCCTCACCCCATCACCCCCACCCTAGACCTGATGATGGTCTGGTCCTACAGGGTCAGAGAGGACTTGTTAGATCACCTCCTTAGCCTCTGCCCCACCATGCCTCTCCCAGAGTTGTCAGTGAGTTAACAGTGGGCAAATATGACAGCCCCTCCCAGGTGCTCCGTCCTCTTCCTGCCTCAGTTTCCCACCCTGAATGTTTAGTCTCCGCTTTGCTGGGACTGCTCCCCCCCAGTCACAGCCAGACTCCTCTCCATAGGCTGATACTGTTTTGCTTCCCCCCCCCCCACTCTGACTCAGCTGCCTCCCTCTACCCTACCCTCCACCTAACCCTGCCTCAGCTTCGACCATCACTCCCGCACCCTCCTCCTTACCAGCACGCCAGCTGCCCTCTGCCCTGCCACATCCCCTCAAGTGTGTCCTAACATCACTGGAGCCGTCCGTCACCCCAGGAACAACCCTCTCCCAGTTACCTAGCGTCCTCCTAAACCTGCAACAGCCCCTGACATCAGGGACCAGTCCTCCTGGAGCTCTTGCCTCAGTTTCCACGGTCCTCGCTCCCCTGACTGTCTTATCACTTCTTAGTATTTCATTTTCAGCTCTCAAAGAGTTTCCCCCCACTAGGCACTGTCCTTGGAACCACTGCTCGCTGGGTCTGTAGACAGTTCCTGGGCGGCTTCACCTGCTCTTCTGCCTCCAGCCTTCCGCCCACAGAGGAACAGATGGATGGGTCTCAGACTCCTTTCTGCCCTTTGCTGCATTCCAGGCTTCTGAGAGGCCCATCAGGCCAAGTCTCCTTGCCACATTTTCCTCCCAATGCCCTTGTCCCAAGCCGGTGACCCCGTCCCCATGCCAGCCCGCTGCCTTCCCCTGGGCAACTGGAGAGTGTCCGAATGGTCGCCCAGTTCCATCCCCTCTTCCTCTGCAATCTTCCTGCAGCCAAATAAACCCTTCTCAAGCCAAGCTTGATCTTACCTCTTCCCAGTACAGAAACTGAATGGCTCACTGTCTAAGAAAACCAATCGCTTTGGCATGGCATCCCAGATTCCTCTACAAGCTCTCGGGAACCTTCCTTCTCAGCCTGGACCTCGCCAGCCTCCCTCTGCACTGGGCCGCTCAGCCAGCTTGATCCCCTCGCCACCTGCACACCCTGCCCAGGCTCTGCTTTCTTGGCACCTGGCTAGCCACTCAGTCACTCACTTATCCAACAGATAATTGTTGGGTACCTGCCAGGAGCCAGACAGGCTCTGCTCTAGGCAGTGGGGACACAGACACAGGCCCTGCTCTGAGGGAGCTTCCGGTGCAGTGGAGAATAATGACCATAAAGAGGCAATAGTATGTCTGATGATGATGTTACCGAGTCCAAATTCGTTCTGCTCACCGCATGACAGGCCAATAAATAGGGAGACAAGTTGTTGGGGCAAGGAATAGCGACTTTATTCTGAAAGCCGGCAGATGGAGAAGATGGCAGAGTAATGTCTTGGAGAACCATCTTAACTCAAGTCAGAATTCAGGTTCCTTTTATACTAAAAAGGGGAGGTGGTGTGGTTGGTTGTTGAAAACTTCTTGGTGTAGGAATTTTTAGTTCTTGCAGCTGTCCACGTGGGTCAGGTCATGGTGCCCCTGTAAAACCTTAAAGAAAACAAATGTTATCTTCTATTCTGTAACTTGTTATCTTTATATAAGTGCAAAAGTGTTAATATCCTTAAAGGTCATAGCCTTGAGAATGGGCTGTCCTGTATATTTCAGGCTGAAGGCAACATTTTTTACAACAGGTGCAGAGCTAGCCTAGAAAACAGGGTACAGGGTTAAAGCCAAAGAAACAGATCTAATACGGAGTCAGATTTGTTCTTTTGTGTTACAGTGAGGACTGCAGAATAAGCAATGTAACAGCCAAAGGGTGACAGTGGGTAGCTAGACACGAGGAGAATGACTTCTGTTTATTGAGCACCTGCTACGTACAAGCACTATACCAGATGTTTATATGCAAACTGAAATGAAATGAATTGAATTTTCTGCCCTCGACTTCTACTTAAAGCCCACCTCTCCCAGGAAGCCTTGGTGTCCCGTGGCTGGTCCCTTCACCCACAGTTTCATGCTGTATCTCTTTGTGTGAGTACAGAGTGGATCTCCCAGACCTAGCTGAAGACAGAACTGACCTTTATCCAACGGCAAACCTCACTCCTGAGACACCACAAGTACGGGGATCCCAAGAAGAACTCAGGCCAGGGTCTCTGAACTGGGCCAGGGAAATGAGACAGGGATCGCTAACTTCGTATCTTTCAGCCCCAAAGCTCACCCTGAGGGTTCCAAGTCAACAGGGATGAAGTAGGGTCAAAATGTGATTTTATAGTCCCTACCCTAATCAAATCTGCTGCACAGTGAGGCTTGGGAGTCACTGTCTAGGCGTTCAAAACTGCACTGATGACTGGGACATTGTGCTGAACACCAGAAACTGATACATTGTGACTGACTATACTTCAATTAAAAAAAAAAAAACAACTATGTTCTGAGGTCTCAGGGGACGGCCGGGTGAGGAGGTACAGGAGCAGTCAGGAGCCGGGGCTTCAGGTCCCACCTCTCTTCTGGCAGCTTTTTGTCTTGCTGGGCATCTATAGCCGGTTTTGTTTGAAGGAAGGGTTCTGTGGCAAGAAGAGAAGGAGGTAGGGGACGAGTAAGTGGGTGAGAGGAGAGGGTTGGATTGGGGTGGAGATGGGGCACATCAGTTCGCAAGGGTACGAGGAAACAGCACTGAGGACTTTTAGAACCTGCCGATGACTTGGGCAAGAATAGCATTGGTTAAGGGCTTTTGTTAATTTCCCTAGTAACCCAGGGGATTGACTTTTCCTGAGCAAGTTAAATATTAATTTAGCTGTGCAGCAGATTGATCTTTCTCTTGCAACGAGTTATGCTCTGTAAATATCCCTGAAAGCACCATTGGCTTGGGATTCCAAGCCTGGGTGCCCATTTCCCCAGTAGCATCTCCTTGGCTGTTTTTTCTCTCTCTGATGTCAAATCCTTGCTTGTTTTCTTGACTAATCACCCCGCTATTTGATATCACTAAATCACTCCTTGAAAGTGACAGATGTTTGCCTCCAAGCCAGTAGCTGAGGGCTCTCAGGCACCCAACGGCCAGGGCCTAGAGGCCCTTCTGGCTGGAAGGTTTGGGGGCAGCCAACCAGGTCACCCTCATCTCTAAAGAGTTTTGTGGCTAAAAGGTTGAAAAGCATTTCTAGTGAAAGCAATCACCCAACGTCCCTTCGACACATTATGAAGCTACCCGGCTGGACGCTTCCTGCTCAGCTCTAACCTGCATCCCTTTTGTTGTAGTTTAAGCCTGTTTTCTTCATTCTTCTTAGTAGTGGGAGCTTAGACAAATAGGTACCACCTTGAGGATGGTCATATGTATGTCTTTACATGAGATACTCAGTTGCTCCCTTATCCCACCTCTTTCTTTATAAGCATTACTTAACTGCATACATGAAAGGTTTAGTTATGATTCCATGATCCAAGCTACCTTTCATTAGATTCTTAAGCTGCAAGACACATTTTCATCAATTCTTTTTGAAAAGGGAGGTGGATCATTTATGAGCTCTTTAAAACATTTTAACAATGGATAATAGACAAATAACAAACCTTCCTCTCCTTTTTTGTTCTTTCAATGTTTATTGAGCAGAAATTCTGTGTTAGTTGACTGCAGGGTGCTGGGGACCCAGTGATGTCTGTGACCCAAACCCTCCCTTCAAGGCTCTCAGGGTCCCCCTAGGAAGACAGACATTGAAATGCACTGTAGGAATTTCTGTAAAAAATGGGCTCTGGCTAGACTCTTCCAACAAAGCCTCTTCCTATTTTCAGGAAAACACCCTAGCAAATACAGACAAATATGAAGACTCAGAGTAACAAGGTGAATGAACACTGACAGACAACCTAATTGCCAGGATGTGGAAGGAGCTGACAATACTTATAAGGCAGATGAAGCTGGATGGAGAGAAACCTATCAAGCACACATATGACATCTGCCAAGTTCTCTTTCACAAAGGGAACTCACCTTAAGGAAATAGATAGGAAGATATGTGATAATTCCCACTCTGTCAATTCCTGACTCAGACACCCACGAGCTCTACTCACCAGAGAATGGAGTGAATATCCATCACCATTATTGCTTCAGGTCCAAACCAATTGAAGAGCAGTCTCCCCTGGTCATCCTCCTTCCTTCCCCAAGGTCTCCTCATACCCAGGAAGAGCCTGAAAATGAGCATGACACCTGGGCAGACTGGGCTGCTGGTGGAGACACAGTGCCTCCTGGAGGGGAGGAACAATCAAGGCGCGGGAGCAGACACGGTAACAATTGAGGGAGCAGTGCAGCCTGCTGAGTGTAGTTTTTCCTGTGACACATCAGGTCAGAGCACCAGAGAATCCAGAGGGTAGTTGGAGAATGATGCCACCTCAGTGGAGCAGAGGCACTAGATGAACCCCGTTGGCAACTGGCAATTGAATATTGGCTGGTCCTCCAGCTGTAGGTTTGAAAAGATGATTCAACCATCAATCAAGCAGTGACATGGGGGGGGGGGAGTCCCCAGCCAATCCAGTCCTCCTGCCTAGCATAAAACAGGATGATGAGTCCCTCCCTTCTCAAGGGGCAAGGAGATTCCAGGGGCGTGTTAGAAACACTGCGAGACAAAGAGCAGGGACAGCACCACCAAGACCCAGAGGGAGAGCATCCCTTTAAAAGTGATGCTCTGCTCCGTCAAGAGGCATTTTCAGGAAGCTTGTTGGTATGCATAAAGACAAACTCCGTGACAAAGGAAGAAGCTGATGAGAAAACAGGCTAAACAGAAAAAGCAACAGAATGAGAGAAGAGAGGAGAAAGAGAGAAGTGTCTTAAGGAAACAAAAATGCAGGGTCAGATTTTAAACTTTACACTGGTGTGGCAGGAAACAGCAGATCTGTTGCTGCTGAGCATTGAATGGGTGGTGTGGAATGCAAGCTGGAGAATCTTTCCAAGAATATATGCAAACTGGACAGAAAAGGGAAAACATTGAGAGACACCACAAAGCACATGGAAGACAGAAGATGGAAGACCAACATATGTAAAATTGAGCTCTCATGTTTGCAAGAGGCTGGGGACTTGTTAGAGTCCCTAGAAGCATCCCTGAAAGAGTTTAGAGTTCCTAAAAGAGCCAGCAGTACAAATGCTGTGAAAGTAATGGCAAAGCTATTTAAAAAAAAAAAAAAAAAAAACTCTTCTTGGCTAAATAAAGATCTTAAAGTCACATCTAGGTAATGTTTTTGAATTGTATGGATGTTTTGAAGAAACCTTACCATCTCTCCAAGGACATACACAAATGGACACATAGAAAAATAGATTACCTACAGTTGGAAAAAATATAAAAAATATCATTAGTTTCATAACACTAGATTCCAAAAGAAAATGGAGCCAGAGCTGTAGACTTTGATGAGGGAAGATTTGTGACACACAGAAAAGATATTTCCGGTAGTCGGAGAGCAAGAGACGTTTTCAGTTACATTTTCAAATCTCAGTAAGTTTGCAACAGTTTAGAAAAAAAGTTACTTGAAAATATATTCCAAATGACAGAGATGAGGTTTGGTGGCAAGCTTAAAATCAATTAAAATAGAAGTCTAAATATTTGCAAACTGCTTTTGAATTTAATTCAAATGTCAAAAGTAGTCTCAATAAGGAATGTATGTTGTTAAATTGTTACAAAAACCAAGATCTAATAGCTCAAATTACATTAAGACCAAAGAGAAGGGGAATGTTAGGTGGCAGGTCAAGTCTATATGAAATTCTTTGTTCACATAGGAGTGATTCAGAAGCTTTTTTTTTTTAATGCTTATATCTTACAAATACTGAAATTGGTTTAAAATAGTGTAAATTGTTTAAACACAGTTTTAAATAGTTAAAGATTTTCACAAATATTACTTAAGGAAGTATATATATATATACATTTGAAAACACTGGAGAAGGTCAAAATAAAATATAATGCCTATTTTTTAAAAAAAGGAATTGAAAAATTATTAAACAAACAGGAGGTAAGTTATTGTTTAAACAATAAACATTTATAAGAAATGACAGATCACTTCCAATAACAAATACAAATGAACTGAATATTGATGTAAACGTCTCTTTGACTAAAAAATAATTTTGTTACATACCATACCTAAAACAAAGGGGAAAATAAACAGTAAAAGAATAACTTTCATTCATGGTAATATTATAGGTTAACCCACAAAACTCTTGCTAAACACATCTAGAAAAAGTCAATAATGTGTAAAATATCTTCTTTTCAATAAATTGCAGAGTTCGTAAGATGTATCCCCAAAAGCCGAGAAACAAAGTACTAAAATCCAGAATGATAAACGTGGTCGCTTAAACTGCAGGTGGGTAGGGATTAGGCCCTGGTAGGGATATCTACTGGCTTGAATTTTAATGTGTATCAGTGGAATATAAGGCTTTGAATAAAGCAATCATGCTTTAAAATGTTAAGGGTAACCACTTCCCAGATAAGCAGCGGGGGGAAAGGGGAAGAAGGAAACTTAATTAGTACAATGGAAAGGAGGAAAGGAGGGAAAAAAAGCACAGCATACAGAAAGCATAAAATAAGATGAAGGAAACAGATCCAAGTACACCAGCAACCGCAATAAATGCACCTGCCATATAATACATATAAATGAAAGAAACCGATTTAAAAAGACAAACATCAGATTGGTTAAGAAGAACATCCATTTATATACTGTCGGAAGAAAGACACTTAAAAAAATAAGGATTTGGAAATGTTCAAAGTAAATGAATAAGAAAAAAAATACCAGGAAAACATTAATTTAAAAAATCTATTATAGCTAGATTAACTCCAAAAAAAGGAAAAAGCATTATTGGTAATAAATGAAGCATTACGCAATAATAAGGTGAATTCTTTTGGAAGACGTGGATCTTGAATTTCTGTGCACCTAAGGCATGGCCTCAAATTATATAAAGAAATAAAGGCAGAATTTCAAAAAGGAAATTGACAAATCTATCATTAGAGAGAGAGATTTTAACTTTCCTCATTTGGTTATTTATAGATCAAGCAGATGAAAATTGAAAATAGAAGATTGAAACAACATAAATAGACGTATACAAGCCCTATCCAATCACTAGTGATTATCCATTATTCTCAAGTACAAGTAGAAAAATTGCAAACAATTGCCTACTTACCAGGCCACAAAGTAAGTCTCAGCAAAGGTCAAACAATTTGTCATGCAAATCACATGATCTGACTTTAAATCACATTATCTGACCTCAAAGCAATTCAATTAGAAACCAGTAACAAAAGAAAATTTGAAACACACTTTAACAATCTTTAAATAAGAAATCTTAATGGGAAATGAAAAATATTTCAAATTGAATAATTAAAACTCAACCTCTCAGGATTTTGGCATGCAGTTAAAGTGACACTTACAGGCAATTTTATATTTTATATCAGAATATTAGAAAGTATATAAGAATAGAAGAAAGTTGCCAGGTTAAACAACTCACTCATGGGGCTAAAAAACGAAGCAATAAAAGTGAGACTCACTCAAGGGAAAGAAACACAATATAAAGATAAGTACACAAAAATACAAGAGTGGAAAATATAGAAATTATCAACAACACCCCACATCTCAAAGCTCCCTATCTGATGAGAAGGAACTAATAAAATAGAAGAAGTTTCCGACAAGACTGAGCTGGTTTGCAAGGAATGTATAATGAGACACAGCATTAGGGATGAAAAGGGGGACATGCATATAGAATAAAACTTTGAAACTTTAAAGAATACTATAAACCACTTAAATGAAATAGACATTTTTCTTTAAAAGAAATATATACAACCTAATTCACAAAAAATTAGAATATTTGAATAGCCCCACTACCATGAAATAATTTGAATCAATAAAAATCTACCCACCAAAAAGAAAACATTAAGTCCAGATGGTTTTTGCCAATGAGTTCTACTCCAAACATTAAAGGATGTATTTCCCAAGTAATGTTAAGAAGCTAATTTACCCTTGACCTCACAACCAGAGAGGAACAATACAAGAAAATAAAGGACCGAATAAATACACGAATATATAATAAAATATTATCAAACTGGACCCAGCTGTGTACTGTGTATTTTCTCTTTTTCAAGGGGACCAATTTGGGCTTGTCCTAGGATTACAAGAATGGTTGAATTTTAAAGAAATCTATTCACTTCATTATCTAAAGGACAAAATGTATAGAATCTTCTCAAGAGACACATAAAACATTTGATAAAAATTCAGAACTTTTTCAAAATTTAAAATATATTTAAGCAGGGGAGGGTATAGCTCAGTTGGTAGAGTGCATGTGCAGCATGCGTGAGGTCCTGGATTCAGTCCTCAGTACCTTCATTTAAAAATAAATAAATAAACAAACAAACAAACCTAATTACTTTCCCCCAAGAGGAATTTAAAAAAAAAAATAACAATTATTAAATAAATAAATGAAATGTATTTAATAGGAGGAACAGAAAAGGAGTTTCCTATCTTGAGATATGGTACATACTAAAAACCCAGAGCAAATAATACATCAAATGGTCAAACATTAGAAGCATTCCCCTTTAAGTTGGGGAAAAGAAAAGGATGCTTGCTCTCTTTGTTTCTATTAAACATTTTACTGCAGGTCCTAGCCAGCACTCTAAGATGTGAAAAAGAAATGAAAGCTATAAAGAAAGGAAATGAAGAAAGAAAACCATATTGAATCATAAATAGTAAGATTATCTATCTAGAAAACCCAAGAGACTACAGACAAACCATTAGACTGAACATGAGGAATGAGAAAGTTTGCTGGTTACAAAGTCAATATATAAAAATCTACTGCTTTCCTAAACATCATCAAAAAATAGTAATTTTCTTTTTTTTAACATTTTTTATTGATTTATAATCATTTTACAATGTTGTGTCAAATTCCAGTGTTCAGCACAATTTTTCAGTCATTCATGGACATATACACACTCATTGTCACATTTTTTTCTCTGTGAGTTATCATAACATTTTTGTGTATATTTCCCTGTAATTTTCAATAATATAGCATTGAGTTATAGCAATGAAAACAAAAGTATATTGGAACAAATCTAAAGAAAGCCTTAAAAGACCTGCATGGAAAAACTGCAAGACTTTATTAAAGAATACTTAAATAATGGGGAAGATACACCATGTTCATGGGCGAAAAAACTGGTGGCAATTCTCCCCAGTTTTAACTCTAAATTGAATACAAATACATGAAAAGTATCCAGAGTATTTTTGAAGGATTTGACAACAGTCCAAATTCAAAGGCAAAAGGCAGAAACAACCAAGACAATTTTGAAGGCAAACAGAATGCCGGGCCTTGCCTGACCACCTATCCATACTTATTATAAAGCTGTCTTACATAAAACAACATGGAACTGATGTAGTGATTTGGGACGAATGCGTAGATGGAAAAACCCGTGGCAACGAAAGTATTAGGGAAGGGATAAAGAATACAGTAAATGTTGCTGAGACAATTTGGAAAAAAATAAAATTAGATTTTTTTATTCCACACCAAATATAATCAAATCCAGCGGGTTGAAAATAAGTATGAAAGGTGAAACTTTAAAAATGTTTTTGAAGAATATGTAGAATTGCTTAATGAAGTGAGCTCGGTGGAGGAAGGTGGCATAAACAAGACACAAAAAGCCCCAATTACAAAAGAAAATAGATACATTTGACTACATAAAGCGAGAAGCTTTAGTGCAAAAAGACACCATAGACACAGTTAAGCCACATACTGGGAGAAAATGTTTGCAACTTATTTAATCAAGAAAGTATTTGCATCTAGAATATATAAGGAACTTCTACAAACTAAAAAGAAACAGCGTAGAAGTGCCCAAGTGCTTGCTTTGACAGCATATTGCAACTAAAATTGGAACAATACAGAAATTAGCATAGCCCCTGAAACAAAAATTCACCAAGCGTTCCACGTTTTCAAGCTAGACACAAAAGGACAAATGTTGTATGATTCCACTTACATGAAATATCTAGAGTGGTAAATTCATAAGGACAGCAGGTAGATTAGAGGTTAACAGAGGCTGCGGGAAGAGGGTATGGGGAGTTATTGTTTAATGGGTAGAGTTTCTGTCTGAAGTGATGAAAGGGTTTTGGCAACAGTGGTGATGATTGCACAACATTGTGAATGTAATTAATGCCACTGAAACGTACACTTAAAATGATTAAAATGCAAATTTTATGTTATACGTATTTGACCGTAATTTTAAAAGCACGCAATGTTAAAGGGGGTAAAAAATTAGAACAGACATTTCAGGTAAAAGGAGAAAGGAATGAGCTAGCAATATCTGAAAAGATGCACAACCTCATTTGCAAGTGAAAACACCAAGATAATACTTCTCACACGCCAATGGGCAAAAATAACACAGCCAGACAATGGTAGGCTTGGTGTGATACGGAGAAACAGAAGCTTTCATACACTGCCAGTGGGAGCCTCCGTTGGTTCAAACATTTTGGGTAAGAGTGTGGCATCAGTGAAGTTTAACACGTGCTTCCTTATGTATCAATTAAAGTACAGGCTGCCATAATAAAGATGCTAACAATAAAATACTAACAACAGAATGGCTTAAAGGTAAAGTAGTTCATTTCCCTCTCACACATCATCCCTGAAGTTGACAGTCCTGATCAGCGGGACAACTCTGATCCTCACAGTCATTCAGGTAATTGGATTCTGTCATTTTCTGCAAAGTTCAGGTTGGATCACCACTACTTTTAGATTTTGGCTAGAGGAAAGGGAAGCCAGATGAAAGCGTGGAGGAGGTGTACACCTTGCCTTAAGGCTCTGATCTCAAAGTAGCAGAAAGCCCCTTAGATTCCATTGTGAAGACTTAGCCATGCAGTCACATTCACCTCAAACGGAGGCTGGGAATGACGTCTAGCAGGACACCTGTGTGAAGACAGGCAGAATGGATCTGGGTGGACAACTGGTAGTCTCCACTCCACCCTAAGACTCAGCAATTTCATAGCTAGCTGTACCCTAGCAACACCCGTGCCCACGTGCACCACGAGACAGACACTAAGAAGCTCGCAGACACACAATTCATCACAGGAAAAGACAGGAAATCACTCCAATGTCCATCACTGTAGAACAGAGAAATAAATCATGGTATATTCATATAGAGGAGCACAAATGAATGAATCACTGCTGCATTATTAGAAAGATGCTCCTAAGGCAATATTAAGATTCAGCTGAGTAGTAGGCATTAAAATTTAAATAGTATGTGTATATATGTACACGTGCACATTATATATAAGAATGTATGTCTGTATTTATAATAAAGTTACTTCTTCAAAATGAACTAGATATAATTTTTCACCCAACAGACTGGTAAAAACAAATGTTTTTTAATGTTAAATATAGGCAAGGATGTGGGCAGAGAGACAGTAAAAGTATAAATGGCAGTTTTAGCCTTTAGGGCATTTCGGCAGTATCTAAAAACCTTAAATTGGGCATTTCTATGAACTGCAGTTTCCCTGTGCAACCCTAACATAGAGAAACAGCCAGGGAGGCACATAAGGAGGTGATGGGCAGAGACGTTTGGTGCAGCAAATTTTAAAACGGGAAAAAAATTAGAATACCCTAGATGCTGTTAATTAAGGAAAGAACGGACTAAACTGTGATCCAGTCATACTAATAATGCCAGAGTAGAAAGAGGGATGTGGAACTATTTGTGCTTAATGTACATAGATCTTCCAGACCCAGTGTTCTGTGAAAAGGCAAGTTACAAAACAAGTGAGAGGAAACAGTATTTTATGTCCCCTAAAGGTGTGTATGTGGATTCTTTATTTGTCCAGAATTATCTCCAAAAAGAATTTGCTGTTTAAAAATGCCTGTATGAGGAACTATTATTTTAAAATATTAAACTTAAAAATGTTTTAAAACCAATAAAAGATACTTGGCCATTTAAATTAAACTAAGTGAAGAGATGATGCAACTCATCCATTTATTTGTAAATGTTTATTGATGCATATGATGTGTCGGAATCTGAGGGACAGCGGTGAATTACAAAGTGCCTTCTTTGCAGAATTCAGTTATTTGAAGCATTGAATCTCACCAAAAGTAAAACTTAGAAACCACAAGACACACCATTTCCATGTGTTTTTATTAAGCAAACTCCCTGGTTTTTATGTTTTTTTTTTAAGTGAGTACATTGGACAAGTCCAGTAAGTGCTCAAAGCCTCAGTTTACCCATCTGAAAAAAATGAAGTGAGTCTAGATTCTGCTCCCAAGTCAGCTATAAGGCACTGGGAGTGCAGAATCTGATCATTGCCTTTATGAAATGCCACGTGTCGTTGTTCAAGAAGAAGAAATGAAGGCAATTTATCTTGCTCTTCAGAGTCTAAGGTATGAAATGCTGATCATTATAACAAGCAATACAATCCAGATCAAAACACTGTTGGATGATCACACAACTAATTGGAGAGAGAACCAAAGGGGACTTATTAATGGTAAAACCCACAAATGCTTTTCAAGGAGGTCAACGTGAAACGTGTGCCTTTTTAACACCCACGCCAAGGACTCGATAACGCAGTAGAAAGAATGCTGGTTAAATTTGTGTTTGTCACTTCTTGCCTGTTGAAATCTTCTTTTTGAAAAATTAGAATTAAGAATGGTTGGCTTTTCTCACGATGCATAGATGAGCCTCAGATCCACACAGTTGGCTCTGATCTCGCCCAGTCTGAACGTGGTGGCCCTGATGCCCCAAACAGCGTCAGCGTCGGTGTTGTGGTCTGTCCATCTGCCCGTCTTCCTACCAGTATTGTGGGTGTTTCAAAGACCTTAAAAACATTGGCCTGAAAACTCCTCCTGCATCTCAGGCATAGAGGTCCCATCTGCATCCCTTCCTCACAGCCACCAGCATTGGACACTGCCCCACTTCCATAATCTCCAACTGTGGAAATTCCTGTCTTGGACCAGGACCTCCCAGGCTTCCAGCACCATTCCGGCCCCTCCCCCATTCATCACTACGCTTCAGCTTCATCATGAATCTCAGTCCTCAGCCCCAGTCCAGCTGCCCCGCTCCGTCAGGAACGTCAGGACCTCCTGGCTCCACATGCCTCCTAGTCCAGCCTAGACACCATGGTCAGGCCATTTCAACACAGCCGGCTTTACCACCAGACACTCCAGAGTTAAACTCTCCAGTATGGTACCCGTTACCCCTTGAGCACTTGATATGTGGCTAGTCCAAGTTGAAATGTACTTTTGGTATAAAATATACTGAACTGTATGCCATCTTCCAAGGATCAAGGGTGAAAAAAATGTTAAATATCTCATAATTTTTATATTGATTATGTGTTGAAATGACAGTTTAATATATTGGGTTAAATTATATTGAAGTGAATTTCCTCTGTTTCTTTTACCTTTTTAATGTGTTTATTAGAGAATATATAGCTTCTATTTCTACCTTAGCCAGCTGATGACTGGAACTGTGTGAAACAGAATGTGGCTCTCTGGGGCCAAGGGTTGTCAGGGATTAGGTGGGTGTCAAGGTCACACGGAGGTGGGTCGAGGTACCGGGTGTCCAGAGGGTCTGGGCTGCCACACAGGGGAGGCGAGTCAGAGACCCAGTCCTGCAACACCACAGGCTCACGGGAGGGGAGGGGGCTTGCAGGTAAAACACTGGTCAGGTCAGTAATATTTAACATCTTTGCCATTTCAGCTGTTAGTGCTCACTGTGTAGATCTGATTCAGAGAAGAGGGGTTCAGGCAGGCAGACACCCCACATCCACAGCCGAATGACAGTAAGAAACCGAAAAAGAGGGGCCAGGTCTCTCCAGAATGAGAGGTACTGTTCCACACAGAATGAGTGATGGAGAGCGAGGAGGTCACTGTCTGATTAACTCCACCAGTTATCCGAAGCAGCCTCCAGAAACAAACAGACATATGGGAACTTGAATATACTCTCAAGAGATTTGAGGCCTCCCTTCTCCTGGAGGTCTAAGTAAACCTGTTTCTCATTCCGTTCCCCAGAATCAGACCCTGAGACAGATTAAAACACAAGCCCGCGTGGAGGTGCACTGGACGCCCTGCCCCCACTGGCCAGGGCACCCATCCTCCAGCCGTGAGCGCTGGCTGTGAACAGCTCACAGCTGAGCCCTTTTCTGGAACTTTGCCTTTGGCCAAATGGGCACTGCCTCAGCTGGGGGTGGGGGGCATACCCACCCACTCCCACCCCTCAGAGCAATCTTCAGGAAGTAACTAACTGAAATGGAGGTTCAAAAGGCTAGCGACCTTGACTCCAGAGGGGACCAACTCTGTGGAACAGTCTGTGCTCCCCAAGGGATCAGGCTGAAGCCAGTCTCCAGCCCAGACCACAGCTCTGCTCAGCTCCATCCTCTGCCTCACTGCAGCCTCTCTCCTCTTCTGTTCCCTCTTCCCCGCTAAGTCACTTGACCAAGACCCTGCTTCAGGCTCTGCTTCCAGGGACCTCACTCCTACAGGAGGGGAAGGAAGCTTGGAGAGGTGAGGGGGAAAGTGAGGCAATGGAAGAGATGCAACCAGTGAGGGCGTGTTGCCAAACCGGCACCACCGCGGGGGACCGGGGAGTAACACTGCGGGGGAATCTGGAAACCAGGGTAGAATACACACCCGAGGGGCAGGGAAGCAGGGGTCTTTATACACCACTTCCCAACAGACACTGGTTCGGGCTGCCAAGGTGGGGGTGCTTCAACGTCACAGCACTTCCAGCTGCTCGAGTTCAGCCAGGCCACCCTTCCAAGGTCCCAGAGAAAGGCCTGGGGCCCCAATGCTGGCAGCTGGAAGTCAGGCCACCATGACTGATGTCCCAGGGCCGAGGAAATGTGATCACGGTGGGAACGCCTTCAGTGCCAGCCCCTCGCTTGTCTCCGCTTCGTGAGTTCAATGCCTGGACCTCCACGACATCGCCACTGGGCACCAAACTGAGCCAGACACACACTCACTGCCCTCACACAGCATGTGTGTGTGAGGTGGATTTCTCCGAGGACTCAGCAGTGGGGAGGGAGATGTTAACTTGGTAGAAACACAGGTGGCTTCAGATAAGATTGCAAGTCCCTATTCTTCAGAGTTCTTCAGCCGCCCCACCCCAGGGACCCTCTCTGTGGCCTCAGCTCTAGGCGACCCATGTGGACAAGAGCCCATCAGGGGGTTCGGTGGAACAAAAGCGTCATTCATTTTACAGGACTCGCTCTCCTGACAAGGTACTTGTGGATTACATTAGTATGCTATCACACTGCCTGGAGCGAAGTTAAGTTTTGAGTTTGTGTGCTGAATTGGAGAGTACATTTTTTGTGTCGTTTCTTGGCGACATGACTTAGCACAAGGGAATGAGCAGGAACGCGGGTACCAGCGTCTCCCAGGGAGCCCGTGGCGGAGAACAAGAGTGGAGGCGAGTACGCCGACAGCCTGTTGGAGGAGGTCCCCGGGAGGATGTGACCACCAGCTGATCCCTGAGCTGACCCTGGCACTCAGAGGCTCTTCATCCTTACCCCCGTCCTCGGAATGTACGTTCTGCCCACTGTCCCACACTAGGAACTGTTTTGAGGACGCAGCCTTGCAAAAGCAATGAGTTACCCTCCCTGTACTGGGGTCAGTTTGCAAACCAACGCAGCCACATGGCGGGTGCTGGGGAATCAATGACAGGTCAGAAAGTCCCTGTCCTAGTGGATGTAAAATTACATAAGAGACAGACCTTCCCCTCTAAGGACGAAGCAAATGCAATAATATCATCTCAGAGGATGCCAGCCAGAAACCAAAGTAAAACACTGCACACAGAGGGTGATGACTGGTGGGATGAGGAGCGTGCATCCCCCAGGGCCACCGGGGAGGGCAGCTGTGAGCACAAGACACTCAATCAGGGGAAGGAGACAGAAATGTCAGGGAGAGGGCAGGGCAGTGGGGCTGAAGCCTTGTGAGGAGCCAGTAGCCAAGAGCATAGGACATGAGGTTGGTAAGATGGGCAGCATGCATTCATGCGGAGCCCCATTTGCTCTGAGGTAAGATTCTGTATGTCTTGTTCATGGAGGTGGCATGCTGAGGGGTACACCTCGGACCAGGGGGAGCATGGCAGGGTGCACTTCGCCCTTCTCCCTCCCCTACCCGCTAACAGCAGCAGCACTGGGAACTTAATGCTCAAAGTGGACTTGGATCTATGGATGCCGTTCACCCAGGCTGAGAGAATTTTCCCTAAACGTCGCTCCCAGCCATGCCATGTGGAGAGGGCCCTGCCTGCTCCAAGGGCGACTGGCGCTGGCAGGAGAGGAACCCACCAGATGGCCCATCGACGTGGAGGCTGAGGCTCCTGTCTTTCCTGAGGCCTTGGCCCCAGACCTGTGGCAGCAGACAGGAGCAATGTCTTGCAGCCAGGATAGAGGAAGAGAACGAGAAAGCTGCACAGTTTCTCTGCACCTGGCCAGCCTTTGACTCCGGGCAGCCCTGCCATCTCTATGAGCACTCGTGCACTGGTGGGAGGCTGGGGCTGGCAAGCACACTGCAAGGGCTTCTGGGCGCCAGGGGGCTCTGGGCACAGCTGCCACCCATGCTTTGGAATCTGGAGACCCCTTCCCAGGAGAGAATCACTCACCACAGTGCCTTGGTAACACCAGCCTGGATACCTGTCTCCACATACCAGAAGCCAAATCCCCTCCTCATCACCTGAGAGGGCTGCAACTGAGTCACAGTTGAGCTGGAAACAACCCTTTGGCTCCTGAGGTGGCCCAGCTCTCTGATGCCTCTTGGGAGGGATCAAGCATCACAAGGCAATGCTTGCACTCTGTGCATGAGCCTGAGGGCAGTCTGGGAATGTCATCGGGAAGCTGCAGAGGCCACACCCCACGTGCACCCTTGGCAGGGACACAATGGGGAGAATCAAGGTGAGCAAGCACCCCACATGCAAAGCCAAGAGTGGCTCTGAACCCATTCCACGTGGAGCAGCTCCCAGACTGCAAGGGAGATGGTGGGAAGGGACAGAGGGAAGAAATGGAGGGTAAGAGAGAAGGGGGAGGGGAGGAGAGAAAGCAGATCGGCAAGAAGCTGAAGAGGAGCCTGGCCTGGCTCTCTGTCAAGTGCTCTCCCCCGAAGTGACTGGCACCCAGACAAGATGTCCACAAGCCAAGTGTCTCCCTCACAGCCATCACTGTCTCCCATTATGGCTGGCTAACAGAAATCAATCTTCTTAATGCTGCCCCGAACAGAGAGGAAGGCCAGCCAAGTCTGGCAAGAGGATCCAGCCATGCATCAGCTGCACTGGGCATCTGGCATTCAGGGGTCAGGTTTCTCCCATCCACCTCCTCTCCTGGCACCGAAAGAGCACAATGCCCGCCCCTCCTCTGGGGGAGAGGCAACAGGCAGCCAAGACTCACGTCTCAGACGGGCCCAGCCGGGATGCCTCCACTCCGTGCACCCACCTCTGCTTCCACCCACCGCCCTGGATGGCTGGATCCCTTTCCCCATGGAGATGTTTGTAACTTGACCCCATCAGCACATCTGTAAATACCTCCTCCCTGAGATGGACCCCCCTAAGTCGAGGATCCAGAGTGCACAGGGCTTGAAGAATATTCTGGCTATTTCTCAAGTGTCAGTGGCCAAGAACTGGAAGAGAAAATGAGGTCTCCTCGATCTGGTGCCTCGTGGGGGTGGAGATGGGCATGGATGAGTCTCGGCTAGTCCTTCAGTCGGCCTGCCTCACTCAGCCTGGAGAAAGGACAGTAAAACCTGTCTTGGCTGGACTCAGGAAGCCAGCAGAGTTGATGGTGTGGAAGCAGGAGGCTGGGCTGCCCTGCCTTCAGGACCTGACCCTGCTGGGAGGCTCAGCGCCCAGGAATGGAAGCCAGGATGTGGGTAACTCTTGTTAGCATCTGTCCAAATGTATTCCTACAATTGCCTTCTGGCCAACATGGGTTGATAATTTCGACTCAAGTTTGGGGATGGTTGCTAAGGGAGTCAAGAGGAAAATGTTTGGTATGTAAATCTTCTCATTGTTTTCCAAATTAGCATCCACACAATCTGTAACTTTGAAAGACTTGGAAGCTAATTAGCCCTTGTACTTGTGATTAAGACAAAACAGACAAGAGGAGAACTCAGGGGTGGGCCTGACGATACCATTAACTATTTATAGTTTTCCTTTGCCGCTTGACAAGAGGACAGTGGGAGCTAAGAGAGAAAATGGCAAAGACCCCGTGGGTGGGGAGGTGAATTCTGTCACCCCTCAGCAATTACGTTACAGTTAACCAATGACTGAGGCTGGGAAGGGGGAAAAGAAACAGCATTTTGAATGGTGTTTGATAACAAACTAGTCTGATGCCTTCAAATCACAAGGGGACGATTAAATTCTGAGATCAGGTTAGGATGAGAATTCCCACAAAATCCTGAGACTGGAATCAGATTAGTGAAAAAGAAATGGAAAGTCATGGAAAGAATTGTAACTGTTGCAAAGCATTGACAAGTCTTTAATTTTCACTCTCATCCACCTTTTTGGATGCAATCTTCTTGCTAAAGCTAGTTTATGTTTAATAATCTCGAGAACTTTTTTTAAGAAAGAGCATAGCTTTGCCAAGAGTATGTTAGGAGGCAGTGATTCCCAAACTCCCAGGGAATGGCGACATCAGAATCTCCTGGAGGTTCTATTCAAAGCTCAACTATTGAACATCCTGATTTAGTGGGTCTATCTGGGACCCAGCAGTGTGAATTGTCACCCGCCTATCCAGGAGATTTTGATGGGCAACCAGATTTGAGAATGACCTGGTATCTCTGTTATCCACCTGCAGGAGAAGGATAGCTATTTGGACAAAAAAGACAAGAACCAGTCACATACTTGCTTACCTTAATGGGGAAAGCAATCCCATGGGAAGGAAAGTAGCCTTGACATGCTGACTCTGCACATCAATGAAGTGACAGAGAAGCAACTCTGAAAGGTGGTGGAGGAGCTGGTGTAACACAGCTCCCCCAGGTCTCAGAAATGAGCCCATTGCACTCCATGCCCTCGGGCTGAAGAGTGATGTAAGAGGGCCTAGAAATAACTGTAAGCTCTCATCTTATACCTACATCTCCTCTCACCCCTTTTGGGTAAACTGAAGTAGGACAGGTGGGAGGTCAGAAAAGTGCTCAGAGAGGAAGATGACAACCAGGACCAAGGCTGATTGGCGTCCCTCCCTCCCCCACAGCTCCTGAGGTGCTTATGGTCAGGCTTCGGGGTTACTCCTCTGGGGTTACTAATATCAAGGATTTTTCAGAGATTATTATTGTTCAACCATCTATCCAGTCGGGAAATATTTATCAAGCATCAATTACGTGCTAAGCACCTGGGTAGCAATTCTCAATGTACATTAGAGTTGCAGGGGGAACTTAATTACAAATGTTCAGCCCCACTCCAGACATTTTTAGTCAGTTGGTCTGCCATAGGGTCTAGGCAGTGATCGTGTTAGGAGCATCCCAGTGGCACCTGGCACACAGCCGGGGTTAGAGAGTTACCGCACTAGCGTGACTCCAGTGGTCCTCAAACGCGAGCCAGTCGCAGGACCACCTGGAGGTCTTGGTGAACCACAGATTTCCACCTTCACCCTGAGACTTTCTGATTCAGCAAGTCTGCGGTGGGGCCCAAGGATTTGCTTTTCCACACTCAGAGCTACTGCGATACGTAGCAGTGCATCTCATGAAACTTACAGTCAGTTAATAATACACTCCTGTGCCTGTTTCTCAGCCAGCGTCAGAGCCCGCCCACAGGCACAACTCCCTCACCACAGGGCCACCCAAAGCTATCCTTCCTCGTGAGTCTCCAAGCCTAAACTCCTGGCCTGGCTTGGAGGCCTGTTTTGTTTAGAAAGCCACAGACAGCTGGATTCTTATTGGAGGCTCTGGCAGGGTGAGGAGAGGGGGGCACACTTAGTCAGGTTGTCACTATAATCCAGTTCCTTGGGTTTGCAGGACTGAGGTCCCCGTTTCTTCGCTGGCTGTCAGCCCGTGCTCCTCTAATGCATAGAAACCTCTGTGGTCCCGGTACACGGCCCCGCTGTCTCAGAGCAAACAACAGTGCACCGGACCCTTCTCGTGCTGAGACTCTCTCCTGGGACCCTCTTCTGCTTTTAAGTCTCATTTGATTACATGGGGGGCATCTAGACAACCCGATAACCACCCTGTCTTAAAGCCAGCTGAGTACCAACCTTAATGCCTCTGCAAAGTTCCTTCACATCAGCACTGAGGTGAATGTTGGGTTGAGTAGCCAGGGGACAAGGACATTGAGAGACATCCTTAGACTCCTGTCCCCCGCAGCACACTACCTGCTTAATGCCATTTTCCAGCGAGCAGGCACTCGGAGAAGCTACGCCTCCCTAGTGTCCACCATGTAAATACTCGGTACCTGGGCTTCCAGCATCCCAGGGCTCCCAGCACCTGGGCTGGCCCACAGTTAGGAAGGGATGCCAATGCTGATGGAAAAGAGAGAAAGGTTCTCAGCTCCTTCTGGCACAGTGTGAGGAGGGAGAGAAGGAAAAATGCCTCTGGACACTGTTAAAGCCTTTCATTGCCTTAATTAGAGCTCCCGGAAATTTTAAGCAGGGCTTGCAAAATTACGATCTGTAGGCAAAGCCTGCAGCAGGACAAATGAAGCCCTGTTCCTGGGAGATTCAGGTCTGACTAGCTGAAGATAATCCTCAGTAATGGGGTAGCATGTTTCTGATACCCTCCAGGCTCGCTGCCTGGAATCCATTGGCCACAGAACAGCCACCCCCGTAGGTTGTCCAATATGCAAATCTGGTCGTGTTCCTGCCTGTTTCTGACCCTTCCATGACTGCCCATTTGGCGCCAAAGATTCGAAGTTCCTTGAGTCTATAAAAGACCCTCTGGTCTGGCCCGAGGTGCTCCCTCCAGCCTCATCTCCTGTCCCTCCTGGCCTCGCACTGTGTCTCCCTAAGTGTTTCAAGCTCCCTGCACACGTTGTGGCAATCCACATCTCCAGATCTTTGCTCAGGCTGAACCGCCTAGAATATCTTTTCCCCATCCTTTGACTAATCTTTAATCACCCATCACTCAACTCATGTGTCTATGCCTTCAAGAGGGCTCTTCTCTGTCCATGGCTAGACCAGATTAATTGTCCCTGCGTGTTGATTTTCCAGCTATAAATCTGTCTCCTCCTTGAATAAAGAGGGCCTGGTGTAGGCCCTCAAAAATATTTGCTTACAAGCAAAAAGAACACCACCTGTGGCAAGAACTTAGCATAATCAGAGCCAGATCTGTGCGTGTGACGATGAGTTGGAATAATCAGTGTGGGAGTCAGGAAAGGGCCAGAAGAGGGCCCAGTCTGCTGGACTTGCCTCTTCACTTACAGGGCCCTTTGCACAATGAAAACGCAGGGTCCCTTGTTAAGCAGTTATTAAGACTCTCAAGATGACAGAGCATTAAACCAAGCCTGGGCTGTTCCTGAGCACGGAGCCCTGTCAGCGTCACAGGCACATGCCAGCCTGCAGTCTTGACGACATGGGCCAAAGGCTGGAGCCGGCGAGGCTAGAGTGCTCGCCCTCCGTTTCCCCAAACCCGCAAGCCTGAGTTTAAGTGTCTATGAAGTTAACCTACTGAAACCGTCCTTTAGTGGCAGGGGGCCTGTGATTCAGCCTCCAGTCGAGGCCTCTTTGTCTAAGAGGGAGATGCCACCTGGACGACAACACCGGCCACGTGGGATAAGGTGTGGCTATGTCTGTGCCTGGGGCCTGAGCACTGGGCAGCCCATTTCCCCACGCAGTGGTTGAAAAGGCCAGGTCACAGCAGAGTGCACATGTCCACAGCCAGCCTCTTCCCACCGCTGGGCCCAGAGCTAGCAAGACAGAGCTCAAAGAGAGGACTGGGAAGCAGACCCGATGGTCCTCCGGAGCACAGCCCAGGCCACACGGGCAGGGTGCGCGTCCACAGGGCAGGGCAGCCTCTGGACAGAACCAGTCAGTCAGGCACACAACCAGTCACAGGGAGGCCCACTGAGGGTCAAGGAGCTGCAAAGAACGCAGACCTCTCGAGCTAATTTTTAAAATGCTATTGGGCTTGCCCAATGCTTTGAGTGAAACTGGGGGTCACCAGACTGTAGGAAAACTGGAACTTAAAGGCAGCGGGGAGCAGGGAAGCTGTGAGCACGTGTTTCCCCCTCGGTGTCTCTGCTGTCCCTCGCCTTTGCGTCATCTTGCTCCCCCTGTCGCCTGACCAGCACCCTCTGCTCGCACATGGTTTCTGTCCCCACGTGACTTGGACTGCACGAGCCCCCACAGCTGTCCTGGCCTTGCTTCCCCTGCACCACAGCTCTGCTCCTTCAGTCCAAACCAGACTGTTTTTCACATTTTCAAGGGAGGAGTCTGAACTGGCCTGACATTAGCCCAGGCACAGTCTGGGATGACCACCCTTGGTCCAGCCAGTGTGGCAGATCTCCCCAGCTAGCCCCCACCAGGGGAGTGTGGTCAGGGAAGATGGGAAGGGCCCTTTCTAGAATAAAACAGAGCAGTCCCTGCAGGGTAGCCCTGGTGGTAAAGATCCAGGCAGGCAGGCAGGCAGCAGAGCGGTGCTAGGGTTTGTGCTAGAGAGGGGTAGGGTCCCAAGAATCTGAAGGTGGAGGATGGCCCCCACCTCAAGAGGCAGGCACCAGAACTGGGTGCAGGACAAGGAGGAACAAGACCTGGGTCAGTACCACAGAGACTCCCCTGCATTCCAGAGATGCTCAGATCTGCGTCTCTGAGCCTCCAGCATCAGAGCTGTCAGCAGAGGAAAACCATGGGAGACACAGATCCCAACACACACACACAATAAGGCCCTGATCCCAAGGACTTTCATAGCATAAGCATGTCCAACCTCAGGTGTCCAGAACGTCTCACAGACCAGAGCTCCCTTTCTTCCCACACAAGTTGATCGAGCTGATTCTACTGTAGGTGTGCGGTATATTAATACATATATTTGAAAGTCGTGGGGAGCCAGGCTCAGCCAGTATCTCCACCTTCTGACCCATGTGACTCTGACCTCAAGGCCTTAGTTCAATGAAGAGAAAAGAATAAAGGTATGTGCAGAAATGTTGCTGCAGATGACCTCCACACTGGCCCGAGAGCCCTTGGAAATGCTAGTAGGTCACGTGATCGTTTTGCTTAAATTCTGTCACTTGTTCACTCAAACAAGCAAGTGTTTACCAAGAAACGATTCTGTGCTCTGGGTGCTGTGGGATTGATCCAGATGCCCTAACAGGACTAACGTGGCCTCTCACCAGCCTCTGCCCACTTCTCAAGTCAAGTAACTCTCATGCCTGAGCTGCATCAGACCACCTGGAGGGCTTATGAAAACGCAGATGGCTGGGCCCCACCCCAAGAGTTTCTGACTCAAAGAGTCTATATGGGGCCCAAGAATCTGCATTTCTAAGAAGTTCCCGAGTGCTGCTGCTGCTGCTGCTGGTCCAAGGACACTTGGAGAGCTACCGCTCTGGCATCACCTGTTAGCACGGCCAGCTCCAGCCTTCAGGCTCTCTCTCTGCCCCATCTCTTCCTCTCACAAACAGATACCTTCCCCACTGCCTGAACTTCCAATTTTCATATGCTATAGCTCTCCCCAGATCTTTATAGCTGCTCTCTCTTTTACCTGGAACACCGTCCCTCCCTGACTTCCTCTGGCTCGCTTCTACTTCTGTTTGAAGTTCCAGCGTAGATGCCACTTCTTCCAGGAAGCCTTTCAGGACTTCTCCCTTCTCCCTTATTCACTCACTCACACATCAGACTGGATTGGGGCCCCTGCTCTGAGCTTCAGGAACAGCCTGTCCTTCCCCTCCTGCAGTTCTGAGCCCACTCCATCATCAGAGCTGGTCTGCCTTGTCCTCTGTGAGGGCAGGACTCACAGCCATCCTCGTTACCATTTCATCCCTAGGGCCTGGCTAGTGGCTGGTAGGTGGTCAGAAAATATTCACTGAATTGATGGATGAACAACATGAACTTGATTGTTGTCATTCTAGGATATTAGCCTACATTCAAATGAGGCAGAATTTTACTACCCTACGCATGCGCCACCAACAGCGGCTCTCACGGTGTGATTCTTGGACCAGCAACATCAACATCACCTGGGAACCTCTTAGAAATGCAAATTCCCAGGCCCTGTCCCAGACCCGTTCATCAGAAGCGCTGGGGGTGGGGCCCAGCCATCTGGTTTTTATAAGCCTCCAGGCGGCTCTGATGCTCCCTCAAGTTAGAGAACCACTGCACCATCACATGATGAGGCCTCAAAGGAGTAAAAATACTAGAATATTCTGAATAATAGTGATAGTAACACTCTCGGGTCCGGGTGAAGTATGACTGTACGTGAACACCGCTTGGAGGACGCTGGCCAGCACTCTTGGGGATGGTTTACGCTCAGCAGAGCTGTACCCTCGGAGCAGTTGAGCTGAGTTTATTCTCCAAATTACTGATATTTATAGAACTATAACTCCAGGGACGGAGGTGTCACTGCAGATGAAGAGAGTTTGGAGGAGAGAGAATCTTTCTGTCGGGTGAATAATTTGGAGACTAAATTGAAAAGCAATCACAAGGAAAACCAGGAGAGTAAAAGGCTGATTTCGTGGCTGGAGTAAGAAGCATTGGGATGGGGGAGGGTTCCCTTCACGGTGGGTTCGAGGGAGCCAGCCCTCTCCCCATTCTGTGTGCTGCCCCTTTGTGAGACATGAAACACAGCCCAGGTGTGAGAGGTAAATGCCACAGAAGTGACAGGCAAGTGGCTGCAGGAGTCTCAGGGCAGGACAGGAAGGGATCGCAACAGGGGTCAGGATGATGATGAGAACCTGGTCCAAAGAAGGGAGTCAGTGCTATGCAACAAGGCGGGTACTGTCAGACACTTGCTATAAAGGCGAGATGAAAGGACCCAGGGGCTGTGCTCAAGGGGAGAGCAGAGTGAGGTGGCCTCGGAAGGCTTTGGAAAGAGGAGCCCCAACCTGAACTTGGGGCTTGTGCCTGCAGGCTCACCAGAAAGGGTCCCCTTTCCTTTAAGGACCGGGAATGCAGGAACTCATACATTGAAGCCGACTTAAACTTGGCGTTGAAGATGACTGGAAGTAGAGGCTCGTTGAACTATGACAAGTGGGAAGGTGCTGTTCCACCATATGCTGCTAAATTGCCTGTCCCTGTACAGCGTGCTCCCGGAGAGTCTTTCACGTGCCGGCAGAATACACTCTACACAGTAAATGAAGCCAGCCGTGGGCTGCCCTGACGAACCAGAGAGCATCAAGGGGAAGCCTTGATCTGCAGTCCTTGTCACTCTGCCTGGTGCCCTGAGAGGGGCTGCCCTAAGAAATGAGGAGTGAGTGGTGGAGATGCCCCACTAAAAGCAGATTTGCTGCCTGGAGCCAGAAAAGCGTTCACTGGCTCACTAAGAACGGAGCATGATTTAAAACGATCAGGCCAGAGGTCAAGGCTAAGAACACCAAGGTCAACAACTCAGACATCTAGTGGAGACACTTGGTCCACAGGACACTTAGTGGTGAGCTGTCTGGGACCCCAGGAGGAGTTGCTCATACCCGCTTATTCACTGAGTCCTGCAATTATGGCGAGAGGTGTTTTTTGTTTGTTCTTTTTTTTGCTAAAAAAAAAAAAATCACCTGTACGAGTTTGCAAAAGCCCACAGAAATGTATGGTCTCACCGTTCCGGGGAATCTGGGTGCTGGCAGGATCCCACAGGCAGCTGGGGGCTGCGAGAGGAGGTCTGGTCCAGGCCTTGCTCTGTGGCTTGTGGACGGCCGTCTTCTCCCTGTGCCTTCACATCTTCCCTCCACGCAGATCTCTGCACCTAGATTCCCGCTTCTTATCAGGACACCAGTCCTAATGGATTAGGAACAGCCCTAACCTCCTCACTTTCGCTTGATTACCTCCATAAATCCCTGTCTCCATATAAGGTCACATCTGAGGAACTAGGTGAAAACTTCAATATAGGAATTGGGGGGTGGGCACAATTCAACCCCAAGATATCTGTAGAACAGTGCAGAGAAAGCGCTCTGTGTGCCCTGAGGCATGAAGCGAGTGTGATCCCTTGCTGCACAAGTAACCTCCAATCCAGAGAGGCCCAAGGACAGCACGTCCCATCAAGGTCTGCAAAGAGCCACGAGGAAGCTATTTGCATTGAACTCGGAGCTCCTCTCAGGCCAAGAGCTTGGGAGCGTTTCTAGCTCTGGCTTGACCACTGACTATTATAGCTGTGTGACCTCAAACAATTTCCTTAACCTCTCTGGTCTCCACCTCGTGGCATTCGTTATGGGACTGAATGAGCACATGATAATGCATTAACGCCATTCTTGGCAGGCGTGTAGTGATTGCTCAGTAACTGCTAACCCTTCAGTTATCCTATTTACTCTCCCGTAACACAAGGTTAGGGCTCTACTGGGTGGATACACCAGACAGACATTGAACAAGGGTGGCAGTGGTCACTTTTCCTTGGACCAGTCTCTTGACCTCAGTTTCCTCATCTGAAGAACGGGATAAGGCTTCCTGTCTGCTGCTCTGGGCACCAAAATGGAACCACTAATGGAAAAGTGCTTTGGGAATTTGTGACGATGCCAGTTAATACCTTGACATTATCAAGCGCGCATTCCCTAGAGTCAGACTAATTGTGAGTTCTAATTGTTTTTTTTTTAACATTTTTTATTGATTTATAATCATTTTACAATGTTGTGTCAAATTCCAGTGTTCAGCACAATTTTTCAGTTATTCATGGACATATACACACTCATTGTCACATTTTTTTCTCTGTGAGTTATCGTAACATTTTGTGTATATTTCCCTGTGCTATACAGTGTAGTCTATTCTACAATTTTGAAATCCCAGTCTATCCCTTCCCACCCTCCACCCCCCTGGTAACCACAAGTCTGTATTCTCTGTCTGTGAGTCTATTTCTGTCCTTTATTTACGCTTTGTTTTTGTTTGTTTGTTTGTTTTTGTTTTTGTTTTTTAGATTCCACATATGAGCGATCTCATATGGTATTTTTCTTTCTCTTTCTGGCTTACTTCACTTAGAATGACATTCTCCAGGAGCATCCACGTTGATGCAAATGGCATTATGTTGTCGGTTTTTATGGCTGAGTAGTATTCCATTGTATAAATATACCACCTCTTCTTTATCCAGTCACCTGTTGATGGACATTTAGGCTGTTTCCATGTTTTGGCTATTGTAAATAGTGCTGCTATGAACATTGGGGTGCAGGTGTCATCCTGAAGTAGATTTCCTTCTGGATACAAGCCCAGGAGTGGGATTCCTGGGTCATATGGTAAGTCTATTCCTAGTCTTTTGAGGAATCTCCACAGTTTTCCATAGTGGCTGCACCAAACTGCATTCCCACCAGCAGTGTAGGAGGGTTCCCCTTTCTCCACAGCCTCTCCAGCATTTGTCATTTGTGGATTTTTGAATGACGGCCATTCTGACTGGTGTGAGGTGATACCTCATTGCAGTTTTGATTTGCATTTCTCTGATAATTAGTGATATTGAGCATTTTTTCATGTGCTTTTTGATCATTTGTATGTCTTCCTTGGAGAATTGCTTGTTTAGGTCTTCTGCCCATTTTTGGATTGGGTTGTTTATTTTTTTCTTATTGAGTCGTATGAGCTGCTTATATATTCTGGAGATCAAGCCTTTGTCGGTTTCACTTGCAAAAATTTTCTCCCATTCCGTAGGTTTTCTTCTTGTTTTACTTCTGGTTTCCTTTGCTGTGCAGAAGCTTGTAAGTTTCATTAGGTCCCATTTGTTTATTCTTGCTTTTATTTCTTCTAGGAGAAAAATTTTTAAATGTATGTCAGATAATGTTTTGCCTATGTTTTCCTCTAGGAGGTTTATTGTATCTTGTCTTATGTTTAAGTCTTTAATCCATTTTGAGTTGATTTTTGTATATGGTGTAAGGGAGTGTTCTAGCTTCATTGTTTTACATGCTGCTGTCCAGTTTTCCCAACACCATTTGCTGAAGAGACTGTCTTTATTCCAATGTATATTCTTGCCTCCTTTGTCGAAGATGAGTTGACCAAAAGTTTGTGGGTTCATTTCTGGGCTCTCTATTCTGTTCCATTGGTCTGTATGTCTGTTTTGGTACCAATACTATGCTGTCTTGATGACTGTAGCTCTATAGTATTGTCTGAAGTCTGGGAGAGTTATTCCTCCAGCCTCTTTCTTTCTCTTCAGTAATGCTTTGGCAATTCTAGGTCTTTGATGGTTCCATATGAATTTTATTATGATTTTTTCTAGTTCTGTGAAATATGTCCTAGGTAATTGGATAGGGTTTGCATTAAATCTGTAGATTGCCTTGGGCAGTGTGACCATTTTAACAATATTGATTCTTCCAATCCAAGAGCATGGAATATCTTTCCATTTTTTAAAGTCTTCTTTAATTTCCTTCATCAATGGTTTATAGTTTTCTGTGTATAATTCTTTCACCTCCTTGGTTAGATTTATTCCCAGATATTTTATTACTTTGGGTGCTATTTTAAAGGGGATTGTTTCTTTACTTTCTTCTTCTGTTGATTTATCGTTAGTGTAAAGAAATGCAACTGATTTTTGAACGTTAATTTTGTAATCTGCTACCTTGCTGAATTCTTCAATCAGCTCTAGTAGCTTTTGTGTGGACCTTTTAGGGTTTTCTATATATAGTAACATGTCATCAGCATATAATGACACTTTTACCTCTTCTTTTCCAATTTGGATCCCTTTTATTTCTTTCTCTTGCCTGACTGCTGTGGCTAGGACTTCCAGGACTATGTTGAATAGGAGTGGTGACAGTGGGCAGCCTTGTCTTGTCCCAGATTTTAGTGGGAAGCTTTTGAGTTTTTCACCGTTGAGTACTATGCTGGCTGTAGGTTTGTCATATATAGCTTTTATTATGTTGAGATATGTTCCCTCTATACCCACTTTGGTGAGAGTTTTTATCATAAATGGGTGTTGAATTTTATCAAATGCTTTTTCTGCATCGATTGAGATGATCATGTGGTTTTTGTCCTTTCTCTTGTTGATGTGATGTATTACACTGATTGATTTACGTATGTTGAACCAGCCTTGTGTCCCTGGGATGAACCCCACTTGGTCATGATGTATAATCTTTTTTATGTGTTGTTGGATTCTATTTGCTAAAATTTTGGTGAGGATTTTGGCGTCTATGTTCATCAGTGATATTGGCCTATAATTCTCTTTTTTTTGTAGTGTCTTTGCCTGGTTTTGGTATCAGGGTGATGGTGGCTTCATAGAATGAGTTTGGGAGTATTCCCTCCTTTTCAATCGTCTGGAAGAGTTTGAGAAGGACTGGTATGAGTTCTTCTTTGTATGTTTGGTAGAATTCCCCGGTGAAGCCGTCCGGTCCTGGACTTTTATTTGTAGGGAGGTTTTTAATTGCTATTTCTATTTCCTTTCTAGTGATCGGATTGTTCAAGTGTTCAGATTCTTCTTGATTCAGTCTTGGTGGACAGTATGTTTCCAGAAACTTGTCCATCTCCTCTAGGTTATCCAGTTTGGTTCCATATAGTTTTTCATAATATTCTCGTATGATATTCTGTATTTCTATTTTGTTTGTTGTAATTTCTCCATTTTCCTTTCTTATTTTGCTAATTTGTGCTCTCTCTTTTTTCTTCTTTGTGAGTTTGGCCAGAGGTTTGTCAATTTTATTTACTTTTTCAAAAAACCAGCTTTTGGTTTGGTTGATTTTTTCTATGGTCTTGTTAATCTCTATTGTATTTAATTCCTCTCTGATCTTTATTATTTCCTTCCTTCTGCTGCTTTTTGGGGCTTTTTGTTCTTCTTTTTCTAATTCATTCAGGTGGTGGGTTAAATTGTTTATTTGAGATTGTTCTTCTGTTTTGAGGAAGGCCTGTATCGCTATAAACTTCCCTCTTAGCACTGCCTTTGCTGTGTCCCATAGGTTTTGAGTGGTTGTGCTTTCATGATCATTTGTCTCAAGGTATTTTTTAATTTCAGCTTTGATTTCCTCATTGATCCATTGTTTTTTCAATAACATATTGTTTAATCTCCATGCTTTCCTTTTTTTCTCCTTTGTTTCTCTGTTGTTGATTTCCAGTTTCATGGCATTGTGGTCAGTAAAGATGCTTGAGATAATTTCTATCTTCTTAAAATTGTTGAGGTTTCTTTTGTGCCCAAGTACATGATCGATCCTGGAAAATGTTCCATGTGCACTTGAAAAGAATGTATATCCTATTTTTTGGGGGTGTAATGCTCTGAAAATATCCACCAAATCTAGTTTTTCTATTGTAGTATTTAATTTCTCTGTTGCCTTGTTTATTTTCTGTCTGGAAGATCTGTCTAGTGATGTTAATGCAGTGTTAAAATCTCCAACTATGATTGTATTGCCATCAATATCCCCCTTTATTTCTGTTAGTAATTCTTGTATGTACTTAGGTGCTCCTATATTGGGTGCATATATATTAACGAGTGTAATATCCTCATCTTGTATCACTCCTTTAATCATTATAAAATGTCCTTCTTTATCTTTCTTTATGGCTTTTGTTTTAAAGTCTATTTTGTCTGAAATCAGTACTGCAACACCTGCTTTTCTGGCTTTTCCATTTGCATGGAATATCCTTTTCCATCCTTTCACTCTCAATCTATATGTGTCCTTCTCCCTAACGTGGGTCTCTTGTATGCAGCATATTGAAGGTTCTTGCTTTATTATCCAGTCTGCCACTCTGTGTCTTTTGACTGGAGCATTTAGTCCATTAACATTTACAGTAATTAATGATAGATGTGTGTTTATTGCCATTTTGAACTTATCTTTGCAGTTGAATTGGTATATCCTCTTTGTTCCTTTCTTCTTCCTTTTGTGGTTTGGTAATTTTCCTTTGTATTATCATGGGTTTATTTAATTTTTGTGACTCCTTTGTAAATTTTTGGCTTGTGGTTACCCTTTTTTGTAAGTCTATCACCCCATTACTATAACTGTTTTTATTAAACTGATAGTAACATGATCTCAAACCCATCCTACTGTTAAAAAAATTTAAAAAAGAAAGAAAAAAATATTCTATATTTCCCTGCCTCCCTCTCCCACTCTCAGTGATTTGTATGTCTTCTTTTATAATTTCATGTTTACTTTATTTGTAATTCATGAGTTATCACCTTTCCAGTTGTGTGTTTCTCATTTCTGTAGCATCCTGCTGCTTTTCTATTTAGAATAGTCCTTTCAATATTTCTTTTAGCATGGGTTTAGTGTTGCTAAACTCCTGCAGCTTTTTTTTGTCTGTGAAACTCTTTATTTCTCCTTCTATCCTCAAGGATAGCCTTGCTGGATAAAGGATCCTAGGCTGCATCTTTTTTTCATTCAGGGCTTTGAATATATCTTGCCACTCCCTTCTGGCCTGTAGTGTTTGTGTAGAGAAATCAGCTGAGAGCCTTATGGGGGTTCCCTTGTAACTTACTCTTTGCTTTTCTCTTGCTGCCTTTAGAATCATTTCTTTATCCTTGACTCTGGCCATCTTGATTATGATATGTCTTGGTGTGGGTCTATTTGAGTTCTTCCTGTTTGGGACCCTCTGAGCTTCCTGTACTTGGATATCTGATTCCTTCTTTAAGTTTGGGAAGTTTTCAGTCATGATTTCTTCAAAAACCTTTTCAATCCCCTTTGATCTTTCTTCTCCTTCTGGGACCCCTATTATGCGAAGATTGGGACGCTTTATATTATCCCATAGGTCCCTTATGCTATTTTCATTATTTTTTATTTGCTTATCTTGTAGTTCTTCTGAATGGGTGCTTTCTATTGCCCTGTCTTCTAGATCACTAATTCGTTCCTCTGCATTATCTAGTCAGCTTTGCACAGCTATTAGATCATTCCTCATCTCTGTCAATGAGTTTATCCATTCTACTTGGCTCTTCTTTATAGCTTCAATTTCATTTTTGACATGTTTTATATCTCTAAACACTATCTCTTTTAATTCCTTCAGCAATTCGATCACTCCTTTTTTGAAATCTTGATCTAGTAGGCTATCGATGTCTATTTCGTTGATCTTTCTTTCAGGGGATTTCTCTTGTTCTTTTAATTGGGAAAGGTTTTTCTGCTTCTTCATCTTGCTCATACCTCTTTGGCACTGTGGTTTATGGAGTATCAGTTGTTTATTTTGGTCCTTAAGGATTTTATCTATCTGATGCCTATTTAGGAATAGAACTTAGGAAAAAAAAGAAAAAAAATAGAGAGAAAGAATTTTAAAAGAAGGGAGAAAGAGGGTTTGAAAACAGTGTATAATGAATAATAGAAGAGTGAGTTGAAGCAGAGTATTAATCGGGTTGAGACGTCCTTTTGAAACCTTTACAAAAAAAGGGGGGGAGATGAATAGATGTATTTGAAACCTGTGTCTAATCAATAGCAGGACATCAAAACCCAAGAGAAATAGAAATGAATTAAGAAGTAAAGATTAAGAGAGTAATAGAAAATAGAACAGGTAAAAACAGATTTAAAAAAAAAGGGGGGGGGCTTGTCGGTGTTCTCCTGGAGTCTGTGTGCTTTTAATGTGAAGTCTTTCTGTCTTCATCCTGTTTTGGAAGCTCAGCTTGCTGTTTTCAGAGGCCCTCCGTTGGCGCCCTCTTCTGTGCTGCTCCCAGCACCTGTCGGCAAGCAGATCGCGCCTCCTCCTAACACTGGGTCAGGTGCAGCTCTCCTCTGCTGTGGGCGGGCGGGTCGCTGCCCCTCCGGATGCCGCAGTCAGATGTTGCAGACTGGCCGGGTAGGAGGGCGGGTCGTGCCCCCTCCCAGCACCTCGGTCAGGGGCTGTGTTCCTGCCCGAAAGGCGGCGATCCGCTCTCGCTCTACCTGCGCCGCCGCCGGTAGCTCCGCTGCTCTGTGCGGCTGCGCGCTCCGCCCTGGTCGGGGCTCCGCGCGGGTGGGCTCGGGGAAGACCGAAGGACAGCCCTGTCCCTGCTCCGAGCCAAAACCCAGCTCCTTGTTTGTCTTTGTGGAGCAAGTTCTCTGAGGGACCAGGATGGAAGGATCCTATCTGCCCCGGGCTGCAGGCCAGTCTCAGTCTGGCCTTTGAGGCTGCTAAGCCCTTCGGTGCGGATGCAGGTTTCGCCCCCGCCCCCGCCTGGGTGCTAAGCGCGGAGGATATGGCGGCTGTGCCTGAGCCCCGCCTCTCTTCCCCCGAAAACTTTCCGCGGGTTTTCAGAGATGGGGGTGTGCACCCTTCCCCCGAGAGCACATCAACCTTGCTGTTTTATGGAGGGCCCAGGTTGTTCTGCCCTGTGCACCCACAGCCACGGCACGCAGCCCCTTGTGTTCCCCCGGGGCTGCCTCCGTGCAGCCACTTCTGTCCTCCGCCCGGCTTGTGCAGCCTGGCCCTGCCCGCCGCTGCCGGCCTGCGTCTCAGGCTGGGTGTCGGGGGGACGCTCTGTGCCCGTTTAACTTAGTTCTGTTAGTCAAGGGCTCCTCTGTACAGATCCGAGCCTCGGAGGCTCCTCCTCTGTCCCGCTGGCCTCTCAGTTGGAGAGGGGAGACCCAGCGAGCGAGCGCCAGTCCTCCTTTGCCGCTCCCTCCCCGCGGGACCTGTCCCGCGCTGCTTTGCCTTTTGTTCTTTCTTTTTTCCTTTTCTCCTACCAGATTTTTGGCGTCTTTATCTTTTGAAGAGGGCGATGTTCTGTCGGAGTTCCACAGGTGCTCTGGTTGGCTGAGTGGGTCTGTAGATGTGGGTCTTGGTGTATTTGTGGGAGAGGGTGACCTGCGAGCGTCCTTCTACTCCGCCATCTTCTCCGTCTTCTCTAATTGTTTTTTAAGCAATTATTTAACCTCTCTGTGCTCCAGTTTTCCATCAGCAAAACAGGGACTACAAAAGGCAAACGTCTCGTAAGTTACTGCGGAGACTGAAAAGTATGGGCGAAGTGCTTGGAAGACAGGCTGGCGGATCGTACCCGGTCGTGAGCCTTCCTCTTCTCTGACTATGACGGCGATTCTGCTTGCTATTTATAGGGGTCTGTGCTGTGATCGTGGTCATAGTTCCACTTTTACGTTGCTTGTCCCTGAAGACTTTTGCACTTACACGTCACTGCCAGAGACCCCTGCCCCTTACACACAACATCAGGAGAGTGGCTTGGTTTCCCTTCCCCCCACAGCAACCTCCACTGTAACCAGAGTTCTTTCCACACCACAGTCCTACGAGTCAGGCTTTCCTGGTTTTCAGGTTTAAAATCCAGGTGCTAAGAGTCGAAGTCCAGGCCCGCCTGTTTCCTGCTCGTTTGGATTAATTTCCTATTGTTGGATGCTGGATGGTCTCTGGTAGGCAGCATGCGGGGAGGGGAAAGTTTCCCTTGCCAGGAAAATCCAGTAGGTGATGATGCTAGAGGCAAAGGTACCAGTTCATGAGAAACACCAACAAGCTGGCCAGCAGAGGCTCTGACTCCTAAGAACTCACGGGCCGTAGCCGTGCAGGGCTGCTCCTATAACCGGGAGAAAGACCCATTTAGCCAGACTGTGTTTGCTCTGGCTGCTGTAAAAAATGACCACAAAGTTAGTGGCTTAGAAGCCCACATATTTATTGTCTTATGGTTCCGCAGGTCAGAAGTCTAAAATCAAGGTGCCAGCAGGGCTACCTTCCCTCTGAAAGTCCTAGAGAAGACTGTTCCCTTGCCTCTTCCAGCTCCTGGTGGCTCCAGGCTTTCCTTGGCTTGTGGCAGAATCTCTCTGATTCCTGACCCCTCTTCACGTGGCCTTCCCTCCCCTCCCTGTGTCTCTTCCTGAAGGATGTTTGTCACTGGATTTAGGACCTCCTTGGTTAATCCAGGATGATCTGTAACTTAATTATGTCTGCAAAACCCTTGTAATAGTTAAGGTCATACTTATAAGTACTGGGGGTTAGGACCTCCTAACTTTTTGGGGGGTCACTATTCAACTCATTCCAGAAGGAATTGTTGGATAAATGAATTAATAATTGGGGTACTTGCCTGCTCCTTAGTAACCAGAATCCCATTCTGTGGGGAGGTACATATGGGGACGGTCTATGACTGGAAGGACCCCTGGGCATCCCCAGCTCAGCCCTAAAGTTGAAGCTGAGCACCCCCGGGGGCGTGGGTGGTCCCTTGGGTCTCAAAACAACACACACCCTGGGGAACTCACAGCAAGGGACCTGGAGCTGCCGTTGATGGGGGCAGTCCAAATTTGAGTGACAAAGAGCAGAAGGAGAAATAAAGTTGAGGGTGTGTCCCAGGCTGGCTTGCGACCTTGGCTCACAGCGACCTAGGAAGCCAAGGTGGCTGTGTCTAGGGGATGAGGATGTGGTTGCATTGGAACAAATGGGGCCAGAGCTGGGCAGAGATGGGCCCAGCAATGAGAGCTGGAAAGAGGCAGTGCCCCACAGAGCTGCCCCTCAGGCCGGCCACGGGGAAGCCAAGTCGCCAAACTCTTTAGCCTGAAATAGGCTGTCAAGGTTCCTGGACCAACCTCACCTTACAGCTGAGGAAACCGAGGCCCTGGGAAAGATGCGCCTTCCACAGGCCATAGCTAAAGCCCAGGCTCGGCTCCGGGCCCGGCGCCTCTCCTCTGTGTAAACAGCTAGGAAGCATGGCTGGGTCCTGTCTGGGGGGTTGAGATCACCTGACCACGCCACCCAGAGAGTCTTCCCGTCCTGTGATGGTAGAAAACAGACATGATCCAAGTTCAGTGTGACGCTGGAGGGCCGTCTAAAATAGAGCAAACCTGAAACCTGATGAATAAGTGGATGGTGAAAAATCCATTCAGTGCAACCTTCCGATGGGACACACTGTTCTTTCTTGGGAAAAATGTCTTGCTGCATGTCTGTGGGAGCCAAGGCTTCAGGATCAGGGGCACCTGCCCAGGAAGACTCTAAAAGGGAGAAGCCTGCACTGCCCAGAGGATGATGCCGGAGGAGGGGGGCATCCAGAGCCTCTGGGAGCCCCCGGGGGAGGCGCACTTTGTGTGGTTGCGGAGACCAGCAGCGTTAGGGGCAGAGAATGCGTGAGAAGTTCATATCCAGACGGCGGAAGACAGACGGGGGACTTTGGACTCCCACAGACCATGCAGTTGGAGTGGGCTTGGGCCCATCCCCCCCAGGTGACCCTTGGATCACGTCTTCCTCTAGCAGTCCACAAATAATTGATGATTGTCCTAACAGCTGTGATCAGGGGCGACTTCCTCATAGATAAGGTATGTTTTGAATTGCTTTTCTTTTTTCAGCCCCATCTCTACCCAGTTGCCCTGGCCAACCCCATTTCAGCTTAACCTCAGCGTGCTCACCATCACACACAAGGGACATGTACACACTCACGTCCAGGTTCACCCCTGGACACGGCACTCACTAACTCCCCGCTCTCCTGGCCCCCACACCAGCCCCCTCCTCTCACCCAGTGCCAGGGGCGCTTCCTGCCCCCTCCCCTCCCACCTCATCTCTCTGCTCACTTCCGCACTCCAAATCGCCCCTTCCTCCGGTTCTGTCACCAAAGCCCACAATTCTGTTCCTCAGCCTTGAAAACTGGTCATTCCCTGGCCCTCCTCATGCTCACATCACCATCCTTCTTCTCTCCTTCCCTTCACCCCCAAGGGGTCTTCACGTCCTTGGCACCCACACCAGTGTCCCGTAGCCTGCCTTCAGCTCCTCTCCAGGGGCACCCCTCCCCCACACTCTCTCTCCCCAGGACTTGGCCCTGCTGACACAGGTGACCACAGAAGTTCCCCATCCTTGTCTCAGGGACTCTGCCACCCCAATATCCCTTCTTCCTCCCAGCTGTGCCTTCCGTCCAATCACATATCTGACTTAAATCCATCATTGCACATCTCTTCCCTAATTTTCTTCCTCTCTGTAGGACTGAAGAGTTTGGACTAGTTCATGATTCTTCTTTTTCTCCACCCACCCTCAAGATTCTGCCAGCCACCAAATCCTGTGTCTATTTAATAAATATTGGTGAATTGGATTGAAGTATTAAAAACAACCTTGTCGTAGGAGTACAGAGTTCTGAGTTCTAGTCCAAAGACTAACACTGGCTGGGTTATGGATCTCAGTTTGCCTATCTGTGAAATGGGGGTTTGGACTAGATGAGTTTTGAGGACTCTGGCACACACTGCTGGTTACCTAAGCGTTATCTGTTCTCCCTGTATTTTTTGACAGGAACCACGATTCTGCCCTGGGTGCTGATATGCTCACACAAACCCGGCTGCTTCCTGGGGGGCCAGGTCTGGTCTATGGGTGGCATCTGCTGCATCCTGTAGGTCCTCCCAGTTCTGGAGTTGTCACCGGCTGGGTGAGCAACCGGTCTTCCATACAGAAGATGCAAAAGGAAAGGCATCTTCTTGCTGATGTCTCCACGGGAATGGAGTAGCCCGTGTTTAGAGCCTTGGAACCGGGGAAATAGACACTGAGGTCCACTGGGTCCCAATTCCTGTCTCACTCAGAGCCTCAGGCATTGCTACAAGATTCTCTCTGCTGTTAAGCACACTCTGGGCCCATCTAGAAGTCTCTCCTACCAGCCCCCTCTCCCTTCCAAGCTGGAAGGGCAGGGTGAAGAACACATGCTTCCTGTCCCCTGGGTCTCTCTCCTCTTTGCCAGGTTTCACCGGACCTTCAGCTGTCTGGTTCCCAGACCCCACCACATACTGGCCCGTGAAATGTGCCAGACATCGCAGCCCATCACCCTGCACACAGTAGGACTTGACTCTCCTCGCAAGACTCTTGATAGGATGCTCTTCTTAACCGTTTAGGGGCCTCCGGACACTTTGCCAAGTGTTGGGTGCAGGATGAGGATTCCCCAGCTGTCCATGGACCATCCCCTGGGGACTCTCTCCACACAGAGGCACGGGCCTCCCTCTCCTCCGAGTCAAACCTGAAGTCAGGAAAGTAGAAGTTAGAAAGTACTGTTATAAGATGCCGCCTAGATCAGGGACCCTTGAAATCGTCCTGGGGTGCTGACTGGAGAACTTCCTCTTAGGCCGGACGAATGCCCCAGCACAGAGGGCTCAGTGACTGTCGGGAGCATCTCTGTCCATCCTGCCTCCAGCCTCACTGACTCCAGCTTCCCAGCAGGACCCAAATCTCCTCCTGTCCCCTCCATGGACCACATGTGCAAGTCTTTCACCAAAGCAAGGCCAGCTCTCCCTGCACCACCCCCCAGAGGCAAAGCGTGAACCCCATTTGGTGCTGTTTCACCTGCGACTGTCTGAACATTGTGTTTGGGGACATGCGAAGCAGCAGGCCGGTTCTCACAGCTCTTTCTGGCTTCACTCAGACCAGCAGGTAAGCATTTGACATACAGCTACTTAGTGACAAGTATTCGGCTGTGCAGGGAAGTTACCGAAGCTGGGGTTCCCCTTGGGATCTTCTCCCTAGAGGGAGCAGGCTGAAGGAGGGCAGCGGGGAGGAGCTGAGATTTGACCACAGCCACAGAAGAGGCCCCTTGAGTGGGGCGGGGAAACTGCCATGTGGAGAGGTGCCCGTCCCAAGCATCCTGCACAGGAGACTGAAGAAAGGGGTGATCTCTCCCTGCTTAGAGGCTGAATCAGCCTTGGAGCAGCCCTGCAGCTTCCCTCAAGCCAAACTGTTCTGTGCATACAATATGGTAGACCCTACCCCTTGTCCCCAGGAAGCCTCCTGGAGATGCCCTCTGGGAGCTGAGAAGCTGACCACCTGAGGGGCAGGGTGCCATTCATAGACTCTCCACTAGAGGGCAGCTCTGGGTGAGGGCATTGCTCTGCCCCTTCTGGGAGCTTGCTGGGTGAGGCAGGGAGTGGGGTGCTCTGGGGTCAGGGCCGTGACAGGAGCTCCCAGATGGTGGAGGATGAGGCACTCCCCTGCCCTCCTCCAAGTCCTCCATAAATCAGCTCTCAGGCCACACGGCCCAGGACTCTTCCTCTGAGCTCAGAATAAGCTGACCTCACATCCAGCTGCCGCAGGGGCCCCATATGTCCTGGCCAAGGTACTCGTGCTCAGGAGGGAGGAAGGGTGCAGCCGAGATCTGGAGGGAATGTCAGCGTCACACATGCAGCCCCTTGAACGTCCCTCTTGTGGTCTGCTTTTCCCAGACCCAGGGGGAGGGAGGGAAGATTCTGAAGGGCTGAAAGCTTGCCTGTCCCTAGCTAAGAGTCAAGGGGGAAGGCGGCCTGGGGCCCTATTTAAGAATAAAAATAAAAATGCAGCAGAAGTCAGGTGCTGGCCTCCGCAAGCTCTTAGAAAGAAGCCCAATTTGTAGAACACTTAAAATCAGGGCTGCCCTGGTCAGAGGGGAGTAAACGACTCCCCTCCCCCCGAGCATTCATAACCACCCACCCCCTCCACCCGCTGCACTGAGGAGCCCCCGAAGCACCTCATGGAGAAGTAAAAGCCTCGAGGGCGAGGACACAGTTTGAAAATCTCCATGCTAGCTGTCAGGAGGCCATGGGCGTGGGCATAAGCCCTGGCAGTCCAAGGTCAGTGCATGGGGGATGGTGGCCTACTGCTGGGTGGGGCGGGGGTAGGAAGCAGGAGGAAAGCCTGCTCACCCTGGGGCAGCCCTTCTGCTGACAAGATGAGCCATGTCATTCACCAAAACCCTGCAAGAAAACTTGCCTTCGGAGTAGATTTGGCAGAAAAGGGCAGCCCAGGGTCTCTGCCTGTGAGCCCCGCTGCTCCCAGGGCTGCCCCAGGCCCAGCAGAGACAGCCCCGGGGCACAGGAGGACAAGGCTTCGAGGAGTCCTTGAGGCTAAGACACAACATTGCCCGCCTGGCCCAGCTCCAGTCACCATGCTATGTGGTACAGGACGCCAGGGCAGTCAGGAGCGTGCCCCAGCCCGGAGGGGGCCTTCACCTGGCAAGTCCTTGGGACCCAGAGATGCTGTTTTGACACATTTGCAATAAAGACTGAAAAGGGCACATGAGCAGCACACATGCAAACTGTCCCCACACACATGTGCACAGACAGCCTCACATACTCAGGCCTGCCGGTGCACACCAGCATGTGGTTTGCATATGTTTGTGGCCCACACCACAGCGCCCTGAGCACCATGGCAAAGTGGTCAGGAGTGAGGACCCTCGGCCGAGAGCGTGGCTGTCTAGCCCTGTGTCCTCAGGTAAGTTGCCCTACCTCTCTGAGCCTTTGTTTTCTCATTTGTAGAAGCGCATGCGTCAGAACCGTCTGCCTCCTCGCTCACGCTGAGGGCAGAGTGGGGAACTGGCCCACAGAGCCCTAGCCCGGGATCCCTGCTCGAGCAGGGAAATGCTGGCCGTGCGGATGTCCCGGATGGCAACACCGGAAGCCAGGATGCACTAGCTCACTGTCTCCATGGTGGGCCACGGCCCCGGGCGGCTAGCGCTGCCTATAGGCTGGTTTTCCAACGCCGGTGGTCCATGGGGAACGAGGCTCCTTAACCAGCGTCAGAAGACCTGCAGCATGTGGACTGTCAGAGGGGTGGATTTGGGCACGTTCAGCTGCTTTTCTGGAAGACCCAGGCATTTATGACAAGTCCACAATGAGGGAGACAGTGACCACAGGGAGACAATGAGGGAAAAGAGAGCCGGGATAAATATAGAGAAAGAGAAACTGTAAATAGAGCGGTGACAGATGCAAAGGGAACGAGCAGAGGTGGCCTGTATATAGAACGCAGCTTAGGAAGACCACAGAGAGACAGCGAGCCAGAGACCCACGGAAAGGCGGAGAGAGGGACCACTGTCCGGGATCACGGGCTTGAGTAGTCACCAGACCCCGCAGCTGAGGATGGAGAATAAAGGATGGAAACGCACAGCCCTGTCTGCCGGTGACCTTGGCGCCCACTTCGTGCTTGGACTCCCCAAAGGCCTTTCCCTCCCGGCAGCTGAGTCCTTGCCAGGCCGCTGGCCACCAGGCCCACGCCGTGCCCGGGCAGCGGCAGAGCCCACGGGGCGGGCGGCAGCGGGGCAGCGCAGGTCACGGGCAAGCCCAGGCAGCCGCGGGAGGACGCGGCACCTCAAACAGCTCAGTCCCGCGGCCACAGGCAATCGACGAGGACCTTCGCTTGTTAGCCCTGCATTTCAGTGGTGTTACTGAGACCTCGCGCAATTTCTCCCCAGAGAAGGTGCTTTCGTTGAATGAGTCCTGGCCCCGCGAGGCTGCACCTCTCCCGTCTGGCCCAGCTTCACCCGCTTTGTGAGGGAGTGTGGCGGAAATTCTTCCTGTCCTCTTTTTATGGTTGTAATTAATTCTTCCCGAGGGAGATACATGAACGTGCTGTCCATGTACCTAATCACCTGCCATCCCTCCGGTGATTCACCCAGGAGAGGGGTGGGCTGCCGCCCACCGCTGTGGAACATCACAGGGGGGAGGGGGCCACAGCAAAGCAGGAGAACCCAGGCTAGAGGGTGCCTGGCCCCATCAGCCCTCCCTCCTCAGGCGTCCCTCCTCTTGATGGGAGGACCTGGATCATGACACAGGCTCACAGCCCCTATGTGTTGAGCACTGACTTCCGGCCCTGGGCTGGCTGCAGCGATGGTCACATCTGATACGGCCTCTGCCCGAGGAATTTATGCCCATGTATCCACATGCAAGGCATTCTTGGGATGGGATGTCTTATCTTAAAATACCTCCCTCTGAGGGTTCCCGGTCTCCATCCTACCTCTCAGTGTTTATTTGATCTCTTTTCTTGATTACTCCTTTCCCACGTGCCCTTAATTGTCGGGGTTCCCCAGGTGCCACTCTTGGTCTTCTTCTCCTGCAGAAAGTGCATCACCCTCCTGCCCCACTGGACAAGTGTGCCAGGCCCTGAGCCAGGCTCAGGGGAGCAGAGAGGAGAGAGCAGTTCCTGCCCTGGGGAGCTCAGTCTTCCGGGGAAGCAGCCAGAAACAAGCGACAAGGACAAGCCCTGTGCTTATGGCATATAGACGTGCCAAGGGGGTCCAGCATTTTTTTTTTATTGTTTATATATATATGTATATATATATACTTTATTGAAGTATAGTCAGTTTACAGTGTTGTATCAATTTCTGGTATACAGCACAATGCTCCAGTCATACATGAAGATGTATATATTCATTTTCATATTCTTTTTCACCGTAAGTTACTACAAGATACTGAATATAGTTCCCAGTTTCAGAGTTCAGTCCCACAAGACTGCCCTCCACTTCAGATGCCAATCACAAATCCAGGTTTTCACCTGTGCTTCTGACCAACCGGCTATAAATCAGAGGTTCTCACGACCCCCTCCTTAGGCTGGATTAATTTGCTAGAATGGCTCACAGAACTCAGGAAACCAGTTTACTCACTAGATTACTAGTTTATTCTAAAGGATAGCAAAGGATGCAAATCAACGGGCAGAAGAAGACATACTTAAGATGAAGTCCAGAACAAAGGAGATTCTGTCCCCATGGGGCCTTGCACAGTGGCATGTGGAAGCATTCTGATTCAGCAATCTGGAAGTTCTCTGAACCCCTTCCTTTTTGGGTTTTTATGGAGGCTACATTACATAGACAGGGTTGATTGAATCACTGGCCATTGGTAATTGAATTCAACCTCTGTTCCCTTCCGCTTCCCAGATGTGGAGGGTTGGGGATGAGACTGAAAGTTCCAACCTTCTAATCACGTGACTTGGTCCCCTGGCAACCAGCCCCCATCCTTAGGTGGCCTGGGGGCTCCCCAAAAGTCACCTCATTAACATAACCTTTATCTCATTAACATAATCTTTTCACTCTCATCACTCAGGAGATTCCAAAAATTTTAGGAGCTCTGTGCTGGGAACAACGGGATCCTGCTGCCCTGGACTCAGGAGTATCTCCCTGGACTGCTGGGGTAGCTCTGCTATGAAAGTTCCCAAGGTCAGGAGCAGGAAGGATGGGCTCTGTGGGGTCATTCCTCCAGGGGGATGCCTGCAGGGGCAGGGACATTTATTAGCAAGGAGGGAGGAGCTTTGGTCAAACCAGATATCACAGCAGAGGCCCAGCCCCATCACACCATACTGCCTTGGTCAGCATCTGGCCTGGTCTTGGATAAAAATTCTGTGCTCGAAGGAGCCCGGAAGAGCTCACACTGGGAGTGTTATGCAGGGGATGCTAATGATGATTCAGTCTCCAGAGCCTTGCAAGCCGCAGGATCTGGGGAAAGCAGCCCAGGCAAAGCGGGTGAGACAGGAAAGTGTTATCTGGCTGAGTGTTACTTGGCCTTGCTTACAAGTGCCCCCTCCCTCCGACGCCAAGCTAGTGTCCTGCAGCCACTGGCAGCCAGGGCTTAATTAACTGCTGGGAGACTGGACTTGCCACAAAGCGTCTTGACCCATCAGTACCTCAGGGCACCCACTCCTCCAGTGAGGCCCAAGGCTGGAAGCTCTGGTCTGTCTGTCTGTCTGTCTGTCTGTCCTCTCCGCTCCGCCCCTCCATCTCTGTGGCTCTCCAGGTCTCTGGGTCCCAGCAGGTGATCCATTCACTGCTTGTCTCTCGTTTTGTTTTATCGTCCCACTTTATCTTCTTTGTGGCATTTTCCCTTTTTTTGAACAGTTTCTGTTGCTCTTCTAACTAGGAGGGAAAGGAGTGGAAGGAATAAAGGAAAGGAGGGTCTGTCTGCCTCTCTGCAGGTTTCCCCTGGTGGGACACCCTGACTCCTCATCTGAAGATTTTGAGATGGTGATAAGGTCCACTTGGAGTTTTATATTATTCTTTCCCCAAACCATTGAAGTCCCACTGATCCTCCTTAACATTCCTCCTTTCCATCCTGCTCTCTCCATTCCCACACCTGGCTCGAGCCCTTGCAGCTCGCTGCTGAATCTCTGCAGCAGCCAACAGTCTCTCCAATCCATCCCAGCGAGAATCTGAGCACTTCCCTCAATACTTCGGTGATTCTAAAAGTGTGGCGCCCAGCCTGCCAGCATCAGCATCCCCTGGGAAGGAGATAAAAAGGCAAATCCTCAGGACACATCCTTGACCTTCTGATTCAGCAACTCAGGTGCCGGGCCCAACATTGTGTTTTAATAAGCTCTCCATGTGACTACGATGCTTGCTAAAGTTGAAAACCACTGACCTACTTAAAAGCCCTCGGTGGCTCCCATTGCCAGGCCCAGATTCCTTGGCACGGCCTGTGGGGCCTCTGGGACCTACTCCCTGCCTCTCTTCCGAGTCCTGCCTCCTCCTCCCCACCTCTTGCCACCAAACCCTCCCAACCTACTGGGCTTTAACTCCTCCCACCTGCCAGTGGCTCCCTGAGCAGGCGCTGTCCCAGGCCTCTGAGCTATGTGCTCTCGGGCTGGGGTAACCCCCTCCTCCCCTCAGAGCACACTGGCCACTCCTCCCAGGGTGTCCCCTCCAGCCCTGACTGGCCTACGTCCCTCCTGTCCTTAGCTGTCAGCCTGCTGCTCTCACTCCCCCTAGACTAGGAACTCTTGGAGGGAAGGACCGTGACTTGGCGTATGTGAACCCCAGCACCCTGGGCATATTTGGCATCTGTTTCAAAGCCATGACTTAAGTAATGTACCCTGGGTTGTCACAAGAGCCATGGATGAACACCGGCACAGATTCATGGTTATTTCATTTTACTTTTGACTTCACTATTATGACAGAGGGGTTATTGGGCCCCTGGAGGATGCACAGCAAGCTCCCTACAGCTCTCCCTGACCAGTGCTCTGGATAAATAGCTTCTGGAGGCATCCAGAGTGAGGGGGGAGAAAAGGGAGTTAGGGTCCAGTGACCTGTGTTTGTCCCCTGGCTCTGCCACTTTCTAAACCTGTGGCCTCAGAAAAAGCTCTGAGACTTAATTTTCTCATCTGTAAAATGGGTTGATGGTACTAAATTTAGGTAAGTCATGTCCTAATTTGAGTCCCCCTGAAAGCAGAGCCTGAGAAAAGGTGTCAGATACAGGGAATTTATTTAGGAAGTGATCCCAGAGAGCAGGAGGGAAGATTTGGGAAGGGCAAGTTGGGCGGTGGAAGATTCCATGCTCCTGGGACCTCTGAGAAGCGTACAGACTGTGCCCCCAGAACTGTCCACTCAAGAACAGGAAGTGGGTCATTTATCACAGCTCCCATGTCCCACTGGGTAAGGGATGACAAGGCCCTCCCTCTTCCAGACTATTTCTGAGGTGCTCTTGTTTGCAGGTGTGCAGGTCTCTGAAGCTTCAGGGAGGGATTGAGGCAGAGAGGCAGAGAGGTAAGAGGTGCACTTGAGGTGGGACTGGCTCACAGGCAACTTTCCACCAGGGCTGCCGCTGAACCCAGAGGGGCCCTGGCAGCATCCACTTCCGTGAACACACTCTCCCCCGGCCGCCGCGACTACCTCTCACGCGGCCCTGCTCCTCTGGACTGAGATGGCCCTTTTAGCTGTCTGCATCCCCCACTCGGCAGGGATTTCCTGGCAACGGGGATGACGGTCATACCCATCACTGTATCCCCAGTGCCAAACTGGGAGCGCAGCACAGAGGACATCCTCAGAGAGACTTGCTAAATGACTGGGTGAGCAGAAGCACGCCTCACGTAACAGATACTCAGGACAGTCCACCTCGGGTGATACTGCTTTCTGAATGGAGACAGAGAAGGCACGGCTTTCTGATCAAGTTGCAGAGAATCATCCAGTCTGAGTGGGTTGGAATTCCTTTTTCATTCAAGATGGAGTAATGGAGACCAGGTTTGCCCTCTGATCTGAAGCAACTACAAACCCAGATAAAAGACACAGAACAATGGCGCTAAAGACATTGGGCAACAAAGAAGGCATATCCCCGAGAAACTGAATGAGGGAGCCCTATGACTCATTAGACTGGGGCCCAGTTCAGTGCTTGGAGAAAGCTTCCAGGCAGGGGTGCAGGGTACAGGATGGAGAGACAGATCACAAAGGGGCACAAGGAAACATTTTAGGGTGATGATAGGTTCACCGTCTTGATTGCAGAGATCATCTCACAGGTATATACAAAACTTATGTCAAAACTCATCAAAGTGTACACTTTCAACTCCTCCATTGTATTGTATGTAATTATACTTTAACGAAGCTGTTTTTTAAAAAAATAAACGAGGAGACAGGTATTTCTGCTACTTAATGGGCAATAATCTACATTAGAAAAACACATGCAGGGGAGTGGGGGTGTACCTCATGGTAGAGTGTGTGCTTATCATGCACGAAGTCCTAGGTTCAATCCTCAAGACCTCTATTCAAAATAAAAGTAATAACATTAAAAAATAAAGCTTAAAAAATCTGTGGTGTGTTAATAACAACAAAATGTATAAAAAAAGAAAAACACAAGCAGAAATTCATTAAAGAGTGTATAAATAATCAATATCTTTCTGGTAAGATCCTTATCCCTCTGCTTTTTGACAAACAATCTTTGTCTAAGATTTGGATGCAGTTTCCAATGAGGGTTCGGAATTTTGCCCAGCAGGCCCACAGAACTGAACACGCATTTATAAGTTCCACATGAGTCACCTTCCCATCCAGATCAGAGCCGCTTGCTGTGGGAGGGTGCACCAGGTTCACCGGGCCACACGCGAGGCAGTTTCCTCTGGGGACGCAGACTTGTTCCCCCGGAGGCTGTCCTGCAGCTTCCCTGCCACACTGGGGTCGTTGTCACCGCCTTTCTGAGATGTCCATCCTTTGTGCTGTCTGCATGTGCCCACCACCCTGCTCGTGGACCTCTCAGGCTCCCCCGACCCTGGAGGCTGGAGCTGCTGGCTCCTCCCCTGACCACTCCCCCCTACTGTCACCAAATGCTCTGCTCTGGGCAAAGAGAGTTGCTTGAGCCCCTAGTGGAGTGATTCCTCCCACTTTCACTCCCCATTTCCCTGGCAAAATAGCTTCAGTTCCTAAAGCCACTGTTTGATCTCCGCCCAAGAGTAGGAGGGTGCCCCGGAGTGTACTGAAGTACAGCCGGACGCTCCTTTCTCTTCAGGACCTGAGGCTAAGTCTGGACACCGTGCCAAACCTTGTCCACGCTGATGTGATCTTTTATCCTCGGGGCCCTGTGGTCCTTCCTGACAACCTGGCATCTCTCTGCACAATGCATTCCTCCCCCACACCCCCAATCTGCCGTCAAGCTGTATGCAACGGAATCTCCAGTGCGGGCAGGGCTCTAGTTGCTTCCTGCTGGGATGCTGAGCCCAGGGAAAGTCAGCCCAGGTGGGTGGAGTGACCATCGCACTCCCCAGGGACCCTAGGCTGGCCTGTGCAAAGCTCTGGAGGGAGGTCCTGTCCTCTAGGCTCTGCCTCTTGCCCCAGCTACTGTTGAGGGGGATGCAGAAGTGCTATGGGAGGCAAGGTTGTAAACTGCAGGGGCTTATCTTAGAAAGTCCTGGACCCTGGAAAAGGAGGCCGTACCGTGCTATGGCTGGCACTTTGGATGGAAGTGTGTCAGGAAGAAGGGAGTCTGAGAGGACATCGTCGTGACCGGGGAAGCTGCCTTCACTAGGGTCCTATTGAGGCACACAAGCTCAGCTATCGAGCTGGGTGTCAGGAGTGAGTGAAGGAAGAGGCCTGATCTGATGTCATAGCCGACACCCTGTGGCCGACTGCTGCTGCTCCTGTGACACCCCAGGTGGGACGTGAAGTCTCATGTCCTCCCCAGCAGCTCCATGAAGCAAGCCCAGCAGTGCCCAGTGCTCATACTGTGGAGAGAATCCCAACGCAAGTGGCTCCGGAGCTCCGGAGCCTATCTCTGTCCAGTGGCCTGGCCCAGGTCCTCATCTCTCACCTGGGTTCCTGCAGCAAGATTTCTGCCTCCAGTCCTGGGCCCTCCCAGCCAGGCTTTTCCACTCTGCTACCAGGGAGGGTTTTCTAAGACAATTTTGCCCACAGGCCCCCACCAGCTCCTGGGGGGGGGGGGAATGTGCGATCCTGGCTCCATCTATCTCTTGATTGCACCTCCTGATGTCTCCCACCTACCTGGCCCCACGTTTCTGCCGCTCTGGACCTGTGGTCCTCCATCCCACTTACCAGACCCTCCCACCTTCGGTGTTTTAGAGGCAGGAAGCAGAGGACAGGGAGAAGGTGGAGATGCAGGAGGGAGGGAGAATGGAGACCCAGGGATTGACGAGAGCTGAGGGATGGAGGACAGAACGTGGTGCTGACCAGCATGGGTGGGAAGTGAGTGGACGGAGATTGAAGAGGTCATGTCCTAAGCTCCGTGATCTAAATTAGGTAGGACGTGGAATCAAGTTAAAACTGCAACTGCAACCCGGTGAGCTACATCTTCTCAGAGCACATTGATGCGCACACGTGTGCCCATGCCCACACATCCACATGCACAGTGCACACACATCTACACATCCACGTGCACACATGCCCCCCACCCCTAAGTGTGTTTGGCCTGTTCCCCTGCAGTGGGCAGAAGCAGAGATTTCCTGAGGGTCCCCTCAGAGGGGTGAGGCTGAGCCTCCGGCTGGATGGAGCAAACAGTCCCAGAAACAGACACAAACATCCATAAGTGTTTAGTTCATGAGAAAGTCTGCATTCCAAAACAACAGAGGACATGCTAGGCTATTTAATAAACTGCCTGGAGGCAATCAGGAAAAAGAAGCGCACATCACACCCCAGAGCATATCCAGATGGGTTTAATGGAAACATGAACCGTGATCCAATTGGGAAAAAACATAGGTAAACAGCTTTTTAAAAAGTTATTTGTTGATTTTTAAATGTTTTTTTTTAACGGTTTTTTAAAAAATCATTTATTGTGAGGAGAGTACAGCTCAGTGGTAGAGTGAGTGCTTAGCATGCAAAAGGCACTGGGTTCAATCTCCAGTACCTCCAGTAAAAAATAAATGAATAAATAAATAAACCTAATTACCCCCCCCCCAAAATTCATTTGGTAATGATAGCTTTCTAAGCCTAGAGTAAAGGCAGAAACCATAATGTAAACAGTGATCAGATTTGACTAAGTGAGAAAGGATTATAATCCCCACTTTGCAGGCAAAGAAGCTGAGGCCTAAAAAGATCAGAGGACTAGCAAGTGTGGATGGTGATAGCCACCAACACCTGAGGCACATTTTCCTAAGAGATGAATGTCTTCCAAGGCCACTGGATCAGAGCATAAACGCCATTGTCCCCCGGGGCCGGGCCTTGGAGAGGGAGGCAGAGGGGCCGTGTGCAGGCGTGTGACGGGAAGACCCTGGAGAAGGGAGACCTCATGCCCCAGAGAAAGGGGATGGAGTCCCCCTGCCCCCTGAGCACCATTAACCAAGGCGGGGAGGGGACAAGGGGGCAGCTATGAGACGTTCAGAGGCTCAGGGACTGAACGTTAAGCCTCCTGTTTTGTATTTTCACAGAGGGGAGAAAACAACGGACAGGAGAAAGAAGCCAAACTTCAGGCCAGACTGGAGGCCTGTGTCCTCCTGATGCAGGAAAAAGAATATGGGGCGAGAGGAGGGCAGTGTCCCTGGGACGCGCCCCGCCAAGTGTGGGTCCTTGGCTTCACACAGGAAAGACGTCAAGAGCGAGCCACAGTTGAGTAAAGGTCGATTTATTCAGAGAGATACATACTCTGTAGACAGAGTGCAGGCTGTCTCAGAAGGCAGGAGAAAGGCCACGAGGTGCAGAGGTGGGTGTTTAGTTGACAGTAAAAGTGGTTACACGCTCCGAAGACGGAGCGCGGGCGTCTCGCTCAGAAGGGAGAGCAGCGCGGGACGCGGTGGGTGTTAGTTTTATGGGCTTGGAAGCTTCATGTGCTAACAAATGGGAGGGTCCTTCCAACTACTTTGGGAAAGGGGCTGGGATTCCCAGGAATTGGGTCACTGCCCACTTTTTGACCTTTTATTTTTAGCCTCAGAACTGTTATGGCACCTGTGGGAGTGCCATTTTTGTATGCTAATGTATTTTTATTCTCTGACCTAGGACTCTCACGTTTTCTACGGGCAACCATGAAGCTGTGGCCACAGGCTAACTGATTATCTTACACGTAGGATAAAATATAAGACTCTTCAGTTTTTGACAAGATGACGGGCCATTTTAATATGATTATTTAATTTTCTCTCACTTCTGGAAAGTTTTCTTGAATTCACTTTTAAATATTTGTTTTGTTCCTTCTTCATTTCTGCAGGATCGGTATATTTCCTCCCTTCCTTACAACTTTCCTTCACTGCCAGTCTACAAGGACGTAACTGATCTCTACTTACTAGATTATCTCGCAGAAGCTATGTCGCAGTCAGTTCCAGTCCTGTTCACTCCTAAGCCATTTTCCCTTCAGCTGATGCTGTGAACTGCCATGTCCCACACCCGCATTCAGTGTTTTGATACTTATTGTTGCCGTTTCTTTTTCTGTATGGTTCTGTCTGTGCCCTCTTTTCCTTATTTCCCTTTTCACAGGTTCTCCTAAGCCGCTCCTCCTCTGCTCTCCTGCCTGCAGAAGCTCTGTTGGAACATGGTGTCTATTTCTCAGCTTACAGTTAGTTGACAGTTTGTGGTGGTCTCTGTCTCCTAGTGACTTTAAGTTGTGGAACAGGGATGATTTCAGCTATAATGAAATGTCCTGTATTTTATCTGGCAACCCTACCCTAACCTAACCCTACACTGGAGAGCAGAGGGAAGAAAGATGGCTCTACCTTGTAAACCCCTGACCTGTCTCTGCTGAACAGAGCTGAGAAAAGCTGGAAATGTCTGCTCTCTGTTTGGACACTCAGTCTCATGGTCTCTTATTTGCCAGCACATTCTCAGGGCCCCCTGTATTTAACCTAGGGAATGAGGACACTGTTGCTTTTGGTTTTCAGCCTGTTAGAACTCCCACCTGGCCCCTTGCCAACAGCTCCAACACCTGCCCCACCACATACACATATACACACCCAGACCCTCTGCCGAAACCCCACACTGAAGGATCATGGCCGGGCACTGCCTCCACCTCGAGCTCAAGAAAAGAGTGTTAACCAATTGCCCATGCAGGACTTCTCTCGCTCAAAAACAACACATTTCTTAATTCCAATGGACATGGGTATCTCAAACTCACTGCAAAGTCCTCCTAGATTTTTTAAAAATTTATTTTGGAAAGAAAGTTTCTATTTATTTTTAATGGAGGTACTGGGGATTGAATCCAGGACCTTGTGCATGCTAAGCACACAGTCTACCACTGAGATATACCCTCCATCCTCCTAGATCTTTTGGTCACCCACTCCCCATCCTTATCTATGAGTTTTCCTGCTCACAGTTATACAGAAGTCTCCATTGTTTCCTCTTCTATGCCTAAATACTTATAAGAAGCTAATAATTAACCTTTATACAAAACTCTAAGTTTCCTGTATATTCTTTTCCTATGTCTGTAATGATTAGTTCTCAGTCCAGCTCTGACTGAAAAACCATGAGCTCTGACCCTGACAGAGCCTCGGTCAGTCACAGTCTAGCATGTGACTTTGGCCAATTCACTGAGCCTCCCTGAGGCTTCTACCCCTCTTCTATAAAACGGAACTGCGACAAGTGACTTTGAGCCGAATCTTACACTATTAGAAACCATTGGCCTCATAGGGGAAAAAATTTGCAAACTCCACATTCAAACTAGGTCTTATCCTTTGAGAAGCATACAGATTAACAGGGAAAAATGCAAATTTCATCTGCAGCAGAACTAGGGACTAATTAGTCGGATTTCAACATATCCACACTGAAATACTATGCAGGCATTAAAAATGAGAAAGTGCTTTCATTCCTCACAACTATAAGAGGTGGACTTTTTAGTGAGAAAGCAAGATGGGAAGTAGTATGTATAACATGCTGTGTTTTGCATAAGAAAGGAGGAATATAAAAATGTACTTTATTTGCTTATATTTATATAAGTAATACACAGAACTTCATAAAAGTGGTAAAATCTGGTGTGAAGATGGGGACAGTGGTGCAGAGCACAGTGCTTCAAGGCAAGGGTGAGATTTTTCACTACATGTCATTTTATATTGTTTTGATTTTGGAACCATGTGAATATATAACTTATTCAATAATAAAAATAGGAAGCTGGATATTTAAAAAAATTAAAAATAAAGTCTACCTGTAAAACTTGCCAGTTAAATGAAACTATGTATGTGCTATATGTGTGTGTGTTGTGTGTGTGTGTGTGTGTGTGTGTGTGTGTGTGTGTGTGTGTAGTGCCCAGAAATCTATGGCATGTGATAGGCATTCATTAAATGTAGCATGCTTCCCTCTTTTACGGTTATTTTTTCTAATTATGAGATTATATATTTTGATAGAGAAAGTTTTGCAAGTTAGAGAAAAGTCTAAGGAAAAAATAATTCGCCATTATCCCCATGCTAAAGGTAAATCTGTTAACATTTTGCCTATTGCTTTTCAATCTTTATATTTTTATTTAAATATTTTTACATAGGGCTGTATATATAATTTTTTATCCTGCATTTACCTTAAAGCAAAATCATCCTTTGCAACTTCTGTTTTTATCTGCAGGATACTCCGTTATATAAATGGTCTTTGTCACCTGTTTACTTGTCCACGTTCCCATGGCCCTGCCATCTCCCTGGGGACAGGGGCTATGTCTTACTCATCTTTGTGTCCCCTGTGTGTGACTTGTAAGGGCTCTTGATAAATGTCAGTTGAATAAATACGCAAATTAATTATTCAAAATTATCTAAGGGGTCCCTTATTGTTGAGTGTTTGGGTCATTTCTAGTTGTTTTTATTCCTCCAAATAACACTAGCACAATCATTCGTCTACACAAATCACAAATCACCGTGCACATCTTTACTTGTTTCCTTAGGCAAAATTCCTAGAAGTGGAATTACTGGCTCAATGGATAGGAAAAAATTTAAGGTTGTTGAAATCACACTGCTAATTTGCCTTCCAAAAAGTTGTCCCAGGATGCACTCAGCAGCTGCTACGGGAGGCCTGGTACTGACGCTCCCTGAAGTTAGGAGCTCCCACACCTTAAACTTCTGCTCAATGCACGGGGAAGAAAAAAGGCAACCTAGTACTTGCATTTAAATGTCTTTCATTGTTTTAGTGAGTTAGAACAGGTTTTCAGATTTTATTAGCCGTGAATTCTTTTTAAGCAGGTGTCTGCTCATATACATTGTCCCTCTTATCTGCTTGGCCCTTCATTTTCTTCTTCTTTTTTTTTTTTTTTAATTGAAGTATAGTCAGTTACAATGTGTCAATTTCTGGTGTGCAGCACATTGTCGCAGTCATGTGTACACATGTTTTTCTTCCACATCTTCTCTTTTTATGTTGTGAATCTCTCTGCTTGACTCCTGCTTCAGAGTTTACCTGCCTCTCCAGGGAATTTTTGTAGAGGTTTAGGGGAGATGTACGTTTTGGGAAATTTCCAACAGACACAAAAGTAGAGAGACTAATACAACAAACCCCCATGTCCCCATCACCCAACTTTGACAATTCTGAACACTTTGATAATTCATCTGTATATATGTTTCTTCCCCAACACACACGTACAGACATTTTAAAAACATTTTTTCCTTGAGTATTTTAGGCAAATCCTAGACATCATAGCATTTTATCCATAAATAGCCAAGGAATTTTTAAGCTGCCATATGAGTATTTCTATTTAAGAAGCACACGGATTGATTCCACAATAAGGAATTTATTTATAACAGTTCAGAATCCTCTATCATTTCTCCACATTTGGTTGACTCTTTGCATAAAATGTGGCCTTTGTCCTTCTTCAGCCTAACTGCGTGGACCCCATGGGAGATCAGTGAACCATTGCAGCCCCACACTTAGGCCAGATGTAAGGCCAAGGCCTTGCCAAAGTCACACGGATCAGCGGGAGAGGCGAATCACCAATTTGCATTTGCTGAGCTTATAAACAACTCATCTTCAGTGTTTGCTAACTGATCGCCCACCTTAATCAAACTCATGATTTCAACAGTCTTAACACTGTTGAATCTGAGTTCATCTTTATTCAATAGAAGCGCATGTTGAGAGGGGAAAATGGGTTTCTTCCTCTCCCCTCCCTGTTAAACGGCATCTCTTTTTGCCAGGTCGGATGCAACGAATCCCGCTGCCCTCCCCTCTGCAGACTGCGCTTCGTGTTTTAAGTGGAGTTCGAGATGGTGGCAGTGTCTTTATTCCCTCTGTTGGAACCAACTTTTCCAATTTCAAATCTCCATAAACATCAGAGCGGAGGAAGCAGCTTCAAACGGGAGGACGATAGGTGTGCACGGTGGACAAGGAGAGAGAAAGAGAGATCATGGTTAAGACATGCCTGCAAGACAGCAAAAGTCTTTTTTAAAAAAATAAGTGCTTGCAAAGACATAACTGCAGCCAGGCTGGAAGAGGAGAAGGCCACGCCACCCCCCGCGGTCCGGCCTGCCGTTCCCTGTGCTAATCCCGGTGAGAGCAACAGGAGCCGCCGGAATCTGAGCTGCCTGCCTGACTTCAGCAGCTGGCGCTGGAGGCGGGGGCTGTGGATCTGGGGAAGTTATGTTGTGCGAATGAAGAAATACCAGCTTGTCAAGGCTCGGACCATCCGTGGCCGGGATCCAGAGGCTGCTCCAGAAAAGTCGAAATGCCCTTTATGAACCAGCCCTTGCATGCGGGTCAAACTTTCGCTCCCTGCCAGCCCTAGCCTGGTTTACTGCTGGTAGAGGGAGCGAGTGACAGCTCAGCCTGCCGCGGAGATCAGGGAACATTCTTGCTGTGTGTGCGTGAGTGTGCGTGCGTATGTATGCACGCGCGTGTCTATATGTGTGCATGTGCATGTCAGTGTACGTTGCACTCGCTGGGAGTTACAAAGCACCTCCTTCCAAATGAAGCCTGCTGTCAAGTGGTAAACAAGGCGGATTCTGGGGATTAGAACGTCAAGCCCAACCCAAAGCCAGCTCTTTGCTAATATGCATGGTGGCCGAGTGGTGCCCGGAAAGGTTTTTAAAGGCTGGAGGCGGCACGAGGTGTGTGAAATCAGAGCTTTGCCTTTCCGTGGAAAAAGCGAGAGGAGAACAGAAGGAGATGGGCTCTCTCACCCTGAAACGTGTTTCAAGGAGAATCTTTTGCATTAAAATAGATGCGCTCCCGAAATAATCTTGTTTTGAAACATCGGAAATCTTAGGAAGAGGAAAAGGCTAGCAATACACTTACCCTTTGAATCTGTTATAGCCCTTGCTATTTATAATTTATTTTTCCTCCATGTGGCTTAAAATAATCAACGGACATTATCACATTAACTCTTGCAATCCCCCCTGCCCTTCCACACACTCCTGTCCTTCAGGGCCACAGAGGACACAGCCCCGGCTCTGTGGATGTGGCTTCTGCTGCCCTGGCTCCTCTGGGCTCCCTGGCGGCCCCTGGCCAGGGAAGGCGTCCTGGTCACTATGGTTCATGGTTTTTCCTCGTCTGCACTGATGCCAGATGGCAGGGAGCCCACTGGAGGGAGACGTCGGGGCATCAGAGCCGGCAGGACCCTAGAGAGTCCCTAGGTCCCATCCTGGCTGCAGTGTCCTGACCTATCGGTGTCACCGGGAGGCCCATGGCGAGTCATTGTTGTCCACAGTAAAGCGCTGGCACCTACAAATTGTTTACTTTTTAAAAGACAAATTAGAGAGAGTAGTAAAGTTACCATAAGAAAGGGTAAAAAATAGCAGCTCACATAGTATGTATGTGCTAACTTTAAAGAAGTCACATAAAAATCATATTATCAGCTTCTCTTGGAAAGCCCAGGACTGGTGTCAGCCCTCGATGGGAGCTAAGTGTCCCTGCTCCTGCAGCTGGAAGTGGGACTCTCCCAGTGACATCGTGGGTCCCTGAGTGGGCTCACCACCTCTCCAGTGAAGGTACTGGTGGCCCCTCGCAGGCATTTGGGGTGTGACCTCTGGCAGGCAGGGGTGGAAAATGGTTTCCTGAGGGCCAAAACCTATACAATCTGGGCAGTATATTTTAAGAAAAAAAAAATCAACATTACAAAGTTAAATACAAAACAAATATTTTTTTAGAATGAGAGAGGAAATGATAGCAAATTACAAATTTGAGGGCAAACACAACCAAGTGATGATAATACACATGTGAGACAAAATCCAGAAAATATATTTTAATATTAATATATTAAAAAGAATAATTCATTGCGTGACATGCCTCAATAATGCTTTGCAATATAGTCTTTGGCTGCACATTCTTTGATTAAGCCTCCATATGAAAATGATTGTGTAATATTTTCTCTAGAAAGAATTGATAGACATTCACTCTTTCCCCTAGGTCAGCCGGTTAAAATTTGGTTTAAGCTATTGATAGTTGAGAAAAGTTTTTTTCTAGCTTCACCTCTCCTTATTGGTAATGTCCCATGAGTTTTTAGGATTGTTGACAAATTTAAGAAAACTTTTATCAAGTTTCTTTCACATATGAGCAGCTACAGTTGTATTTGAGGTTTGCCTGTAACAAGAGAATTCTAATCAGCTCTACTTTACATGATTCCCATTGAAAAAGGGGAAAAAGGATATATATAGTCAAGTATAATTGTCTCTTCTGCTTTCTGAGGATATACTTGTATAAGTGAGCTCCTGTTTTGACGAGGCATTGATGAGAATTAAATCCGTTGTTTACAATTTTATATGCCTGATAATCAGAAGATTATCCTACCGTCATCTTTGTACATTTCAAGGCTTGAGTTGCCTGCATTACGCACCTATTTCAGCAGCTGCCCCAGGTGCATTCATGTCATGATGCTGAGAGAGTCTGCAGAATGGACAGTAGGCACATTATTGGAAGCCATTCCTATAGCAGCATGGCCAGCAATGACTTATCCTTGAGAGAGATGGCAAACCACAGAAATATATCCCACTAAACACAAACTAAATACATCCCAGCTCAAGCCCCCATAACAGATATCAGGAAAGCCCTTGGCCACTCCAATGTCACCCAACACAAAAAGAAGCTTGACAGAGCAGAAGACAGAAGGGAGGTGACAGTGGTTTCACTAGTGCAGTTCAAACCCCTCGGCTTTGCAAATTTTACAAAAACATAGAATGTGTATGACACACATTGTGAAGGTCCCTCCCAGGATTCTTGAAAGAAACCTGGGAAGTGGGGGGCTGAAGTTGAAGTTTCACTCACTCGCAGGTGAACTGGCCTCTGGTGAATAATAACAATCTAACCCCTCACCCACTTTCTTGAATGGAAAAGAGAGAGGTTAAGTAATCTGTGGAGATGCTGGACTTTCACATCACTCACAGACCCCAGGTTCTGAGCCAGGACCTTGTATTCACTCCCTTTACTGCCTCACCACTAGGTGTGGTGGTGTTCGTCAATTACTGAAGTGACTTACTTCTCCAAAACTATCTTTCAGAGTTTTGTCAGAATCTGGTTATTGTGGAGGAAATACACCTTACAGATGGCCATTGCCCAAGAGATCTGACCCACCAGAGAAAAATGGCAGAGGACTGCTGTGCTGGTGGGAAGCCTTTGTGTTGCAGGTAGAGAGACATGAGAACTGCCCAAGGGTGTTGGGGCCAAGATTAGACTCCTCCTGAACCATCCTTAGCCCAAAGCTCTTTGCACTGAGACTCAGAGCAGAGTCTGGACTTAACGGTGGCTCTACCATTGCTTCTCACATCTGGTGAAACACCACGCGTGCAACTTTCCAATGGGTCTTTTTTTTGTGCATCAGTCAAGTATTGTACCGATGTTGTGTAACCATGTGCTGTAAAACCTGATGGCTTGAAACAACCATCATTTATTCTCAGGGATCTGTGGGTTGGCTGGAGAGGCTCTGCTTCATGCCATAGGATTGCCAGTCTAGGTTTGTTCCATACATTTCTCAAACTCCTTGGAACAGAGGACTAGTCTAGGCACACTCTGCTCAAGGTGATGGCAGAGGTACAAGGTGATGGGTAGAAATATATGAGGATTCTTAAGACTTAGGCTTGGAACTGACACATTATGGCTTTCATCCACATGCAAATGGCCAAAGCAAACCATATGGCCCAAATCAGAGCACAGGATATAAAGGGGGTACTCTACTCCTAAGGCTATGGCAAGAGTGTGAATGCAGGGAGGTTGAAAACTGGGGCCAATAGTTAAATCCATCACACCTAAGAAGGAGCACAGATGACAGATGGGCAAGGCCGGCAACCCACTGCAGACATGAGAGATTTGGGGAGTGCCACAGACAGCACAGCTTTAGCAGGGCATTTGGCAGGGGCAAATGTGGACAGCTGGGTAGATTTATTGCTAAACCACCGTGCCCAAAGAGCATTGACTAACGGATTGATGTCCATCTGGAAGAGGTTTGCAGTGGCATACCATTAGCTTCTGCCCTGCTCCAATGTTTTCATCGACATCTTGGATGCAGGTATTGGAATCATGTTTTATCACATGTGCAGGTGATACACGGCTAAGTAGCATGACTAATATGCTTTGATGGAAATTTCTAAGTTCAAGTTGATATTATCAACCTAGATTTATAGATCTGAGACAACAAAGATGAATAAATAAGAACCTACTATATGCCAGACACATATTTCATTTATTCCTTGCAATAACACTTTGAAGCAAATTTTATGCCTTTTTTTCAGATTAAAACAGTATATCCTAGAAAAAGAAGAACAAACTACATCCAAATGAAGCAGAAGGAAATAAAATAAAAAGTAGTGTGGAAATTAATAAAACAGAGAATACAAAAACAATACAGAAAATCAACAAAACCAAAGTTGATTCTTTAAAAAGATCAGCAAATTTGACAAACTTTTAGCAAGGCTGATCAAGGAAAAAAGGCAGAAAACTCAGATCAGGAATGAGAAGACATTACTACTGACCTTACAGAAATAAATAGAAGTATAAGGGGATACTATCAACAACTTTACATCAACAGATTAGATAACTTCAGTAAAATGGACAAATTACTAGAAAGACATAAATTACTGAGACTGACTCAAAAAGAAAGAGAAGATCTGAATAGGCCTACAGCAAGTAAAGAGATCAAATTTATCATTTTAAAGTTTCCCATAAAGATAAGTAGCCTTGGCCCAGAAGGATTCACTGGTGAATTCTACCAAACATTAAAGAAGAATTAATACCAATTCTTCACAAATTCTTGGGAAAGTTAGAAGAGGAGGAAACACTTTTCAACCCATTCTATGAAGCCAGTATTACCCTGATGTCAAAATCAGACAAACACATCACATAGTTAAAACAAACAAACAAACAAACAAAACCCTGCAGAATTTCATGTCTATGGATACAAAAATCCTCAACAAAATACTAGCAAACCCAAACTAGCAACATATAAAAAGAATTCTATGCCATGAAAAAATGAGATGTCCCGAGAATGCAAGTTGTTTAACCTTCAAAAATCAATTAATGTAATACACCATATTTATGGAATAAAAGTTAGAAACCATAAGATCATTTCAATAAATGCAGAAAAATATTTGATAAAAATTAATACCTTTTTATGATAAAAACACTCAACAAACTAGGGACAGAAGGGAACTTCCTCTATCTGCTAAAGGGCATCTATAAAAAACCTACAACTAGCATCATACTAACTGGTGAAAGACTAAATTTTTTTCCTAAGATTAGGAGCAAGATGAGGATATCCATTCTCACTACTTTTTTTTTTTAACCTGTACTGGCAGTTCTAGTCAGGACAAGTAGGTCAGAGAAATAAATAAAACATATCAAGATGGGAAAGGAAGAAGTAAAATTCTATTTTCAGATGGCATGGTCTTGTATACAGAAATGCTAATGTATCTACTAAAACATTAAGAACTAATAAATGAGTTCAGCAATGTGGCAGGAAATAATAACAATATACAAAAATCAACTATGTTTTTATGCACTAGCAATTCAAAATTGAACAGTTTAAAATCAGAATTAAGAAAACAATTCCGTTTACAATAGTATCAAAAAGAATAAATACTTAAGTATACATTTAACAAAAGAAATACAAGATTTGACTTTTTAAGAAAGTAAAAAGACAATGCACAGAATGGGACAAAATATTTTCAAATCATATGTCTGATGTGAGACTCATATCTATATTAAATAAAGAATTCTGAGAGCTCAATAGTAAAAGAAAGAAAGAAAGAAAGACCCCAATTTAAACATGGGCAAGGATATGAAATGGACATTTTTCCACAGAAGATACTTGACCAATAGGTACATGAAAAGATGCTAAAATCATTAGTCATTAGGAAAATGCCAATCAAAACTATAATGAGATACTACTTCACACTCACTAAGACTATAATAAAAAATGACAGACAATTTGTGTTTGTGAGGAATTGAAGAAAGTGGAGCTCTCATACATTGCTGGTCAGAATGTGAAGTGGTGCAGCCATTTTGGAAAACAGTTTGGCAGTTTTTCATCAGGTAAATGTAGAGTCTCCATATAACCCAGCAATTCCACTCTGAGGCACGAACCCAAGTGAAATGAAAATGCACATCTACACAAAGACTTAAACACAAATGTTCATGGCAGCATTGTTCATAATAGCTAAAAAGTGAGCAGAACCCAAATGTTTATCAACTGATGAAAAGATACACAAATATGATATAGCCATAAAATGAAATATTATTCAGCAGTGAAAAGGAAGGACGTACTGATACACGCTAAAACATGATGAACTCTGAAAGCGTTATGCTAAGTGAAAGAAGGCAGACACAAAGGCTTACATAGTGTATGATTCCATTTATAGGAAATGTCCAGAATAAGAAATACATAAAAAGGAGGTTAGTAGTTGCTCTGGTCTAGGGCTTGGGAGTAGGATGGGAATGCAGATTGGAGTCTTAAACTGAATTAATTAAAGTAGAGGGTACATTCCAACAAGGAAAGGGTAGCCTTGTGTACTCTGATCTGATCAGACCACATCTGGAATCCCAGGCTCCAACGTAAGAGCCACATTTAAGAGGAATGTTGGAAAGCCATAGTTTGTCTACAAAGTAACCTGCATACTGAGGGGATTAGAAATCTTGTCATAGGGAGAAGAGATAAAATGATTGATCAAGTCTATACTCCAGAAGTAAAGACAAGCTATAATATCTTTAAATAAAGGTTAGTTTTGGATGTAAATCAATGAAGTTAGACCATACACAAAAGTAAACTCAAGATGGCTTAAAGACTTAAACATAAGACAAGGCACTATAAACCTCCTAGAAAAAAACAGATGCAAACCATTGTCTGACATAAGTCTTAGCAATGTTCTCCTGAAGCAGTCTACCCAGGCAATAGAAATAAAAACAAAAATAACCAAATGGGACTAATTAAACTTATAAGATTTTGCACAGCAAACGAAACCATAAGCAAAGCAAAACAACAACCTACAGAATGGGAGAAAATATTTGCAAATGATGCGACTGACAAAGACTTAATTTCCAGAATATATAAACAGCTCATACAACTTTATAACAAAAAACAAACAACCCAATACAAAAAAGAGCAAAAGACCTAAATAAGCAGTTCTCCATTGAAAACATACAAGTGGCCAATAGGCACATGAAAAAAAATCTCAATATCACTAATTATCAGAGAAATGCAAATCAAGCTACAATGAGGTATCACCTCACACCAGTCAGAGTGGCCATCATTCAAAAGCAATAAATGCTGAAGAGGGTGTGGAGAAAAGGGAACCCTACTACACTGCTGGTGGGAATGTAGTTTGGTGCAGCCATTGTGGAAAACAATATGAAGATTCATCAAAAGATTAAAAATAATCTTACCCTATGATCCAGCAGTTCCACTCCTGGGCATATATCCAGAGAGAACTCTTAATTCGAAAAGACACATGCACCCTGGTGTTCATAGCAGCACTATTTACAATAGCCAAGACAAGGAAGCAACCTAAATGTCCATCAACAGATGGCTGGATAAAGAAGCTATATTTGGACAATGGAATACTACTCAGCCCTAAAAATAATAAAATAATGCCATTTGCAGCAACATGGATGGACCTGGAGATTGTCATTCTAAGTGAAGTAAGCCAGAAAGAGAAAGAAAAATATCATATGATATCACTCATATGTGGAATCTAAAAAAGAAGACACAAATGAATTTATTTACAAAACAGAAATAGACTCATAGACATAGAAAAGAAACGTACGGTTATCAGTGTGGAAAGGGGGCGGGAAGGGATAAACTGGGAGTTTGAGATTTGCAGATATCAACTACTATATATAAAATAGATAAACAACAAGTTCATGCTGTACAGCACAGGGAACTCTATTCAATATCCTGTAGTAACTTATAACGAAAAAGAAAATGAGAAACAAATATATATATGTATGTGTATGACTGAAACATTGTGCTATACAGCTGAAATGGATGATGCATTGTAACTGACTATACTTCAATTAAAAATAAGTAAATAAAAATAATAAGGGCTATTGTAAAAGAGGAAATGGATGTTTTCTATGTGACACAGAGGGCAGAACAAAGATCAAGAAAGGAAGATTGTCACCCCAATAAATAAAGAAGTAATATAATTCTAATAATTCAAAGCTTCCGGTATCATTCAGGACTCAGGAACCAAACACAAATTGGCTTCAGCCACATGGAAAGTCCAGAAATAGGTCTCAGGTACTCCATCATTCCACACTGTTTTTCTCTATATTGGCTTCATTTTTGGACATATTCTCTTTCTGTGGTGGCAAAACAGTCACTAGAAGCACCAGACTCAGATCCTATCAGTTTAACAACCACGAGAATGAATATGTCTCCTTTCCAAGGGCTCTGTCAAAACTCTCAGGGTTGACTTTCATTGGACAGTTTGGGCACAGGCCCATTTCTGAGCCAGTCATCACAGCCAGAGTGTGAAACAGGCTGATGCAGCAGGCCTGGATCACATGCCCACCACCAAAGCTGAGGACCAGGTCAGTCCTGCCCAAACCACAAGGACTGGGACTGGAGGAGGGGTGGTTCTCCAAAGGAAGAATAACCCAGATGCTCTTTCCAGGAAAAGGGACACTAGAAGTTTGTCAGGGAGACCAACAGATTTCCAACTGCCTGCAGGTTAGAGGTTCCTCTGGGAAAGTAGGAAGGAGAGAGCTCCCCAGCTCTGGAGACATCTAGGCAGAGGCTGAATGACCCCCATCACCCTGCCCAGTAGGGAGCTCTGGATGGGAGTCAAGTCTTGCACGATCACCTCTCTTGTAAGGTGGCTCTCCATGGCATTCATCCTTCCTCTCGGGCACTTGCTTCTGCCTCAAAATACCTTTCATCATAAAGAGGCCTCCTAATTCATATTGCACAGACCTTTTCAGGCCCTTTTGGAAGCAGTCTTATTTCCTTTTGTCTTCCCTCTTAAACCAGCCTTGTGGCCTGGATGTGCACTCACTCTCTGTCGTTCGGCTTGACCTCTGTCTTCACCCTAATTAAAGACACTCTTTCCAAGGACATGCTGGAATGAGGCTTCAGAAGAGTGTTTTCATGTCTTCTACAGGTAGTTCTCATTAGCAAGTCACCCCTCAGTCAAGGTGAGGTGTTTTGTTTTGCCAGAAAATAAGATCACTCAAGCTAACTAAAGAAAAAGACACGTGTGTGTGTGTAGCAGGGCTGACACTGTGAGAACATAGCAGTGCTTGGCGGGGCGGGGTGGCAGGGTGGGGAGTGGTTCTGGGACAGGAATCGCTGCCAGCCAGCAGGCCTCACAGAAGCTGGAAACCTACCGAGACCCCAGCAACAAGAGTTCACACAGCCTCCCCAGCACTCTGCCATCACTCATGTTTGCCATCACCACTGGCCACATGTTTTGGTCTTTATACGGCACCAACCGGTTTGCCTTTCACTGTCCCTTCTCAAGTCCTAGAAGAGGAAGGTCATTGGACCAGTTCCTGTTTTGCTCCAGACAATAGGCCAGCCCTCGTCTAAATCGCATTGCTTTTCCAAATACCCATGGCCAGGAGGGCAGTCACAGGCTGCTTTCAGTAAGTCTGTGGACGGCACCTTCGGAACCTGGTGCTCCCCTAGCCCCACCCCGAATTTATCATGTGTCTCCCTCCTCCTGCACCTGAGTCTCGCAGAAAAGATTTGGGTGCCCAGCCTTTGTGTTCTCCCTGTAAGTAAGCAGCTGGCTGAAAGGATGGAAAGCGGCCGGGCATCAGGCAGTACAGAGTAACTAACTGTCTTTCTAAATGATAGAGGCAGAGGAGGCTGGGGGCTGTTAAGCATGACTCTGAAGACAGGAGAGGGATTTGGATTAAGGAAAAGGAAGAAATTCACCAAAACTCAGATGTCCTCTGGACCTCAGGGCTATGGGAGAGGGAGGCTCCTGCCAGTGTGCCCACGCTCCACCCACGGGTGGGGGCCATGAGGACGGCAGACTGGGCTGACTGTAGGAAATCCCAGCTATGCACAAATGCATTTGCACACGAGTCCCACGTACCCCTGCTCAGGGACTGACCCCCCTCTGCACCTCACGTCTCCTTCCCTGCGGGGTCTCCAGGAGATTCACCAGGGAAGGGGCCAGACCTAGAGGACTAGGGTGTCAGGAAGAGCCGGGACACCTGCGACTCAGCCACCTGCTTTTTGGCCAAGAATAAGGCTGAAAACAACTGATAACATAAGCACCTGAGGGGTCAGCAGGCTAACAAAGACACCATTCCCATGAAAATGTGCAGCCAGAGGGACTGGAGGGAGTTCAAAGGGACCGAAGGGATGCAAGGTTGCAGGGTCTGCAAAGGAACTGGACACAGTAATTAATGGAATCTTATAAAACAAATTCAAATTGATCAGTCAGTAAATGAGAGTATTGCCACCCAGACTGAAACAGATTTAAAGGAACATAAATTGAGTCAATAATAAATGTGGAAGGAGACGGGCGTCGGGGGAAAGTATCGAGTGTAGCATTATTGGAGTTGATGTTATTTATTGTATGGGATTAACAGTAATAAAAAATAACTCCCTTGACAAAGCCTTTGAAAGAACCTACAATATAAAACTTAGATCTATAAGTGAGATCTGGCTTTAGGAGCTTAATTGAAAATATTAAATAGGGGACAGAAATTTAATTAAATATAAGGAGGATGATAAATTGCTGGGATTGTATCTAGTCATGGGAGGAGAGATCTTGAACAAAGGGCCCTAGTGAGATCAGAGGATTGGGAAACAGACATTTTTGTAAAGAGGAAATTTGCAGAGCATTGGTTGGGTGCTTCCATCCATCCCTCCCCATCTGGCTCCCTGTGGGATACCAGGATCCCTTTAAGTAAGCAAGGCCCTCTGGGGTGTGTCTGTCCCCCACTGCTCTCCAGAGAGAGAAAAACCCCTTTCCTGGCTGCCCAGCCCTCCTGGCATCAATCTCAATCCTGAACATGCACATGAGCAGCCCTTCTCCATGTCTGTCGTACACAGAGCAGACAATCCCAGAATCAGCCATGAACCATACATGAACCAGGAGAAGGGAAAACTCCTGGAGCTGAGAGGAGTGTGATTCATCACTGATGACTCTGCTTGAGAAGAGAGGAAATTCGGAACAGGGAGCTGTGACGCTGCTGAGTCTGGGGAGCAGCTGACCTCTAACCCGTTGCCCAGAAGGCCCCCACCAAGCCCCAACAATGCTACCCAGCATCGGCCTCCATGTGGGCTCACACAAGAGAGGCTGCAGCCAGCTCAGGCTCAGCGTGGAGGGGGAAGGACAGCAGGGTCCTCCCAGTTGGACGGGGAGCATGCGTGCAAATTACAGGAAGGACCTGTGAGCCAGAAAGAATCGGGATAACTCTAACATCGAGAGACAGACAGCCCATCAACAAGGGTGGCCAGGGTGTCCCCTCTGCAGCCCTGAGGACTTGCTTCTGCATCAGCAAGGCAGGAAGATTTCCCCGGACTTCCCGCCTCCCCAGCTGGGGTTGTGGCATCCTCCTCTGTGCTCCCATGACACTTTCTGCATTAGCTTCTTCCCTGGGCATGAGCCTGTCATCTGATGGTCACCAGTTTAGTGGCCTCTTCCTGCACTGGAGTGGGTCTTATTCACTGCAGTCCCCCCTCCCCCCAGCACCCGGCAGAAACAGGCACAGCGTAGTTGAGGGAATGACTGAACAGCGTGGGTCCGGCTTGTTCGGACGAGAGCTAGTCTTCAGACTAGTGGTTACAGTCCCACTGAGCAGCTGGCCAGGGATAGCCAGGTACTGCCTCAGCTGCTTGCCTGTGGTGGGGGTGGGAAATGTTTGAGGCTGGCAGAGGGGTATGGGAAAACGCCCAGCTATGACTCTTTTCAGAATCAGTTTGACTTAGGCATTCCTCTCTGCAGCTGGACCCCAAAGATGTGGCCTCTTTCTGAGCCCTGGGAGCCAGCCTGAGATGGGGCCAGGGCCTGTGCTGGTGCTATGGGGAGAGAGGACATCCGAGGACACAGGATGCGACATGAGTGAGTGCATGTCGAAGCTGAGTGATGGGTACCTGAAGGCTCCCTATTTTAAGCATGTTCACATTTTTCCATAATAACATAATTTTTTCTAAAATAAATTTTAAAAAGACATCAACCTCAAGCAATTTTCCCTCATGCTCTGGCTCTCTCTCCTCCTCCTCTAATAGAGCAATCCTCTAACTGTGGCCCCCAGGCTAGCAGTATTGTCATCATCTAGGAACTTCCTAGACATGCAAATATGCAAGCTCACCCAAACGTACTGAATCAGAAACTTTGGGATGGAGCCCAGCAAATTATGCTTCACAAGCCATCTAGATGATTCTGATGCGTGCATAAGTTTGAGAACCATTGGTCTCATATGTTATTCATTATCTTCAAAATTCTGACTTCCCCCAGGCTGGCGATATTTCAAATTGTTAAAAGACTCCTTCCTAACGCCTTTGGGAGAACGTGCTTTCTCTGCGGCTGGCGTCCGCTTGGTTCAGCCCCAGCTGCACCCCGGCTCTGGGGCTCAGCATCTTTTACACAGAGGATGTGATGGCGCCCTAGCTCCGCACTCAGCGCATCCAGCCTCTGAGAGCCACGAGCCCTCGCTCTGGCTCGGTGCAGGCACGGTCCTGAGCTCTTAACAGGTGTTATCTCATTGGACCATCTCAACAACCCTACAAGGAAGTTACCATGATCACTTTCATTTCACAAATGAGGAAACCAGGTCTAGGCTCACCAAGTCCACCTGGCAAGCAAGTGCCGGAGCCTGGATTCCCGAGCATGAGCCCTAACCACTAGGCACCACCACCCCACACTCTCACCCCTTGTCTGGCTCTGACTGTGTGGCCCAGGACTTCTCACTCCCCAGATCAAGCCTGCACCCGGCTTAGCCCCTGTGCCTAACTTCCACATCCAGGACCCGGAGGCTACGGCTACCGTTTACTCACCCCCAAGGATTCTTACTCTGTCAGTTAGGAGGCTTCCAGGCGCAAGAACAAATGAGATGACAGGTAATATCTATCACCTCGTGTAATGGGGGATCCCAGTACGGAGGCTGTGCGAAGGGTTAATGCAGTAGTTTCCATGGTGCAGTCAAGGACCCCGGTTCTCTCCTTCCCTCCTCTCAGCCATTCTCAGTATACCCCTCCCTGCTGGGAGACCAGCTCCCTCACAGTCACAAGCTGAAAGCCATAGTTGCTGGCTTCATGATCAGACAAGAAGAGGGGCTATTTCTTCCAGGTATCTCCTATTTCAGAATGAAGAGTCCTTTTCCAGCAGACATCCCTTCATGTCTCATTGGCTGGAAATAGGTGACATGCCCATCCCTAAACCACCCCCAAACCAACTGCTGGCAAGGGGAAGGGAGAATGATTTGATGAGACTGGCTTAGTTGGATGGATGCCTGAGTTACCTGGTACAGGAGTGGACATTCCAATACAAATGGGACTCGGCCAAGAGGAAGAGGAAGGAATGGCTGCTCCAAGTCCTTCCTCAGGAGCCCAGGCCTAGGTCTTGGAGGAGAAGGAACTGTCCAAGTGTGCGATCCTGGTGAGTGAGAAGTAAACGTTTGTTAAGTCACTGAGATTTCCGTGTTGTAACCGCAACCTACCCTGACTGATCCGGACATAGATCCCCTTCCTGTTCTGCACAGACATGAAACTGGAGGGGTTTGCTCCAGAGAAGCTGAATCTGACATGCTTTGGATGGGAAGATGCCAGAGGTGATGAGGGGTAGGGGTGAGACCTCATTCTGAAAGTCCCAGCCCTCTCCCTACTCCACTTGGCTCCCAGGCTGCTGATGGCCAGGTTTATATCCAGGCAGGAAACTGGAGAGTATTCTGGAAACTAAAAAAAACTTCCCCAAGAGAAAACAGACTATAATTTGAGTTCTCCCAACCAGATATCCGACTCCCTGCCTGATCTCCCTACAATAAAAGACCAGTCACCAAGCCTTATGCATCCTCTTAAAAGTGAGCAGATTGCCAAGGATGCTAAAAGTCGAGACCAGATCAAATAACTATAAACAAACTGAAGCAAAAAAAAGAAAATTTAAAAACTTGAAAAAACAGAATTTAGAAGAAAGAAAAAATTTTAAGATAAATATTTAGAGAGAGAGAAAATACATAAGCATGTAAGAAATAATGTCGTATTTGAGGAGGGATGAGGGAATGAGAGTTTTATAAAATTTTTAAAAATTGATTATTTTAAAATTCAATTTAAAAAGCAGAAGATAAAGTTAAGAAAATTCACCAGAAGTTAGAAATTTAAAAAAAAAAAGACAATTAGGGACAACAGATAAGGAATAAAATAATCAGTTCATGCGTTCCAAAGTCCAAAAAAGTTGTTGCAGAAAGATCAAACAGTGGAATGAGAGGGGAGGGAATTATCAAAGAAATGACACAAGAAAATTTCCTGGGACTGGGGGTGGGCATAGCTCAAGTGGTAGAGCACATGCTTAGCACGCACGAGGTCCCAGGTTCAATCCCCAGTACCTCCTCCAAGAATAAAGAAGTAAATAAACCTAATTACCTATCCTACTCAAAAAAAAAAAAAATGGAAAAATAACAATTTCCCAGGACCGAAGGACATGAGTTTCTCCTTTGAAAGGGCCTATTAAGTGTCCACCACAATGGAAGGATGAAAAAAATAAAGCCAACACTCCCCAAGGCACATCATCATGAAGTTTCAGAACACTGGGGCCAGATTCCAGAGAGAAACAAATAAAAGTCACATATAAGTGATCAGGAATGAGAGTAGCATCAGACCTCTAAACAGAAACTGCTAACAGTGCATTAAAGACAACGATACAGTTCCCTTATAACAATGAGGGAAAATGATGTGTAAATAGAACTCCATAAATGGTCAAATTATTAATCAGGTGCCAGTTAAGACATTTCCAAAAATTCAACAGGTATTCCAGGCCTTGGGATCACGCACCCTTTCTCAGGAAGCCACGGGAGATCATGATTCACCAACCAAGAGGATAAACTAAGAAAAAGAAACCAGTCTATAATGAAAAAGAATATGAAAACGGATATATGTATGTATATGTATGACTGAAACATTAAGCTGTAAGCTGGAAATTGATACACTGTAACTGACTATACTTCAATTAAAAAATCAAATCAAATTAAATTAAACTAAAGTTAAATTAAAGAAAGAGAAAGAAATGGGATCCAGGAGAGAAGAGTTGCTGAGATGACAGTGAAGGGAGGTCACAGGATGACAGTCACAGGTATTCAGAAGGACCAGAGAGAAACCAGGAGCGATGGAGGAGTCCAGGTTCGATGTCCCCAGGCAAACGTGAAGCCGATAGACACCAGCTGGTTTGGAAAAGAGCTTGGAAAATTAGTGCTAGAGACATGAAGTTAAAGCAAATAAAAAATGAGGCAATTATCCCATTTCCTAACCCTCCCGGAAAACAATAAACAGTACGTTGTTAAAGAAAGGAAACATAATCGTAGAACAATAGGTTGCTTAATTGTCAATTATTTTTATAGCCATAGTATAGCAGACACTGAGTATTTATTTAATCAAATCTTATGGCATAAACAGATTGGGAGAGCCGAGGAGTAAAAGTGTGTCCGTGCATGCGTGTGTGTGTGTGCGTGTAAAAAGGCTAAATCCTAATCTTGAAATAACAAGTCAATAGATAATATTAATGCCGGAAAATCAAGAAACTGAAGTACAATTGTGTATCACCGCAGAGAGAGGTAAACAGAAGAAGCAGGTGAAAGGGTGTCTCGAGAATGGTAACCTGGTGGGGGGAAGCAAGGCAGGGACCATCTTATCCACTGTCAGCCTAATTGCACTATTTGAATTATTATTAAACTGTGGTTTAATACAGTGCTATTTTTGTAAAAACGTCTTTTGAAGCTATAAATGATTGTCACTTGCTCCAAGAGAACCCCCACTGCCTGGGCTTCTCATGGTGACTCTGCAGACTCCCAGGTCAAGAGTGGATGTGTTCTTGTTGGAAATGGCATGTGGCCTCTCCCTGGTGGTGGCAGAACTCTTCATTTTTAACAAACAAACATCCCTGAAATGAACGTCAGGTGGCCCACTGTGCCGGGCTTCAGGGTTTGTGAGGCCAGTCCTGTGACTTCAAAACAGCCCTGGGGCCATCCACCCCATCCAGCCCCAGACCTCCTCACCCCACTCACCACACTAGTGTCAGCATCATGCCTGCTTCTCCCAACCAGCCTCACTCGGAATCGTGGTGCGGCCCGTGCAGTGGAGTAGAACAAAAATGAATTTAGACAGAAAGACCCTGTGGTCAAATTCATACCCAGTCCCAACTAGTTGTATGTATTATCTATTTCTCTGTCATCAATTGATCACCATAGTCCAGTAATGCTGGGCACACACTAAACACCTTACTTTTCTTAATCAGAGAGGCTGAAGAACTCAACTAAGATCACACAGATAATAAATAATTGCCAACTCAGCTCTGTGGGCTCCCAAGAATTCTTTCTGTTATTTCAGACTATCTCTGTAACTGAGGTGGGATACATTTTATTCCTGACTCTCCAGTACACACAGGTACATAAGCACGCACACACACACGCATACACACACGCACATGTGTAGCTGTCCCCCAGCCCACCCTGAATCATCGTGCCTGAGCATCCTTCTGTGGTCAAGGTCCAACTCTCTTAAACCTTATCATCTGGGGAAAGAGGGCAGCAGGAGGGCATGTGTCCCCAACATTTCAGGGCAATGCCCTGAAATTCCAAGAGATACAAATATTTGGCAATTGATGACTATGTAATGCAACATAAAACCTGATAATCTAGGAATTAAATGTACAAAATGGAAGACGTTTGCCAGAGCTTTGTTTGTGCTGCAGTGGGGTAAGAGGCACAAACGTTCAGCCAGCTAGATTGTGCAGAACAAGGCAAAGAGGAGGGCCGTCCCCAGCCTGGAGGGGCCTCACCGCCGAGCTCCCCACATCCACTTCTGTCACACTGAGCCTTGAAATTCCCAGACTCCTTGATTATTCCCTCAATGACCCGTCAAGGTAATGAAAATCCCCCTTTCCGCAGCCTACTCCCTTGGGGGCCCTGGCCTCTGCAGGCAAAGCGTTGCTGTTGGAAATCCCTGACCAATCAGACAAATTAATCTCTGATAAAAGATTAATGGAAGGATGGCTAATGGATTTCGTTTCTGGTGCCAACCATGATTGATTGGTAGTGCTGCTGAGAGTGCTCATTTGAGGAGGACTGTGGCCAGAGTTTAGGCAAACAAGAGTGCTGGGGTCGATTCAGGATGTCTGCCCTGAGCCCTCCAGGGACAAGGGCATTGTGGGTATGGCCTGTCTGCCATCCAAGGATCAGTGGCTGCCCTAGGTTAACCTACCCCTCTCTCACTGAGTACATATCTGCGTTTTGGCATGGCCCCTGGGGGAAGAAATACATTCTAGATAGTAAAAGACCTTGTGACCATGAGGAGGTGTGTAGGGCAGAGGAACCCTACCAGCCCTCTTGTGACAGCCCTTTTCATGCTCCAGGATGACCTGACCTCACCAGTAGCATCTCAGAGGACCCTCAGCACTGCTCCAGCCCATGGTGAGAAGAGGACTCAATGGCCATCAATTCCAGTTCATCTCAATGAGCATCATGAACCTGTACCCTCTGGAGCAGTGTCCACCACCCACATGCGGATAGCTTGAGCTGTCCATTGGGGGTCAGGCCCAGGTACAGGTGAGCTGTCACCATCTGCTCTAGAGACTCAGGTCCTGAGAAGGACAGTTGGAGGCTGGTCAGGTGCTTCCAAGCTAAAGAGAAAGTGGATCAGTCTTGCAAACAAACCCTGAGTGCATTAAGGCTCTGCACATTTAGGCCTCATAGTAAATCCAAAAGGAATTAGGAGAGGGTGTCCCAGCCCCTGAAAGGCTATTTTTGTTTGATTTTGTTTGCTTTTCCAGAGTTGCCTACGTGCTGGCTAAAGTGTTCAATATAAAGGGGTCTGAAAAGTTAGGCAGACCCTGAAGATTTCGTGTGGGACCCGTGATTCTTGGAGACTGGGTGAGAGACCTAGGATGTCAGAGGAGGGCCGCACTGAGTCTGCTGCTCCTCTGTGCACCCGGCAGACCCCAGGCTGTCTCCCTTCAAAGAGGGTTCAGAAACTCCAGCCAGGCCCCACCTCTCCAGCAAGCCGTGGCCCTTCCATTCTGGGATCCACACACTATTTGCAGAAGTCTCCAGCTCATGAACAAGTCCTGGCTTGTCCAGCTAGTCCAAATAAAGCACATAGGGACCATGATGGCAGATTGGGTCATCCGAAAGTTGCACTGGGAACAGACGCCTGCAAATAGCAGGTGTGGGCTAGCCCTGGCTCCAGGGGAGAAAGACTTCTGGTAAAAACGTCCTCCCATGGGCAGAGTTTGGGTTGGCAGGCCTCTTAATCACAACGATCTCTGGGTTCAACTGGGAAACACTTCTCAGCTGGGCTTCTGTCACTTTTTCTCTCTCTTTCTTTTTGTTTTTCTTTTTTTATGTAATTCTTTCTTTCTATCTGTCTTTTTCTTTTTCTCTTCCTGCTTTTATTCTCCCTCTCATTCTGCAAGTGTAGATGCCTAGTGGATGCCAGGTGTGGCCCTGGGTGCTAGGGACACAGACGTGAACATGGCCTGATCCCTCTTCCAGGAGTTCCCCCAGTCTAGAAAGGGAGACTATAAAGCTACCTGCACAGAAGCACATGGCAGGACAGAAGCACAGGGGAAATAGCACTCAAACCTGCACAGAGAATTTAGCACTTGAGTTGGAATTTGCAGGATTAATTGATGCTCTTTAAGTGGGAAGTCAGGTAAAGACACTTCAGACAAAGGCATTTCAAGAGGCAGAAGCACCCAGGCCTGAAAGAATATGCAATGTTTGGGAAAGTGCAGGCAGAGAGGAATTGCCTGAGTCAGTGAAAAGCAACTTCAGGCCTGTGGCTAGAAGCAGATGCAACAGCCTTCCATGGTCTTCCCCACTAGCTCCCACAATGGCACAAGGTCTAACCCATATAATAATTATTCCACGTCATTCATACTGGTTCTGCTGTTCTGAACAAACTCTATCTGGTATACCAGAAGCCACCAAATTTTTATGCAAATATTTTATTTAGTATTTATTATAAATAACTATATATATTAAATTTTATAGTAAATCTTTATATACTTGCATTGCAGGCCAAGAAGCAAACTGAGGATATTATAAAGGTTCTTAAATAACAAAAGGGAAAACATGTTTTCACAATTTTTTTTTTTACTAAATTCAAAATGTAATAATACTAATTTAATATGATTTTTTTGTGGTGCAGGTCTACTTATGAGAAAAACAGAATCCTTTTGGACAGATAACATTTCACTTAATAGCAATTCAAAGTTAGTACTCCCTATCATCAAATTGATTGTAAAGTTTTATTTATACAAACCATTCTTAGCATGTGGGTGATACAAAAACAGGCAATAGGCAAGATATGACTTAGGAGCTACAGTTTGATGGTCCTGTGATGCATCTTCCAAAGAAGAAAAACTTTCAGGGCTGAAAAGCTAGAGAGCCTGTAATCTCTTAATCAAAAATTCAAATAGATTTCACCGAAGGAACTAAAGATGAGCTAAGTCTTATTAAAGCTGCAACCCATCTCTAACCCAGCGCAATCCCTGGTTGGATTGAGACAACAGTCTTACCTAACAAACAAAGGAAGGAATTCTTGCTGGTTGAAGATATCACCCAAAGGCTCTACAGTTCCATTATGCACAATGACCAACATGTAATGAAAAATTACTGGATGTGCAAAAAGAAGAGAAAATGTGATTGATAATAGAAGAAAAACCAAATAATAGAAATAAGTTAGAAGACTTTAAAATAGCTGTGACTAATAGGTTAGAGAAAGAGGACACAGCTGAAGAAAGAATTAGTAAACCCAAAGACAAGTCAATAGAAAATATCCAAAGTAAAGTACAGAAAGCTTTATCTGAGGAAACAATCATTCTGCTGCAGTATGCAAGATGGATTGCTGGAAAGAAAAATTAAAGTCAAATTACCTTGAGCGGAAGAGTAGAAATTTGCTCTTTCTAGTCATCTAAAAGCAGCCAGGGTGAGGTGTAAACAGCACCCAAAGCATTCTTCTCCACTCCCTTAAAGGGAAAAAGGACCTTATTCAATTATCTTTTCCCCTCTGTAGACTTATTCATTTGAATGCAAGTAAAATCAGAAGTCTCTTGAAGAAGCACCCCCACCATAGGGTCAAGCCAAGTCTCTTCATTTTCCTCCAAAAATGGTATCTCTGGCTTGACTGAGACTAGAGGAAGACAGAAGGAAGAAATCCTTAAGATTCTCCATATTCCTGGCTCTTCCTTGTGCAGAGGAGGGAAAGACTCTAGGCTCCAACCCAGCCGGCTGATGTCTCCTCTCTGACCAGTTCCCAGAAGGTTAGCAGAGATTCTACACCAGCAACAACCCTCCCAGGAAACCAGGAGTTCCTAGTTAATCAGGAGTTATGACTTGCAATCCATCCAGATCTTGGCAGAAAACCAGTTACCATTAAAACCAAAGGGTGAGCTGGAGGGAAAGGTGGGGGGAGTGGGCAGGCAAATTCTCCTTCAGAGGGAAAGCTCTAAGTGATGTTCATTCATTCAGTAACATGAAACCTCTCCTGTGTGCCAGGTACAGGTCTAGACCTGGGGACACCGCAGTAAGCAAGACAGACAAGGGTACCACTCACAGAGCTACAGTGTTCTGATTGATCAAAGGCACTTTAATAAGTGGAAATTACAATCAGGAAATTAAAACAGGATGATGTAATATAAAAGGGTAATTTGGGTGGTCAGGGAAGGCTTCTCAGAGTTGGTGATGTTGAAAGTGAGAGCTGATGGAGAAGAAGGAGTCAGCCATGTGGAAACCTACGTCAAGAGCCTTTCAGGCACAGGGAACAGCTCCAGCAAACAGCCAGAAGGCCAGTGTGGCTGGAGGGTGGTGGGTGCTGGGGAGAGGGGTGCACAGGGAGGTGGGGAAGGCGGGAGGAACGCTGTTATGCGAGTTCTTAATCATTCTGACATGGAGCTTTATTTCATGTGCGATGGAAAGTCACTGGGGACTTAAACTGCTTAGAAGAGCCCTCTATGTGTTTCCTGTTACCCTCTGGGTTGATTTTGTGGCTCCAAGTCCCTGGCTATTCAGGAATACTGCCCCTCCCCTCAATTCCTCTCCTCCTCAGCCTTTGCCAAAAGGTTTAGGCCAAAACTTGGAGGGTCAATCTTGACACTTCTATTTCCCTCACAATCTACTTGAAACCTGAAGAAAATTCTATGGGTTTTCCCTTTGGTGTATGGCCAGTATCTGATGCTTCTCACCACCCCTCTGCTGCCAGCCTCAACTAAGTCACTGTCATCCCACCCGGGAGTGATTGAAAGCATCTGTTTGGGGGGAAGGTATACAGCTCAGCGGTAGAGCGCATGCTTAGCATGCATGAGGTCCTGGGTTTGACCCCCCCAGTACCTCCGGTAAACAAATAAACAAACAAACCTAATTCCCCCCTCCAAAAAAGAGTCTTTCTCCTCTTGCTCCTACAATCAATTTGCTACACAAAGAAAACTTTTAAACAGCCAACCACAACAGATCACATCTCTGCTTGATGCCTCCTTGGTGCCTATCTCATACAGGGTAAAATCCAGAGTTCTTACTGGAGCCTGTGAAGTCTCTCTGGTGCCCCGCCATCATTTCTCTGCCCTCACCACCTCCCATTGCCCCTGACTCCCTCCCTCCCTCCCTCAGACACCGGCCTCCTGGCCGCCAGCATCCTCCTGCACTGGGGCCTTCGTGCTTCCGTCTGTCTGGAGCACTTTCCCCAGAGAGCCCACAGCTGACTCCCTCTCCTCCAGGAGGTCCCTGCTCAAAGGCCACCTGCCAGTGGAGCCATGCCTGCCTCTGCTATTGAGTAATGCACACTGTCCCCACCCCTGGCACTCTGGATGCTCTTCTCATAGCTGTGCTTTGCATTTTTTTGGTAAGTCTCATCACCTTCTAAAAATTCTATACTTACCCATTTATTATGGTAACAATTCACCATCTGACCTCTCCCCTGATTTAGATGAATTTCCATGACAGAATAAGTACTATGCTTGTGTTTTTCCCTTTATGCCAAACTTCTCAAGCAGTGCTTAGCATGTAGTCGGTGCTCAATGGATATTTTTGAATAAATGTGGTTGGATGTGTCAAGAATTTTTCAAATTTTATACTATGCCCTGGGTCAACATCGATCCTAACAATCTTTATATCCATAGTATTTCACACGATCCTTCAAGAAAGAAATTGTTTTTTGAAAAGGAAACATTTTGAGCACTGGATGCTGAGCACATGAAGTACTGCTTTGGCTTCAGTTAGACATGGTGAGTTGAACACACGTGCCCTTCCCAAACCCCAACAAAATGACCAAAAAGAGGTAAAAGCAGAATTAACTCATAAAGACAAAATGAACAAGAGGGAGATGACTGCAGACAAGATGTGCCAACAGAAGGTAATGGGGGAAGCAGGTGGACAAGGGCAACCACGTTGGCAGACATGACAAGGGTGAAGGATACTTGTCTGAAGGGAGCGAACCAGGAACCCTGGAATGTTGTAGGAAGGGAGGCTGCTCTGAATCTGAATGCCTGGGGCGGGTGGGCTGAACACAAGAGAAGGTGTTGAAGATCAGTGTAAGAGACAGTGAGACTCCCACATCCCTTCCACTCACCTGATCAGCACCCGCACAGGCCCTGCTGATTGAATCCAACTTGTGATGTAACAAAACTGGAACGATATTATCCAGAAGTGTCTGTGTGATGGGGGTGGGGGCGGGGAGGAGAGGGACAAGTCTTATTCTGAGTTTGGAATTCAGTAGAAAATAACTCAAGTTTGAAACTCAAAAGCCAGCAGTCTAAGGATGGTGAAAACTGCCAAAACAGTTGAAAGTGGTCACCTCGGGGAAGTGTGAATTGTGACCGAGGAGGGACTGGGGCAGGAGCCCGCTGTTTCTCATTATAAGCTGTATGGAATGATTTGTCTTTTTAAACTCTGTCTCTGTGTTACTTTTATAAAAATAAAAATTGAATTTCTGGCTGCTGTGTGGGGAATAGATTGGAGGGAGGCAAGAATGGAAGCGGGGAAACCCATTAAGTGGTTCGGGGGAGAGGTGATGGCTCCCGGGGCCAGCATGGCAAGAGTGGGAGAGGAGAGAATGGAATGAATCTGCCAGGTTTTGGAGACAGAGTCCACATGACTTCCTGAACGACAGAATAGAGACAGTGAAAAAGTGAGAGGAACCAAATGTAATTTATAGGCACGTGGCTGGAGCCACTTGGTGCAGCAGATGGGGTGGGGAGCAGTGAGGCCAGCGAGCCCCGGGGGGACAGCGTTCAAGGAGGTCCTGGCCCTGAGGGCCGGGCAGGTGCAGCTGGGTCCCTGAGAGGGAGGCCCCCGAAACACTGTGCCTCCCCCAGCCTCATCGCAGCCTCGCCGTGGCAGGTTCTGGTGCTATTTACTGACATGGCGAAATCAGTGGCCAAAAGCATAGCAGGCACCATGGGAGACAGAGAAATTTACAAATGTTTTATTTCGGACAAGTCACTATTGAATCATCTGTGTGTGGGCCAGGGAAGTTGTCAGGCAGTTCAAGTCTGCAGCTGAGGAGGGCAGTCAGGTTAGAGACAGGAATTCAGATGTCTCAGCATAGAGATGGTAACCCAGAGAGAACAATGTGAAAGCACAGGAGGGCCAGATCAGAGACGTTGTGGCCCGTGACAAGGAGGAGGAGAGGGACCAACAAGGTAGACAGAGAAGTTGCTGCCAGGCCGGCAAGAGGGAGCCTGAGAGAGGCTGGCTTTTTCGAGAAGCCAGGAAGAAAGTCTTTGCAGAGGACACCACTGTCCATCCTGCCCCTCCCACTTCCAGGCCACCGCCTGCCCCTGCAGCCTGCAGCTCTACCCCTTCCCTGGGACCCCTCGAGCCAGACAGTGACTCTTGCCTTGACCCACGTTGCTTTCTAAGGACTGAGCTTGGGCCAGTCTTTTCACAACTGTTTATGAAGCTCCTGGTGCCGGGAATGGTGCCAGGCACAGTGGAGACAGGGATGACAAGGACAAATCCACACTTGCCTGTGACACTTCCTGCTCTGGGCTCCTTCAGATAAACCTCCCCCCACCCCACCTGCCCGAGTCTGAATTCTGGCCCCAAGCCCACTGGCCAGACCTCCAGGCAAGCCAAGTGAGCCTCCGTAAGGGGTGAGGGGCCTAAACAGTTCCTCTCCTACGAGGTGCAGCCTCATCAGGGCACAGAATCATCCGCTGTGGAGAGAGGTATACCCAGGGCGGGCCACAGAACAGCCAGCTGGTGACTGTCTTATATAAACAAAGTAGAAAGCAATGCCGAGAGGAGCAGGGAGGGATTCAGTGAGGTGGTAAAAATCCCAGGGACACTAACTAGCTGTGTGACCTGAGGCAAGTTACTTAAGCTCTCTGAGCCTCAGCTTCCACCAGTACAGAATGGAGGTAATCGTAGGATGACGTGCCCTGCTGATTGTGCGAATGCACTGAGCTTCGTACATGTAAGTGCTTAGAACAGAAATTATCAGCCGTCACATGTCAGTGGTCACAGGTCATATGTGGCTGACCAGGGAGGAGACCTGGGCTGGGCTGCCGGACCCTGTGTCGAGTGCTCAGGCCATCGGGCCAGCCCCCTTTCTTTTTCTCTGTCCTTCCATGCTCCCTACGTGCAGATGAGCTGCAGCAGTAGGAGGGTGGGTGCATTGGCCTCTGTGCTGTTCCCTGGGAGGGTCCCAAGCCCCTCTTTCCCTTTGGGGACTCCTCTGCCATGCAGTGCCTCGTGCCCGGCTTTACCACCTGCCGGGATTCACGTCTGTCTGTTTGCAAGGACCAGATGCGCCCCAGCCTCCTCCTGTGAGTCAAGCATCTGGTCCATGGAAGCAAGAAAGGTCACTGCCATGTGTGGACATGGATCCTCTACCTGGAAACTCATTTCTCAGTCAACGATGAGTGCTGCCACCTCTCACTGGAGAAGCCAGAACAATATATGCTCAAGTCATTCCAATCAGGGTTGTTTCCACGAGCCTTTGGCTTCTGTGGGGGAACACTTGGTTTAAAAGGAAATAGAATTTCCCCTTTCAATATCCTTCTTGGATGACAGGTCTGTGATTGGAATCAGGGCATGAAGAATCATGCCCCGGTGGTTATTTCCATTAGTGGCTTTTGACTTTGCAGGGACACCTGGATCACAGAGCATCCAGTTTCTCCTGCCTTCCATTTCCCACCCTCACGGCTCAGGCAGGTCCTGGCAGGTTGACCCTGGAGTGTCTTAGTATCTAGAGCCCTGTGCTATCTGGTCAGGAGCTCAGCTAACTCATTTTTTTAAAAAAAAAATGTAACTGAAGTATATAGTCAGTTACAATGTGTCAATCTCTGGTGTACAGTATAATGTCCTAGTCATACGTATATACATACATATTCGTTTTCATATTCTTTTTCATTAAAGGTGTTGAATATAATTCCCTGTGCTATACAGAGGAAATTTGGTTTGATCTATTTTTATATATAGTGGTTAACATTTGCAAATCTCAAATTCCCAAATTTATCCCTTCCCACCCTCTTTCCCCTGGTAACCATAAGATTGTTTACTATGTCTGTAAGTCTGTTTCTGTTTTTCAGATGAGTTCATTAGTGTCCTCTTTTTTCTTTTCTTTTCTGTATTTTTTTTTAGAGTCCACATATGAGTGATATCATATGGTATTTTTCTCTTTCTGGCTTGCTTCACTTAGTATGACAATCTCCAATTCCATCCATGTTGCTGCAAATGGCAGTATTTTATTCTTTTTTACGGCTGAGTAGTATTCCATTGTATAAATATACCACATCTTCTTTACCCACTCATCTGTCGATGGACATTTAGGTTGCTTTCATGTCTTGGCTATTGTACATTGTGCTGCTATGAACATTGGGGTGCATGTATCTTTTCAAATTAGAATTCCTTACAGAGGAAGGAATGCCCAGGAGTGGAATTGCTAGATAATACAGTAAGTCTATTTTTAGTTTTTTGAGGAATCTCCATACTGTTTTCCATAATAACTGCACCAAACTACATTCCCATCAACAGTATAGGACTGTTCCCTTTTCTCCACAGCCTCTCCAGCATTTATCATTTGTGGACTTTTGAATGATGGCCATTCTGACTGGTGTGAGGTGATACCTCATTGTAGTTTTGATTTGCATTTCTCTGATAATTAGTGATAATGAGCATTTTTTATGTGCTTATGGCCATATGTATGTCTTCACTGGAGAATTGCTTGTTTAGGTCTTCTGCCCATTTTTGGATTGGGTTGTTTCTTTTTTCGTTGTTATTAAGTTGTAAGAGCTGGTTGTATATTCTGGAAATTAAACCTTTGTCAGTAGCATTACTTGCAAATATTTTTTCCCATTCCGTAGGTTGTCTTTTTGTTTTGCTTATGGTTTCCTTTGCTATGCAAAAGCTTGTAAGTTTAATTAGATCCCATTTGTTTATTTGTGCTTTTATTTCTATTTCGGTTAACTCATCCTAGCAAGAACCTGCCCTGCAGCCCCTCTGCACCCCACCATCCTGCTAGCCTGCGCTCTAGTCCAGGCTTCTCCCACTCCACTGGGTGATGGGCTCCTGACGTGCCCACATGGACACACATGCACAAGCACACCCACGCACACCCCACCCCATGTGCATGCTTGTTTCTCTGCCTGTGATAAACCCTCCCAGGGAAGTACTAATTGTCACACATGATAAGAAAGAAAAAAATTGTTCATTGTCTAGGGTGCAGGGACCAAAACCCAGTGAATGATATGGAGATGGGGCCTGAAAACACAAAAGTAGAGTAAAGTGAGACTGCACTCAAGAAGGAGTCCTTGAGGAAGACGCAGTGAGAAATACCGCTGCGGAAGCAGCGGGCGCGCCACAGCTGGCTTGTGTGACTGTCCTGGGGGCAGCTGCACATCTGGGCTTCCCTCACACCCAGCACAGGTCCAGGTACAAACAGGCACTCAGGACATGCTTGTTGATGATGGAAGGAAGGAAGAAACAAGAGGAGCAGGAAGACAGCCTCCACTGGAGACTGTGTGCTGCTTTACTTACCTGGGGCAGGGTCTACGTGACAACAGTGTTGGCTGAGTAGGATGGAAACTCAAAGGAGCAGGGTCACATGCCGCCCGATGAGGGAGCAGGTCTGATGACTGAGAGACATGGGTGCCAGCAGCACAGTACTCACAGGCCTGCTCCTGGACCAGGAGGGCCGGGGTGTGGATACAGCAGGGTGCACGTGGTGACTGCACTGCTTACCATCTATGCACAGAGCCCACCACGACGCCAGCCACATCAGGAAGATGTCAAGAACCCCTACCCTTCATAGCACATGACAGCCATGCTCAGCAGCCGGAGGATTTGCTTCCTGGAGTGGCCAGAAGCCAGTGATGGATGGAGGGGGTTAGCATCTGGGCCTGGCTGAGGGGTGCTACCAACGTGTCCACGGCGTGGCTGCCAGCGTTCCTGCTGGATGCTGTTGCCTTCCTCCCAGAGCCCTGAGCCTGAGTTCCTGCCTCCGGATTAGGGTGTTCAGTGGCCTAATGGGAGATGCTTCTGACCCACTGCCAGGAAGACTCTGAACTCAGGGTCAGGCTCCTGGAAATCAGGCTGCTGTCTGTGCAAGTAGGCGAGAGACCCTGCAGAGAGCAGCCTGAGGAGAGCCCGCTCCCTGCTTCCTCCCCACTCGGTTTCCCTCAGGTCTTTATTGGTGAGGCTTCCAAGGGTCTGGTGACTGTGGGCAGAGATCGACAGCCAATGAATCCAGCCCAGAGATGAAGAATTGTTTCTCCACAGAGGCTCCCGCCTCCTGGGAATGTCTGAGCCCCAAGAGCAGCTGTAAACCAGCCGTAAATCAACCATTTTTTCCTGCTTCCTGCTATTTTATGTACTTTCTATCCAGTAAAGAAAACAAATAACACCTTGCATTGTTTAAGAATTTTTTGGCAACAAAAATCTGGAAGACAGTGACTTAAACACAACTGGGGTTTTAGTTAGTTAGTTACCTAGTTAGTTAGTTGGTTAATTTAGCTTACAGAAGGACTCTGGGAGTAATTAACCCCAGGTTTTTTCAGCAGCTCCATGAAGCCATTTAGGAACCCAGTCTCCTTCTGGCCCTCAACCTTGCTTCTTCCAGTGGCGGCCCTGGTCCTCACGTCTGTTGGCTGACTCTGGAGCTCCAGCCATCCCAGCTGAGTTCCAGGAAGGAGGATGAAAAAGGGTAAGGGCAAAACATGTGTTATGATTCCACTCAGTTTTGTGTGTTTTTTTTTAAATTGAAGTATACTCAGTTACAATGTGTCAATTTCTGGTGCATAATGTTTCAGTCATATGTGTATGTGTATATATATACATACACATATATATACATATATTCATTTTCATATTCTTTTTCATTAAAGGTTACTACAAGATATTGAATATAGTTCCCTGTGCCATACCGAAGACGTTTGTTTTTATCTATTTTTATATACAATGGTTAATATCTGCTAATCTCAAACTCCCAATTTATCCCTTTCTCCATGGCAACCATGAGATTTACTATATCTGTGAGTCTATTTTAAATGTCTTTTTCTAGAAGCTTCGTCCTACAATTGTCTTGAACATTCTAGAGGCCAGAACTATAGCACATGACCATTCCATCTGCAAGACAGGCTGGGATTTTTTCCTCTGGGTGCATTGCTATCCCAACAAAATAGGAGTTCTGTTAATAAGGAGGGAGGGGGAAAGGCTATGCAGTGGGCACCCGGCAGTCTCCACCACGCACCTGTGTACCTGCCCTGACTCAGCCAGTTCACCGAAGGGTCTGGGAAGTGGATTAGACGGAGGAGGAAGAGGAGGAAAAGAGAGGGAGAGGGGAAGGGAGGAGGCAGAGCCCAGAAACAGAGCCCGGAGCTGGGTACCCAGGCTGGCTCCAATGGAAGCGTATGCTTGTCTATCTGTGTGTGTGTGTGTGTGTGTGTGTGTGTGTGTATTAGTGAGGCCAAGAGCCACAGTTTGCCCTAGACGTAGGACTTTCAGTGTTAAAACCGGGACAGTCCCAGGCAAACAGGGACAGCTGATGATCTTAAACGTTCACATATGTGTGTGTGTGAATCTGGTATTATTAGACTAGAGATCTCAGACCAGAATCCTTAAGGTGTTGTCTGAGGACCCCTGAAGTCCCTCAGGAGTTTTTAAGGGATCTATGAGGTCAGACTATTTTTCTAATAGTGTTTTGTTTGCCTCTTTCATTCTTTCTCTCACGGGTATACAAAGGAGTTTTCTAGAGGTTATTTGATGTATGATAACTACGTTTTCCAGACATTATATGAGGTGTGATACTGCAACAGACTGGATGCAAAAACAGATATGAGAATTCAGCTGTCTCCTATTACGTTAGAGAAAGGAACCAGAGAACCAGACCCCAGGACAGTTTCCATAAACATAAATAATGCCACTCTTCTATTTAGTTTTGTTTTGAGAAATCATCATTTTCATTAAAAATATGTTAACATACAATGATTTATTAAAGTTATTTTTATTTTATTTTTAAACATTTTTTATTGAGTTACAGTCATTTCACAATGTTGTGTCAAATTCCAGTGTAGAGCACAATTTTTCAGTTATACATGAACATACGTATATTCATTGTCACAATTTTTTCTCTGTGAGCCACCACAAGATCTTGTATATGTTTTCCTGTGCTATACAGTATAATCTTGTTTATCTATTCTACATATGCCTGTCAGTATCTACAAATTTTGTATTACAGTTATTTTTAAATGAATGGATAAATCATTTTTTAAATTCCTTGGTCTTAGTTTCTAATATGATAAGCATTGCTAACCATAACCTACATTATAAAAAGAAATTTTTGGCATCCTCAATAATTTTTAAGAGTGTAAAGGGATCCTGAGACTGAAGAGCTGGAGATCTGCTGTTCCAGATTAGCTAATAAGGATGGGGAGTCTCCTGGGAATTAAACAGTGGGAGCAAGATGAAGGCTGGACCTCAGGGACCCTGGCATCAGAAGGCAGCAGCTCCAGAAGCCTCTGCGGCAGTGGGTGTGCAGTGCTGCTGGAAATGTGCTCCACATATCGGGGCCGGGCTGAGAACTAGTCACCACCAGCTGTGATAAGTACAGACATCTTGAGGAGCTTCTAGAAGCTTCCATAGTAACTTGAGAGAGTCATTTTATGCCTACTTGAAACTAGCAATAAGATAAGTTGGGCTTATATTTTGTATGTCTTCTCTCTTTCATTTTATCTTTCTAGCAATTTATTTTTACTGTACTTTACAAAAGCATTCCACGATGCATTGGAAATTTTTAAAATATGCTCCTCTCGTGCCTGAGATGAATCTTAGAGGATTAACACTGGTTATCCAAGCAAAGAGGGGGACAAGGTACTCCAAAGAAAATTTTATACTTCAAGGGCAAACTGTGAAATGCTGAGAGCACACGCTCCCTGCTTAGCTGATTCTAGCCTTTCACTGAGCTATTTTACAATTTTATAAATTGTAGATAACTAGCAGCAATGCAAAACGATTTCTGCCCACAGACATTCAAAGCTCTGTCATGCAACTGCCTTCCCTCCCTTGCTGTGGCCAAGGACAGCTTAGCCTCCATTTACTCATTCACTGCAATATTCCTAATCTGTGATTATGCCTGCTCCTTGGATTCCTCTTTGAACTTGTTGTAGCAGCTCACTGGTAGCCTCACTAGTCAGTTACAGAAAATCATTAGTAAGTGTTCATTAGAAAGTAATATGGTCCTTCACACGATTCACAAACCAGAGTGTGTGAAGCTCTGCTCCGGGACCCCAGTAATGATGTGACCCAGATGCCTTCTGGAAGTTACTTCCGTTCTCATCCTGCTATCTGCTGACATCGGTACCCTCTCCTTTGTCTACTTTTCCTAGCTTAGAGCTGTCCTTTCTTTCTAGTTTGGGCTTCCTCATTATCTTGTTTGTTGGGTAGAAGAGGGGCTGAGACTGAGAGAGAGAGACACCAAAGTACATGGGGGCAAATTGGTCATTCTGTGTGCACTTCCATGTACGCATGGCTGGAGGTAACTGTGCCATGCCCAACAATCACTAAGCATCTATTTCATTTTTGTGAGCAAAACCACACCTCTGCGAGCTCCTGGCTTATTGCTTGTCCTTGGAAGCCATCCCCCAGGTCTCCATGCCAGAACCCAATCCCAGCCTCAGTTGTTAAGTCCCTGGCAGAAGAAGGCCTTTGTCACGAGGGTCCGGATGCTGGGGGAGGCTGTCATAAGCCCGACCTCAGCTGCAGAGGAGTGCAGTTCAGTGACTGGCGACTCTGACACTTGAGGAAGCCAAAATGATGGTCCCAGCCACCTGCCATCCTGAGAGAAGGAGGGGGTGTCTGAGGTTCCTGTCAGCAACCCATCTTCTCACTTGGGCTGCTGATAGAACACTAGCCTGATTGTCTCCAGTTTCTTGTTGTCTCCTTGGCAGGCCTGTTGGGTACGGTGCCTCAGGGGCACTGCACAAGTGACTCAGATTCTGCTGGAAGCCCAAATCCTTTCCTATTTATAGTTTCCTTGAGGTAGAGTTTACATACCATAAAATTCACTTGTTTTGAATATACAATTCAGGAACTTTCAGCAAATTCGTAGAGTTACACTACCATCACCACAATCTAATGTTAAAACCTTTCCATCACCCTGAAAAGTAACCTTGTGCCCATTTGCAGGCACTCCCTATGCTCAAGGCAATCACTGCTCTGCTTTATGTCTAAGATTTGCTGTTTCTAGACATTTTATATGAATGGAATCTTACAATATACATGTTTTTGAGTTTCATCCATCGCAGCATGTGTCAATACTTCATTCCTTTTTATAGCCTACTTGCATTCCATTGTGTGACTCTGTCACATTTTGTTCATCCATTCTCTAAATGGCCATTTGGTTATTTCCGTCTTTCGGTGGAAATGTTGCTAGGAACAGCTGCATGCCACTCTTCGTGTGGGTTTGCTTTCACTTCTCTTGGGTGAACACCTGGGAGTGGAGCATGGCGAGTTTATGTTTAACTGTTTGAGAAAGCATCAAATTGTTTTCCAAAGTAGCTGTACCAGTTTACATTCGCACTAGCAACATAGAAGAGTTCCAGTTGCTCCACATCCTTGTCAACACTTGTTGCTATCTGCCTTTTTGATTATAGCCACTTGTGGGTTGGGAATTTGAATCTTGAGCCACGTGAAATGAGGCCACAGCTGTGGCTGACCCATCCTGGGCAGTACACTGAGGAAGCTGCCCCTCCTTCCTGCTGCAGGTCCTGGGCACCCTGGATTCCTGTCTTTCTTGAGGCCTGATTATTCTGCTCTCCTTAGAGTCTGTATATTACTCTGTATAATATCTTTTCAATAAAATGTTTTTTTTTTTTAACTTAAGTGAGAGTGCATGGAGTTCTGACACTTGCAACAGCACCCATTTGAATTGAACACTTCCCATGGCGCCCCACTCCTGACCCCAGCTGGAGCCGACACTGCCCACTGAAATAAGCGTAGCAGGCATCAAGGGTCAGGATTTGTTCCTGGTGCAGACAAACACTGGGGACGCTCCTTCAGCAATAAGGAGGACGGCACCATCTCCCAGCTCTCCGGGGACCTGGGTGACAAGCAGCCCACTCATTCAGGCTGCAGCTCACATTTCTGGACTTGCTATAGGCTCAGCTGAGTTTAAGTTAGAATTTTTGCAGAGAATCACATAAAGTGGTGAGAAGGGTCAGTAGCTTTTGAGAAATTTGATGAAGATGGAGGGGATGAGAAAATGTGTGTCCTGGTGCACTTTGAGAACTTCTCCCGGGTGACTAAAGTTGGGTCTATGAAAGCATAGAGAGCTGTGTGACAGGGGGTGAGTCACTCGACCTCTCTGAGCTATAGTCTGCAGGACTGTTGTGAGACTCGAGGATGAGGAGAGCACCAGAATGGTGCCTGGCTCGTGGCTGACGCTTTCCCCAGCATTGTCATTGTGCTAACGTGTTTCCTGAAGGAAAGCGCAAGAAAACAGCCTTGTCCCAAGCTTTTGTTTTGGGGGAGGGACACTTCAGCAGCATGACTAAGACAATGAACTTCCATGCTAGACATCAAGCAAGTCTAGCTGTGTCTGCTGGATGTGAGCAGGCATGTTACGCCACCTCGCTCAGCCTGTTTCTCTGGCCCTAAAATGACGCCTGTGACAGTGAATCACTCACTCAGTGTGTTGGAAGGTCACATGACACAGGGAACAGAGAGCCTGAGCCCCGTGCCTGGTACCAAGAAGCAGTCACCAGTCTTGGCAGGTTTCTGAGCTGCTATTCCTTGCCTTTCCCCAACCTTCCCCAGATCTGGGAGCTGCCCTCACCGCTGTGGAGCTGCCTCGGGGAAGAGCCTGTGCTCTGTGTGGGGTGGGCAGTGGGGGCCAGGAGGACCTGAGGGAAGGTTTGAAGGCCCAGAGCAGCCCCGACTGCTCCCATCGGGCCTCCAGCAGAAAGGCTCTTGGCTGGCCAGCCTCTCAGACTGCCGAGGACGCTGCTGACCCCAGCCCAGGTCAGACGTGTGCTGGGTCACCTGAGCTTCCCGGCCCCTCCCGGCCCAGGACAACAGGTGGATGTGCTCGGTAACTCGAGCCTACCTTCTGAGAGCCTGAGAAATTGAGAGAGAACAGACAGCTCTTTCTTCAGACAACCACAAGGGCAATAAACAAGTTTTCAGGGAGACCATGGCCAGCTCAAGATTCTGCAGGGCCGGCTGTCCTTCTGGGGGTTATCCAGGACCTCTGCTTTGCAGCAGCAGCAACCGGCCCTGTCTGCGAACACCCCATGGGAGTGGGCCCTGGGCTACGCTCTTTCCATGTTCTTTCCCCATTGGGGGAGTTAGTCACAAGAGCAGAGGCGTGGGAGTCAGACCAGGCCTTGAGCCCCGGGATCTTGACCTTGAGCAAGTCAGTTAACCTCTCTGAGCCTCAGTTTTCTCATCGTTAAAATACAGATGACAAGACCTGCTTGCTATGGTTTAGGGGAATTAGATGATGTAGGGGAGGGGACACCGGTAGCCCAGAGCTGGGCACAGCGTATGCCCTTAGTATATGGCAGGCAAATGTATCATTGGAACAGTGTCCCCTCTTTAAGCATGAAGAGAATGAAGACCATTGGGCTAGAATCTGAAGCGGTCTGAGGAGCTCCTGCTCTCATCCACCGTGTGCTTACAGCGCCTCCTGCTGGTTCACCCATGCCCTGTAACTCTGCTGGTGGACAGACGGGCCAACTGGAAGCCCCTGGGCTCAGGGTTCTGGCTGAAGGAGGTAGAAAGCCTCAGCTAAGCGGGGGAAGGCGGGGGTGGCATCATCTATAGCTTCTTATTACTCAAACTCTTCTGTTCCCAAACCAGAGCATTCTTCAGAAAGCGCTGAAGTTGGGCACCCAGAGATGAAACCCCAAGGGTTACCTTGTTCTAAATGTAGCCTCTAATCAATACACAAAGAGTCACAGACCACATTCTACACCCAGACTCTGGGACAAAGGGCAAAGGATAAATGCAGGTGGGAATCCTCATGCAAGTGGTGTGATGAGCATCCCCGGAGAGAAGCCCTCAGCACATCTGTGTAGACATGTGCCTTTCACGGGTGCTGTGGGTCAGACAGGGCATCTGCAAAGCTCTGGACGGGGTCCCAGTAACCACACTTCCCCAAAGACCTAACTGTTATGATCACTGCTTCATCCCAAAAGAGTGTAAATTGATATAAATGCATTTATATATAAGATACATGGTGTGAGGTTGTACATTTTTTCCAAACAAATTGTCTTATACATGATGTTTAGGTTATAAGTTTAAGTCCATAAAGGTCTGTGTAAACCATAACGTGTCAGTAACACTGTTTTTTTTTTTTTTTCGTGAAAAATAGTTATGTTAGGACCCATTAAACATGCACAGCCCAATTAAACACAACTTAATGTCTACCTGCATCCAAGACTCCTTCCCTCCTCCACTTCAGCCATGTGACCTAGCCCCTGGACCAGCTCCAGCTCCAGTGAGGGCTCTGATTAGTGGAGCCAACACGATAAGTGTGTCTCTTATATTCAGGCATCCAGTCAGCACCTGGCATCGCTCTTGGCAACTGTGATTGGTCCAAGGATGGAGGGGAGACCTAACTTGGTCCAGCTGGACCGAAGGAACATTCTTTCATGTAAGCCATCTTGGAGGTGCTGGGACAATTTTGGTGGCTTATGAAAAGAACCTGCCTAAAAATGAAGCAAATATGGAAAGAGGAAACAGGGTGAGAGACAGATCAAGTCCTTATTATATCACTTGAGCCCCATGTCTTAAACCAGGGTCCGGGATTTTTCACTCACATGAACAAGGGATATATTCTCTATTTTTGCTTGAAGACGTCAGTTGGTTTTTCTATCACCTGTAACTGATGGAGTTCGGGTTGATAACATATCTCAACCTTTAAAAAAATGATTTTCCTTCTCTTATTATTTAGTTCTTGGTCTTATGTAAAAGACATAGGTTACTCCTAATGAGCATCAAATTCTTGCTGTCTGACCTTGAACAAGTCATAGTCAAGTGTCCTCATGAAATTAGAGCATGGGACCCAATTTCCAGGCCCTTTCCTGCCCTCAAATTGTATACTTCTATGAATAGTCTCTTAGCAACCTTCACACTCAGATTTAGATACAAACTGTTTTCTTCAAGAGAGTGGATTCAAAACATTAAAATAAAACTTTTAAAACTTTAATCAAATTTCGGATAAGGAGAACCATGCAAGATTGCTTTGCTTTAGCAAAACATAAAACCACAATCATCGTGAAGATGTGTCATCTGCTAGTTTCTGGTGCCTGAAACCTTCCACCACCTCCCCCTCACTGCACCTGCCTTTTAATGAGTACTGCCTGGCTGTAGCTGTAGCCAATCTACTTCATTCAGCCTTTTAATCCAAAAACCTTTCAGAGGTGGGAGAGGCATCATCACAGTTTAACAATCTCCAGAGGTTTAAAAACAGACTGTATCTGTAGACTCTAGGGGCCTTTGTCAATGGATTCTAGGGTCCCGACTCAAAGCCCTTCAATGACTGTCACCCCAGCTGCCAAGCTGGACACCTGCCCACTATCTCCCATCCCTCCTCCCACTCCTGCCTACATGAGCATCCTAGATGCGTCACTTAATCTCTTTGTTGCTCAGTTTCCTCATCTGTAAAATGGGGATAATAGTAGTACCTTCCTCCCAGTGTTGTTGGGAGTACTGAATGAGTGAGGTCCTCAGAACTGTGCCCAGCATGTAGGAAGCACAGGATAAATCTTCATTATCATCTTCATCATCATTATTCCTCATGGACTCTTCAGTGCCAGACAGATGGCTGCTTGGATGGCTGGATGAACACATGGGGTCAAAGCATGAAATACTCAAAAATATTTCACATCATGTAGGTTGCAAGTCAATGCTTATTCATAGTGGCGTTGTAAAAGTGGCACTTCAGGAGGGAAAGATCACACAGCTTACTTCTGCTATGCCTGCCCACTCCTGAGTCCCCCACAGATTCCTTCCTTTGGAGCTTTTACTGTTGGCTTCCAGGACCAGGATGTCTAGTTAATGATGATTTGCAACTCCGAGGGTAAGCGTGCTCTTCTGGGTATCCAGTATGACCTGCTCGCCAATACAACTGCAGATTCATTCCCCAATTATGTCTGTTTTAGCTAAAAGATATCCAGAATGACCAACTGACCCAGAACTCAATTCCCCACGGACACTCAGAAATAACAGGATTTGGGAACCAATTCTCCGAAACTATTCTTAAATGAAGCCAACTGATGATGCAGAAAGACCATTTACTGTGTGTAATAGGAGCTGGATTAGATGAGAGCCCTAGTCCCGGGCATCGCTCAGAGAACTCCTTCCCAGAAGACGCTCCCTCTAAACCCCAAGCTGCTCACTGGCTGCAGAACCAGAATAGGTGGGTCGGCCAACTGGGAGGTATATACCCCCAAAGGGGCTTGCAGAGTACAGTGAGAGTGGGCAAAGGGCCCCAGCAGGGCTGGCTTGCTGCTCTCGCAAGATTTGTTTGTTAGCCAGTTGACTTCGGGCTAATTTCCAACGTCTCTGGGCCTCAGTTTCTTCAAATGTCAAGTGGTAGCCGTGAGAACTGACTGAGTTCTTACATATACAATTTCTGCCTCACCAAGTGGCACAAGGCTACTCTCTTAGGTGTCCTTCCTCCTCTTGGAATCTATTTCTGTGCCCAGAGCCAGCACCAGCCCCTGGATCCACTCACTCTCCCACCACCGTCTCCAGTGATGGATAATCTCTAAATAGTTTTCACACTGACCCCCTGTCCCAGATTCCACCATCTCCTGCCATAACTTCTTGGCAGTCTTCCTTCTGGAAAACATTCCAGGTTCTAATTTAACATTCACCATATTTCATCCCAAATTAGAGCTTCTTAACCTTTTTTTTTTTAAACGAAGGTACTGGAGATTGAACCCAGGACCTCGTGCATGCTAAGCACACACTCCAGCACTGAGCTATACCCCCATCCCGAGCTTCTGAACCTTTGAAGGGTCAGACATATTTGGGAATCTAATTAAAGCTATGGTCTTCACCCCTGCCAAAATGACCACACATTTGCATGTGTGTCGGACTCTGTGAAGTCCCTCTCTGGGCCTCTTAGGGCCACATGTACCCCAAGATGAAGGTCCCTTGCCTTAAGTGACCTTCGGCAGCTTCTAGCCTTCCCATCTGTGCTTGGCCAGCATGCCTGCTGGCCACGCGTTCGCGAGTCATCCCCTAAGGGGCAGGGTAACCGGCCCTCACTTCACAGTTTACAAGGTGCCACAGAACAAAGTGACATGTTCTCATTCCAGAGGCCACAGAAGGCTAACTCCACCGCCTCTTCAGCTCCCCTTTCTTGGAGTCTGCCTCAAAAGACGTGCTTTCCTGGCTCTGACCTCAATACCAGAGGGCCCCTTAAAGGACCTGGGCCTTCACAGGGTCCACCTGCCTGCCCGCCCCCAGCTCTCCCCATCCTTGAACCTCGTCCTGCTCAGAGGCCCGCCCCCGCGTGTTCCCAGGCTCCTGTCCCAAGTGCCACCTGTCCCAGGGCTTCACTCACAAGTGCCGCTGTCCTGCAAAGCTCCTCTGGGCTCAGCCCCCAGGGCAGGAGGGAAGAATTAAGATACCCGAGTTGAAAGATATCAGGCTTCAGAAGCGAGCTTTAAACAGACTTGAAGAGCAGAAAGTTTCAAAGGCACTCGCTGAAGTCCTCGTAAAACTCCTGCCACCTCTCCTGTGAGCTGGCAGTTCCAGCCACTTTTAGATCCCTTTGAGCCTTCTCGCCGAGTCACCAGCTCCAGTCCCACAAAGGAACCAAAGAGCCTTGCGTATTTCAGCCTTTCAACAGAAAGAGATCAGTAGGGGGATGTGGACCCTCCCAACCTGAAACATGAATGCCATAGCATCACTGAGCCTGAGATCTTGTACGGTCTCCCATCAGGAACTGATGGCATTCTTGAGTTGGAAGGGAACTGAGCCTATGCTGAGACACACTCATCTTGCAGAGGAGCAAACCGAGGCTCGGTCAAGTCTACTTGTCTCCCCCAGACCCCTGGGGAGCGAGTGGCCAAGCTGGACGTGCTCGGCATTGTCCAGAGCTCTGCTCATCAGTACTCGGGACAATGCACGGCCCCTTTAAGGGTCACTTTGATGTGAGTGATGGAGCCCATCCCCCAGTAGCCAGTGTTTGGGCAAACAACAGTGTTGACAAGACTAGGACTATTGAAAGACTGAATGTAAATAAATGGTCACAGGACTCAACAGAACTTGAAAATATATGTGTGTCTGAGTTTTCTAGAATTGCTATAACAAAATACCACAGACTTTGGGGCTTCAATCACAGAATTTTATTTTCTTACAGGTCTGGATGCTAAAGTCCAAGGTCAAAGTGTCGGCAGGGCTGGTTTCTCCCGAGGCCTCTCTGTCTGGGTCGCAGGTGGCTGCCTTTCTGTGTGTCCTCATGTAGCCTTTACTCTGTGTGGGTGCATCCCTGGGGTCTCTTCCTCTCTTATAAGGACACTAATCTTATTGGATTAAGACCCATCCTAATGGCTTCCTTTTATCTCAGCCACTTCTCTAAAGATTCTATCTTCATATGCAGGGCACTGGACAGAGCTGATGTCTGAGTACAGGGCTTCCTCTGCCACCCGCCAGCTGAATGACGGGTACTGTGGGTCGACCGGTGGCTGGAGGTGTTTAGAATGATCGGGAATGAATGCAAGCTTGAGCCAGCAAACCGGGCGCTGAGGACCTAGGGGGCAGCACCCAGTATTGCTGACATTCAGTTGTTTCTTCAGTGAAATGAGGCCAACCTGTCCTGAACACTATGCAGGAAAGCAGAGAGATCAAATAAGACACAGCAAAGAAGCGGCAGCACGTTGGGAACTGTCATTATTCCAAGTAAATGAAAGTCATTAAAACTTACATCTCTTTTTCCTTTCAAGTAAACGAACACACCCCCACAAGAAGATGGCATTTCCAAAGACAAGGATGTGGATGGTGGTGTTTCTTAACGGCCTGTGTCTGATGGGCCTCTGTGTCACCAGCTCTCTTTGGGAGGCAACAAGCAGCTTGTGCTGGGCCTGGAATGAGCTCTGGGGTGCCGTGCTCTGTTCTGATGAACGCCATCTGTAAAGGGCATATTCGCTGCTGGGGCGAGGAGGTCGAGTTGGGCTAAGCACGAGTCGTGCAGGTACAAGAGGAGTCTAAGCTGGGTCCCCAGCAAGGTGGAGGAGGTCCCCAGGCCCTGGCATTCCTGGTGGAGGTGATACAGGGTAGAGGTCAGCGATGGGCATGGGCAGGGCTGTAGAAGCAGCACAGTGTGGTGGGCATGGGCCAGCCCCCAGAGCTCTGCACAACTTTGGGCAAGCTGCTTAGCCTTATTTGTGCCTCAGCACCCTCCTGTAAAATAGGAGCCATTGTGGTGCCTACTACACAGGTGGTTGTGGGGGTTAAATGAATTCACATGTGAAGAGTCCTTAGAGGGTGCCTGGCATGTAGCCAGTAACCAGGGAGCCATAGTCATTCTAGTTCGTCCTGTTCCTTCATTAAACCTTGACTGAGCTTCTGGAGTGTTCTGGCACTATGCTGGCCTTCAGGAACACACAGCCTGGCCCTCCAGAAGCACACAGCATGCACAGATGTGAAAACTACCTAAATGATGTTATAACTAGCCTCGCAGAGATAAAGCCTGAGCAGTTACGGAAACCAGGAAGAGCCCGTGACCTGGTGTGACTGGGGGTGGAGGGCTAGGGTGTTCACAAAGGCATCTCTAAGAAGACGTCCCCTGGTCCAATCATAAAGGAAGAGTGAGAATGTCATGGGAAAGGGGCTGGGGTTGGAGGACTCCATGTGTAGAGAGATGTGGGGCAGTGTGGTCCCCATGGCAACCCATGGCAGCTCTGGGTCGGAGGAGCAGAAGCAGACACAGAGATGAGCAGAAGTGCATCTGAGAAGCAGGTACAAGTCAGCACCTGGGGCCCAGAGCCCCACCAAGGGCTTGGACTTGACCCCATGTGGGTTTGCGCAGGGAGTGGCTTACTCAAATCTGAGCACAGCAAGAGGTGGAACCAGAGGAGACAACGTCAAAGGCAAAGTCCCCCAGGAGCCAAATGGCCTGGAGACCATAGTGATGGGGCTGCCAAGAGTGCAGGGACACCGAGAATGCTCAGGAGGGGACCTGGCACAGCATGACTGGGTGACTGCATGAAGAGGAGGAGAGGTGACAAGGTCCATGGAGGTGCTTCCAAAAGAGAAAGGGGTCAGAGGAAGACAAGCACAGGCAAGGTTGTGCTTGTGAGGAATTAAGCTGCGAGGCAAGAGCGTGGAGGCAGCTCCCCAGGGAGAAGGAGCAGAGTGGAGGTCTCACACAAAGTCAAGGGAAGTGCAAATGTCCTGGGGTGAGTAGACCAGGCAGGGACCGCCAAGAAGTGGAGAAGCAGAAATCAGAGGGCAACCCAGAGATCTGAGCCCTCCCAGATAGAAGAAGGGAGGACCAGGACAGTGGCGGGCAGGACATCCTGGGAACTGGCCACAGGGGGGCAGTAGAGCAGCCAGGGAGCAGGGGGCCACGACCCCAAGTCAAGAGGGAAAGGGACCGCGAGGAAACAGAATAGCAAGGTTTGGTCACTCTTAGGAAGGTTTGAGTGAAATGGGGAAGAGAGAAAGGTGTGAAGTGGACTTGAGGAGAAAAAATTTTTAAATGGGAGAAGCATGAAGCAGAAGCCAACAGAGGCAGAGGTGGAGAAACAAGAGGAAAAGTGCAGGCTCCCAGGAAGTCAGAGGGCACGTGTGCCAGCCTAGGTGCCTTTGGGGGTAAGTGACAGAAAACCTGATCCACCCTGACCTAAGAAGCAGAGAATTTGTTGGCTCACAGAACTGAAACATTCCAAAGTAGTCTGACTTCTGGCACAACCAGATACAAGGATTCGAGTAAGATCACAAGATCTGGTTTCTCCCCCTCTACCCCTGAGTCCTCACCGTCGACTCCATCCTCAAACAGATTCACCTTTTTTTTTATCCTTTTTTTGAAAAAATGGGGGTATAATTCACTTATAAAATTCACCCTTTAGAAGTGTACAATCACACTTTAATTTTTTTAAACATTATTCACAAGATTGTGCAACTATTATCACTATCTAATTCCAGGACATTTCCCTCACCGTTCCACCAAAACCCCATCCCCATTTGCAATCCTCTCCCGTTTCCATCTACCCTCAGCCCCTAGAAACCACTCATCTACTTTTTTTTTCTCTACGTACTTGCCCATTCTGGTCATTGCATGTAAATGAAATCACAAAATATGTGGACTTGAGTATCTGGTTTCTTTCACTTGTAATTTTTTCACCCATGTTGTATATATCAGCACTCTATTCCTTTTTATGCCTAAATAATATTCCATTGTAATGGATACAACACAGCTTGTTTATCCATTCATCAGTTAATGGATATTTGAGTAGTTCCCACTTTTTGACTATTATAAGTAATGCTACTATGAACATCCATGTATAAGTTTTAATGTAAACTTTTTTTTTCATTTTTAAAAAAATTTTAACTGAGGTAAAGTTGATGTACAACATTATATTTGCTTCAGGTGTACAACATAGTGATTCAATATTTTTGTAAATTATATTTCATTTATAGTTATTATAAAATAGTGGCTACATTTCCAATACTATACAAACATACCCTTGTAGTTTATTTCTTTCGTACATAGCAGTGTGTACCTCTTAATTCCTTACTCCTATGTTGTCCCTCCCACTTCTCCTCCCCACTGATAATCACCAGTTTGTTCTATATATCTGTGAATCTGCTTCTTTTTTGTTATATTCACTAGTTAGCTTTACTTTTTAGATTCCACATATAAGTGATACATTAAGTATTTGTCTTTCTCTGACTTATTTTGCTAAGCATAATACACTCCAAGTCCATTCATGTTGTTGCAAATGCCAAAATTTCATCCTTTTTTATGGCTGAGTAACATTTAGTTTTAAATATATATATATACATACATACACACACACACACACACACACACACACACACACACATCTTCTTTATCCAGTCATCTGTTGATGTACACTTAGGTTACTTCTATATCTTGGCTATTGTAAATAATGCTGCTATGAACACTGGGGCACGTGTATCCTTTTCATTATGAAATATTTCAAACACACAGAACAGCACTGTTGATACCCAAAACGTAAGAAATACCTACCACTGGAAGTGAATAAAGGTTAAAATTTTTCTATGTTTGCTTCAGATCTTTTTTTTAAAGAAAGTAAACTATTACAGATGATCGATGATCTATGTGAATCCCTCCCCAGTTCTCTCTCTCCACAGAGGAATCACCATTCATGAAGATCTAGTACGTCCGTGGTAACCACCACGTAGAACTCCAGTGCAGGAGGGAGGAGGCCATGATGGGTACAACCATCCCAGCCACAGACACGTCCCAGTTGGTGAGCTTTACAAACTCTACTGTGATAAACAGTCTCTGTGAGATCTGAGCTGGATCATGGGGCATGTACATTTCCACTTTATTAGGTGGTCCCAAAATGCCCCCTGAATGTGTCGGAAGAGTTTATATTCCCTCCAGGCAGCTATGAGCGGTCCATTTACCCACAGCACAGCATGGCGTTGCCGACCAGCCATGCCATCCTCTCACGTGAAAGGGGGAATTCACTGCTCTTTTCAGGAGTACCATCTCTTTCCCAAGGCTGACTCTTTAAGGAACTACCTTACAATGTTGAACCACTGCCTGACTTTCTTCGTTGGTTCTCACTGTTCTCTTCGTGATAAAAGCTCAGATTGTGGGCATCCAAGATCCTCCAGAGCATTTCCCCAAGTGCTCTTATCAAATCAGATATCCACTAGTTAGAACTGATTTTTCCCCCAAGGTTAAATTTTAGATGCAGAGGGGCCGCGTGTGGATTTAGGAGGAGTATTCCGTATTGGAGGCAAACAACTTGCAAAGCTGTCTGTGAACATAGCTCAGAGAGCCTGAAAAATCATATTTGCTTTGAGTTATCTAGTTGATAATAGTTGAAACCCTTTGCTTGTGCTCAGAAATTGCCAGTCCCCAAATTCCAACTTTTTAACATGCGCTGGCTCTATATTTACCTAAAGTCTTTGATCCAATTACCTCGGTGTTTTAGTCCCCCTGGAACTGGAACAAAGACTAAAGAGCTTTATCATGACTGAAATCACCATCAGCCTCATCAACAAGTAATGTGAACTGAGTCACAGTGAGCCTGGGCAGCACTGGTGTTATGCAAAATATTTAATGATCCACCCCACGCAGGGGCTGATCAATCCAATCAGACAGCAGCTGTCAACAGCCTGGCGCAGCCGGACAGGGTAAGCCAGCTAAAGGGCAAGCCGGGCCGAGAGCCCCCCGTCATTACTGCACAGTCAGACTCTTGCATTACAAGGGCTGCAAGCATTAGGGCTGGAAGCTTGGTAGAGGGGGAAGCCTGGACATCACTCTAACACAGAACAGGCTCACGAAGAGGAGGGAAAGGGGCTGCTGCTCTGAATCCATGGTGTGTGCCCCTCTGACTGCAGTCTGCCCCAATTCCATCTGCTGCTAATTTGAAGGCTGAGGGTCTCCGAGGTGGAGGACAAATTTTTTGGGTAGTGAGGGTGAGAGGGATGGTGGTAGAGGTGGTGGAGATGGTGGTGGAGGTAGTGGGGGACGGGAGGGTAGAGGTGGAGGTGATGACGGTGGTAGAGGTGGTGGAGGTGGAGGTGAAAATGGAGGTGGAGGTGGTGGCCTCCTGACAGGAATGCGTCACTGAGATGTGCCTTATTAGGAAGGGAGCACCTGTGTGCAAATCTACACGATGTGAGTGGCCGTCGACCTGAAGAGCTGTTGCGTTCAGTTAAAAAAAGAAACAAATGATTTTCTCATGATCATTAGCTGGACACCACTCAGCTCAGACAGAAAGCCATCTGGGTGTTCCTGAAAGCAGCTCCAGGAAGTGCTCTTGGCTTGTCTTGAAAGTCAAGGAGGGAGGGAGCTCACAATGCGGCCTCCTAGTTCTGCTCCTGGCTCTGGGTGGGCCCAGCTCCTGGGGCCAAGGGCCTGCTGGTAGCTCCGCTCCTGGGCAGCTCACCTGCACAGTCTTTTTCAACCTTTGACTTCCCTCTCATGCCAAGGTGGATGGCTGGGCAGACAGGGGGGTTATGGTCATGGGCTTCTTGGCTTCCTGGCCCCATGACCTGGCCAGGGGCACCTGCGAAGCAGCGAGTCAGGGCACCCCAAGAGTTCACATAGTGCAGACTTGGCATTTACACCTTTTGACAGGCCCCACGCTCCTCCTTCCAGGGCAGCCTCAGGTGCAGCCACGGGCCCTCTGGAGCCCCACATTTCCAGTTCCTGGCCCTTCCACCAGGAGAGTCCCAGCAGATACCTGTGGTCTGGTGGGGGACAGCCTCCTGCAAGCCCTTCCTCGGAGGCTGGAGCGTGAAGTTTGCCGGCCACTACATTCGAGCCAGAGAGGGCCCTTCCCAGAAGGGTCACGAGACAGATGTGTCTGTGAAGCAGACCCATGGGCGTTCCACTGGGTTTTTTACAGTCAAGCTGTAAAATAGTAATTATTATTATTATTATTATATATTATATAATTTATTATTATTATATGTGTGTATGTATATTATTAGTCTCTGCCCCTGGGGCCTGCTAACATGTGGTGTTTGAGTCTGGTTCCCCAAAGGCTTCTCAAGCCCTTGTAATGTCCTGGGTGATAGGAGGACAGGTGTGCCAATGAGGGGACCCTGGTGGCCTCCTGGATGAGGGCTGGTCACCAGAAAGACTAAGCATGATCAGAAGCTTGGCACTTTCGGCCCACCCTGCATCCCCCTGAGAGGGGAGAGGAGCTGGAAAGCGAGTTACTAATGGATCATGGCCAGGGGAGGAAGGCTCCCTAAACATCCCCAAAGCGTGGGGTCTGGAGAGCTTCCAGGTTGGCCCCCGAGGGCGATGCACCCCAGCTCGAAGGGACAGAAGTTCCTGTGCTGGGGACCCTTCCAGACCTCTCCCTGTGTTTTTCTTCATCAGGCTGTTCATCTTACCCACTATCCTTTGTTATAAATTGGCAATGAACTATTTTTCTACGTTCTGTGAGCCCCTCTAGCAAATTATTAAACCTATGGAGGCGTGGTGGGAACCTCCAATTTGTAGCCAAGTCAGACAGAAATGTGGCTCACCTAGGGACCTGTGACTTCAGATCTGTGTCTCAAGCGGGGGGCAGTCTTGTGGGACTGAGCACTTAACCTTCAGGGTCGACGCCAGCTCCAGGCGGTTAGTGTCAGAATTTCTTGGTGTGAAAATCCCACACACCTGGTGTTGGTTTGAGTCTTGGGAGTGCAGTGTAGTGTGAGAGAAAAAACACAGCCAGCTGCGACCAGACACGAGTCTACCGATTTCTAAACACGATGTGAACTTAACCATCCTGGTGTACATTTTGTCGTCTGAATTACTCCGCATCTGCTCAGAGAGCCCCGCCCCCAGTGCCATCGAGTCATCTCCTGCCAACATCTCCAGCCACATCTGCCTTCCCCGGGGGGAGGGCTGGGCCCCACGGTGGGAGTTGCCACAGTTCCAACACCCAGTCATGGTGTCCCCTGGCTGCCCAAGAGGAGCCGGGGAACAACCTGGAAGACCAGGGAGCTTGATTAATGCCTTCTGGAGTGCGCGTTCATCAGCGAGGGGTAAAACACAGCAAGGAGCAGGGAGATGACTTCTTTGACCTTTCAACCAAGGGAAGATAGTCCATTAATTTTCTCTGGAAACAACCCATGTGCCTTGAGACTGAGGCTGGTTTAGTATCATGCCCTCCTGAATTGTCCTTCCGCTTGTCACCGCCTCATGACCATTCCCCCTCACCCCGGCTGCCCCGGGGCATCCCAACCCCACCCGCCTCTCAGGAAGCGTTAGCAGGTGAATTTACCTCCGGCTCTGTCTCCTAGAGTACTTAGAAGGACAGGAACCTGAAATCACCTCGCTCCCTTCCGGCGGCACAGGGAACACGTTTAGGGGGAACACTGAGCTGGATGATTACAGCCTTGGCAGATCTGCAAGACACATGAGGGCTGAATTTGGGAAGAGACATTTACAGTGGGAGGAGATGGTGATGGGGAGAGGACTAGCGTGGGGCTGGCATTGGAGGCCTTGCACATGGATTGGGTGGGAACAAGGTGGAAGGAATCAAGAAGGCTGAGTCCGGGATCCCAGCCTGAGAGGCAACAGAGCCGTTTGTGGGAAGAGGGGAGAGGTTGGGAGTGACCCGGGGTTTCAGGGTAACACAGGCCGGGATTCTGGTCCAGGCTCTGCCATTCACTGGCTGTGTGACCTTGGGCATATTACTTGTCATTTCTGGGCCTCATTTCTTCACCTCTGCGGTGGAGTCCATGCTGACTCTTACCCTATTTAAGAGGATGGAATGAAATAATATTCAGCACAGAGCCGGGGCCATAGCAGGAGTTTGAAAAATTAACATTTCATGTTATCTCCATTGTCTCAGCCCAGCCACTGAGTTTCCTCAACTGCACAGGGCTTAATCATGACCTTTTATGGTGCCTCCCAGTCCACCCATCCGGGGCTCAGCAGGCCCCCAGTCCTTCCTGGCATCACTGGTTGATGAAACAGAAGATGTGGGATGCCCCCAGGTCTGTGGAGACTTCCCTCAGAGCCCTCCCAGGCCTGGCCTCGCCCACCCAGGGACCCACAGTGTAAGGAGATGAGGGAGGGGGAAGGGGAGCGGGAGGGGGAGGGGGAGGGGCCCAGCCTGTCTTCCCCTGGTGCAGTGTCCTGACTCCGCCTGGTGCAGTGTCCTGACTCTGACTGGTGTGACCCCACAATAGACTCTCCTGAGGACCCTTCTGGAAATGCAGATTCCTGGCCTCCCCTTGACCAGCAAATCAGACTGGGGATGGGCCAGCTCCTGAACTTGAATGTGGCCTCCGTGATTCTGCTGCCTACTAACATCTGAGGACCATTGTCAGGACCCTGGCCCCGGGGTCCCCGGTCAGTGTGACTTCTTCCCTCTGAAAGCTCTCCTTTCACCAGGAACCTGACCAGAGCCTCTGTCTGTCCACCGCCACTCCGGCCCAGCTGCCCCAGCACGCGCCCTCACTCCCTGTCTCCAGGCGTTTCTTTGCCCCTCTCCATCTCTCCCCGACCCCGACGGCCTCTGTCTCTCTCCATGTCTCTAGTTCTCTGGGTCTCTGTAGTGTCTCTGTCCGTCTCTGTCCCCCACCACCCTCCCTCTCTCGGCCCCTCTCTTGGCTCCTCTGCCTCTGTTGTTCTCTTTGTCTCTCCTTCTCTCTCTCTGTCTGTCCTTCTATTTCTCTCCCTTCGTTTCTGTCCCTGTCTCTCTGTGTCTCTCATTCTCTGTCTGCCTCTTTCTGTCTGGGTATCTTCCTCTCATATATCTCTCTGCCTTTATGTGGCTTCTCTTCCTCTCTATGTCTTTCTGTTTCTGTCTTTCTGTCTCTGTCTCTGTGTCTCTGTGTCTCTGTCTCTCTGTCTCTGTCTGAGTGTCCCTCTGTCTCTCTCTGTCTCTGGCCCTCTCTGCCCCCACTTCTCCCTCTGTTTCCTCCCCTGCCCTCTCCCTCCCCGGAGGCCTGCAGGCTGGTGGCTGAGCAGATGGCTGTCAGGCCTTGGCCCGAGGCCCGTGTCATCACAGAGGCTCCTCCCTCCGTGGCAGCTTGTCAACAACCACCTGGGGAGTGCAAACTGTCCTGCCACAAGCAGGTCACTGTCACCACTGTGATCCAGGGCCTGGCCCAGCCCTGGGCCCAGCCTGCCTCGGGTAACCCTGCGCGAGGCCAGCTCCCGGCTCTGCTTGCGCAACCCCGGCTCCAGGGCCAGAGGCCCGGCCGTGCGGGAGGGGGGCCTCGCACCCAGGAGGCTTTTCCCAGGCTCTTCCCAGAGGCAGCACTGGGAGGCAGGGATCCTCCATGGACGCGGGCCAGCCCTGATCCCTCACTGAGAGGCATGGTCAAGGCCTCTACCCTGGCCCCTTCCCTTAGCAGGAAGAAGCAGCCAGGCTGGGTGGTGTGCCTGAAAGCCACCTGATTTCTCCCAGACCTGCAGGGTGGGGCCAGAAGTGGCCTTGTGCTGCTGACCAGAGGCCAGCCCTGCCCCACTTCTGTCTGCATAGAACATCGGTGGCCAGTGAGAAGCCAGGGCCCCCCACACCCCTGTTGCCCATCTAGTGCCCTCCTAGGCCCTTCCCTTCTTCCCTGGATCAGATCCCAAGGCAACTGAGGAAACCTCTGCACTGGAAGAGGGGAAGGGGTCGCAGGAGCCCTCACTTACCGTGTGCCACGCAGGGGGCCAGGGCCTGCCACTGAATCCAGAACAGCCCGTCAGGCAGGGATCAACATACCCGTTTGTTCAGATGAGGAAACCAAGGCTCAGAGAAGGGCCATGACTCCTCCAAATTCTACGGCACCAGTCAGGGACCAAATGGCCCTGTTATACGCACGCACAAACACGGAACTGCCTTAAAGGAGCGCCTGGCATGTGCAGGGAGCAGCTGCTTTAGGAAAACATAGATGAATGGCACAGCCCTGGAAGCACAGCTCCCCACGATTGTGGTACATAGGCCACCACCCTGATGTCCCTGAGGTACCACAGCAAGGTGCTCCTTCCTTGCAATGTACAGAGGCGCCAGGGTTGCAGGCGTGTGGCCGAGTCCCAGGTTCAGGGCCTGGCCTGCACTGCTTGTGAACAGTCACCACCATGCACCAGCATGTGCCAGGCCAGTCTGCACTACCTCGCTCTGTCTCCTACCCTGGGCAGCAGGCATGATGGCTGCTGGGCTACAGATGGGGAGATTGAGGCTCTGACTTGCCTGGCAACACCGGAACTTGAGCTCCCTGGGTCCCAAGTGGCTTTTTTAGAATGAAAATTAAAACACCTGGCAGGGGCCCCCACCCCAGACCCATGGAAGTGAAGGGGAGGCAAGAGAGGCTCTCTTGCACTCAGTGGGCCCAGCAGGTGTCGGGGTACCAGACACCAGAGCAGTTCCTGCGTGTGCACAGTCTCTGGAGGGAAGGCCTGGGGTTTGTGTGTTTCATGCATCAAGGAGGCCCTGCGGCTGCAGCAGCCCGGAGGCAGCTGAGCCTGCGTTCTGCCCTTCCTTGTCCCCAGCAGCCCCCCTCCCCTGGCCCTCCTGGATGGAGGGAGGACAGGATGGCAGGATGCAGCGGGAGAAGGCCCGGCTCATGTTCCCCTCTCTCCCTGGCAGGGATTACATGGTGAACAAGGACAGCTGAGCTGGCAGGTGGGGCCGGCCGTGCCGAGGGGGGAGCTGGGGAGGAAGGACGGCCGAGGGAACGGGGCCCAGAGCAGCCGCACTCCTCACACATACCCCTTCCCAGCCCTGCGTGAGGGGCTGAGCCACTGGACCCAGGACTGGTACCCGGGCACCTGCATTCCTATGCCCCGAACCTACTCTCCAGGGCAGGCAGGCAAAGACCAAGCTGAGATGGTTCTCAACAGATAGACAGACAGACTGACTCCAGAGAGGAGAAGACCTACAAGTTTGTAGGAAGCAGCAGGGCCCAACTGAATAAGACCTATGTAATTCTAGAACCTCTAATTAATGCTGCCATCCCCACCCAGCCTCTGTCATGTCCTCTGCAGCTGTTGGAAGGCAGCTGTCTGGGAAGCTGCAGGGCTCCCCTCACCCTGAGTTGTCACCAGAGTCCTTGGTTGCTTGGACCACCTTCCTAACCATTTGGGAACACTCCAGCCTTGAAACAGAGATTGACAATCAGTGGTCCGTAGAGGTTCATCCAACTGTCAGGGAACTATTTGATGACATCAAATGATAAGAACTGGGTCTGGATCCAGAAAGTGCCAGGGATGATGTGTCAGCTGAAAACTGCACATTGGGGCGTCAGAAGGGCCCAGAGCTGGGACTCACGGCTGCTGAAGCCCGAACAGCTGGGAGGTAAAGCTGAGCTCTCCTCCCTGGGGCTCTACTGGATTTCCACAGAACCCCACCCCCAGGAGAAGATCTTGGACCGGAAAAGCAAAGCAAAACTTGACACTGAACTGGCTGCGAGAATGCCTGCAAGTTCGGCCTGAGGGTGCTTGCAGACCTGAGCCTGCATCCTGGCAGAGAGGGTCCAGGACCAGGAATCTTCCAGGAGGACCCTGAACCTGGCACAGCCACTAAGGGAGGCTCCAATTCCGTGACAAACAGATGCAACCTGGCATCCAAGTCCAAAAGCTGGGCATTACCCCACAACCTCCTTCTCACTGAGCACCTGGGAGCCAGTTGACTTTGTGGTTCCTGTCCACATGCACAACTTCAGGAAACGTATTCCGGAAGTTAACTGTCAAATAGCCCACTCTTCAATTGTCCTGGACCGACTTGCTTCAAGTTCTCACTCTGATCCTCTGTGTTAGGCATATTCAACCTAGCCCTGCTCTTCAAGTTTTATTCATGGTTAACAGATGCCTACCTGAACCCTAGTTCCTCATCTCCAAAATGCACCTGAAAGTCTGTTGGGATAATTAAGTAAGACTAGTGAAAGTACCTAGCACCTAGCATGGAGTGGACATTCAATACATATTTTCCTTCCTTCCTTCCTTCTTCCTCCCTTCCCTCCTCCTTCCTTCCTTCTTCCTCCCTTCCCCCTCCCTCCCTCCCTCCCTCTTCCTTCCTTCCTTCCTTCCTTTTTCTTTCTTTCTTTCTTTCTTTCTTTCTTTCTTTCTTTCTTTCTTTTTCTTTCTTTCTTTCTTTCTTTTCTTTCTTTCTTTCTTTCTTTCTTTCTCTTTCTTTCTTTCTTTTCTTTCTTTCTTTCTTTCTTTTTCTTTCTTTCTTTCTCTTTCTTTCTTTCTTTCTTTCTTTCTTTTTCTTTCTTTCTTTTTCTTTCTTTCTTTCTCTTTCTTTCTTTCTTTCTTTCTCTTTCTTTCTTTCTTTTTCTTTCTTTCTTTCTTTTTCTTTCTTTCTTTCTTTCTTTCTCTTTCTTTCTTTCTTTCTTTCTTTCTTTCTTTTCTTTCTTTCTTTCTTTTTCTTTCTTTCTTTCTTTCTCTCTCTCTCTTTCTTTCTTTCTTTCTTTCTTTCTTTCTTTCTTTCTTTCTTTCTTTCTTTCTTTCTTTCTTTCTTTTCTTTCTTTCTTTCTTTCTTTCTTTTCCTTTCTTTCTTTCCTTCTTTCTCTCTTTCTCTCTCCTTCTATTATATCTTCCCCCACAAGTGGAGTCTAATGACCTGAGTTGTTGGCCCTCTCCTTCAGTCTCCTCATTCTCCTTCTCTTGCAGCCATATTCATTCTGTTGCTCCTCTCTGGACCTTCTTAAATTACATTGTTTCCTTCATAAGTTGATCTGCACCCTGTTTTCTAGGTTGACTACAAGAGAAAGACTCATTCACCTCTGTGTCCCCACAACACCAGACGCAAGATCTGGAACAGTCTGGGTGCGGATGGAATGAAGGAATTGGTAATTGGATGGGGATGGATGAGTAGACAAATGAGGGAATGGACAGAACACATTGGATAGGAGGGATGGATGGATGGGGCTGACGGATGATTGACAAGTGACGTCCAGGTAGAGATGGAGGGATGAGTGAACAAAAGGCTAACTGAGATGGATGGATGAGAGTGTGAATGGATAGGTGGCTAGATGGAGTGGATGACTAGATATGAAAGAGTAGATGAAAGGATGGGTCTTTGAATGGACAGAGGCACACGCCATGGCTGGTTTTGGACTGAGACAGGAGGTGGATGGAACTCACTTCAGCGCTTCCATCCCAAATCCACGTTCTCGCTGTCTCCTGCTCTCAGACCATAAAGATGTGGGGAGTGGGAGGAAGGGAGTGGCTGATAGCAGCAGGGGCTGGGTACTCCCTTAATTCCAGCTTTGCCAAGCCCTCACTTAGTGAGTCCTGCCCTAGACTCCAAGCAACGCAGGTCTGGAGAAAGGGCTGACGGCACGCCCGCCCCTCCCTGGTCATTGCCCCCAGTCTCACCCTCAGAAGATGCTATACAGGAGGGGTCCTGGCTGTATTAGCACAGCTTTGACTGTCCTCATGCTGGACCCCAGTCTGGAAACCTGCTGCTTTCACTTCCCAGTCTACCTCTCCCACAGGACAAGCTGGCACACTGGCTGCCTCGAGGTTCAGCTGGGAGAAGCAACTGTATCCTCACCCCAGTGATAAAGTTCCTGGCACAGAGTTGGCATAGAAAAAAAGTGTGTGGTTTAATAAAATGGATAATGAGTCTTACACATGACTGACTGTCGTTTGGGGAAAAGTGGAATGTCCTGGCAAACAATGGTGCACCTTGATCTAGAACATTGAGTTTGAATCCCAGCTCTGCCACATCCCAGCTGTGTGGCCTTGCCCAAGGGCCTGCACCTCTCTGAACCTCCATTTCCCAATCCTGTGAAATCAGGATCACAGTTGATACCACTCAATTATCTCCTGAGGCTGTGAGGATCACACTGGGGATCAGCTTCTCATCCGGTCTTTTTAGAGAGCCCCCCAACCTCGAGAGCCTTGGTAGCCCAGCATCCATCCCTCCTGCCCATCCTGCTCCCTGGGAGGGCAGAGGGGCCTGGGGGGAGGGGACCGGCAGGCCACAGGAGGTGAACGCGCTCCACTTTCAGGCTTCTGTAACTGGGGATGTGCGTAATCACCCTGACCTCAATCTTTCTCTGTGAATTATGGAAAAAGAGTTCTCTGAAAATGAGGCGTGTGCAAAAGTTCCACCAGGCTCCCGCCCTCCCCTTACTTCATCCTTCCCAACTTAATAAGGACCACTGCTTATTAGCTGTTCCCTTCCAGCTCGCCTGTCCTGTGCCTGCACACGTGAGACTAAAAATACCCGTGGCTCCTATTAGAGGCTCTGCCCCAGGGACAGGCAAGGCTGGAGTCCACGGCTGACACTGAAAGCCAGCTCCCTTGTTCTCCCTGGGATCCAGGCCACTGGGCCTGTCCTGCTTGGGGCAGAAGGGCACCAGCTTCCTCCCGACAGTCCCCCAGGGTCTCCAGTAATGACTGAAAGGCAGTTCTGACTTCATCTGTGCTTTTGTTCTGATACTCCAAAGCCATTTGCTGGGGGCCGCCTCACGACCCCATCAGACAACCTCCCACCGCCAGGCGGGAGGGCTCTTTCCCTGGGGACAGGTGTCACTGGGAGTGCAGACCTGGGGGTGCCAGCCCAAATCTGAGCCTGCCCCCGGAAAAGGCATCTGTGCCCTTTCTCCTAGAACACACAGGACGGTAAGTGTACGAGGCTTGCTTCAGGCACCAGGCCCACCCAGAAGCCAGTGTTGGCGCACTGGGGAAACCGTGTGAATGGATTTCCTGCTCCTCTATTCCTTTGTCAATAAAACAGGCATAAAGTTGTCAGCCCGGCCTTGGGCTAGAGCGAGGACGACATGAGTTCATGAAAGTACAAATGCCGACTTCTGCGCAGGAGCAGGTGACTGCTGGGGGACGAACTCTGAAGCACGAAGTGGGCGTGAGGACACTTGCTTCCATCGGAGAGCGAGGCGTATGGAGGAATACACGAGGGGCATTTCAATAGCTCGGCAATAAACACTTGGTCAAGCAGAAGAGGTAATCTCTCCATGGACTTTCATGTGCCACTGGATACGTCTCTTGGCATAGCTCGAGATATTTTGGATGTGGTGGTGAGAGACAAATTGATTTTCATCATCTCCATCCACAGGAAAAGGCCAAGAATGCCAGTGAGTATAGAGACTCCCAAAGTCAAACCACCTGGAACTTGGACGTGGTGCTTCCCACACAGGCACATCATATATGTAAGAAGAAGGGGTCGTAACAAGGGGTCTGTTACAGACAGAAAAATAGGAAGGGTGATGAGGGTGTCCTGGACAGAAATACTGAAACAGGGAATGGCTAACGGACCATCGTGGAGAGATCTACTGGAAAGGTTGAGAATGGAAACTGTGTTTAACAGCAACGTCATGGATTCTGGCTTCTTGGGACGGGGTGGGGGCGGCTGCGTGAGACTGAGCAGCACCCTCGGAACCAAACTCTCCCCAAATCCATGCTCCAGATGGTTCCGTCAGCAGCGGGGGAGGTGCCTTCAGAGCGGCTCGTCCTCACTTAACCTCCTTCTCCTCTGTTCTCTGAAGGTCTGAGTTATTTTTCAAACCAATGTTTAAATGTTTGTGCCATTCCAGTAGGAAAAAGAAACTGAAGCTACACACCCCTAAAATCCCTCACTCACACATACACACATCTACATTTATGTGAAAAATATCGCTCAATCTCAGTGACAATTAAAAAATAAAAACTAGAGTTATCTTGTACCGATTATAATACGACAAAGGTTCATGCAATGATAGCAACCAGTGCTTGTGGGGGTCAGCGGGGAGGGGGACACACACGCAGCCAGTGAGACTGCAGACAGGCACAACTGCTCTGGAAAGTGACTTGACGTTATATATATATCTCAAGCCTTAAAATAGTCATCACCTTTGACTCGGTAATTCCACTACCTGGAACCTACTCTAAAGAAATAATCAGATATGTGGTCAAAGGTATAACCACATAGATATTTATCAACATGTTATTTATAAAAGTGGAAAATGCCAAACAAACTACAGCAACAAGAAAATAGAAAAACGGATTATGGCACATCGGTACCGTGGGGGATGAAACAGCCTTTTAAATTGGGTTTAGAATAGTTTTTAGTAAACTATTCATTACATGTGTTGAGACCAAAAACATTGTGAGACCAAACTCTATATGGTATGATCTCAACTTTACTTTTAAAATAAATATACACATATATATGCATGTGTATATATGTGTATACACATATACTCATTTATTATATATGTTGTAATAATTATATGTTGTAGTTGAAAAAATTGCTAAATAACGAAATGTTTTAAGGTGATGATCCGGACCTACTGTATAGCACAAGGAACCATATTCAATTTCTTATAATAACATACAATTGAAAAGAATCTGAAAAAAATATACGTATGTATATGAATAACTGAATAGTTTTGCTGTACACCTGGAACTAACATTGTAAATCAATTACACTGCAATAAAAAATAAAATTAAACAAAAGTGATGATTTCCTAGGTGATAGGATTGGATGATTTTACTTTCTTCCTTTTACAGCATTTGCATTTCCTAAATTTTCAATAATGAACATGAGTTTGGCAGGCTGCTTGTCTCACTGGTGGAAGCCTGTGGCCCTGCTCACCTGGAGTGGTCTCCTGTGTCTGAGGGTCGAGCCGGGTCTGCCCTCCAGCTGGAGCAGAGGCCTCATGTATCACCTGCCTGCCCACCAGCGCCTGCCCTCTCCCACGCCCTTGCTCTGAGCCGGCTCCCCCTAGCCTAGATACTCCTCACTGCACCCCCAGATGCCCCTTTCCTCACACAGCCCAAGTGTGGTGTCTGATGATCTTTCCATGCCATCAACCCCTTGCCTAGCACCCCCTCCAGAAGGCCAGTCCGGGGTAACTGTCAGGCCTGCCCCTCCCCCTCCTGAACACTCCCTGCTCCCGCCTCCCGGCAGACAACATCCATCACTGCTCAGGTTGGCAGCAGGGGCCCCACCCATGGCAGGTTCTGCCTCCTGCAGACCTCTCCTCCCTGTACTGCGGCATCAACCAGATCACCCTGCTTTCATGTCCTGAAACCTGTCATCTTCTCTCTCACCTCCAGCCCTCCCTCCGGCCCCTCAGCCCCCTCCTTCCAGACTGCTCCTCTGCCTGAAAAGTCCTCGCCCTTCTCCTGGGACTCTTCCTACTCATTCATTCTCAAGGACACAGTTTGGATGTCCGCTCCACCTTGCAGCGTTCCTGGACCTTCCTCTCTAGGAGGACAGATACGCCCTCCTGGCAAGCTGACTCTCATTTCATCATAATGGCATTGCACGTAGTAGGGTCTTAAGAAGATGCTGCTGTCTGTGCCAGGCAGCATCCTCATCCAAACCCAGCAGAATTGGAAAGACTTCTTTACAGTTGAATCAACCTCACCACAGCGTACCTCTTAATGGTTCTGCAAATGGCAGAGCTCCATCTCCCTCTCAGTCCCTGGCACGGCCACCTCACTGCTTCAGACCACCAACTTTCATCTACTGCCACTGCCACCAGCTCTCCCCTACTGACGCCACAGAACTGAGAAATCTGTCCCCAATGGCCCAGCTCAGGGCTTGAGCTCAAAGAATTTTCCCAAGAGCCTCAACAAAGGTCTCGGACCCCAGCTCAAGGTGTGTTCATTATGACTGTCGAAAGCATCTCCCCTGCAGGCAGATGGCTGCTCTTTCCCTCAGCTGGGATGTTAGGCAGCCTCAGCTCACAGGCATGTGATGGTCACCGGGGGTGGGAGATGATTCAGCACTTGAGCTTTGGAGTCAGACAGGGTAGGGTGTCATCACCTGCTCTGTGTAAGACACCGTGGGACCTTTCACAGGTCTCCTTAAGTCCCTGAGCCTCAGTTTCCCATATGAAATGGAGATAACACAGAGGCACATCTCACTGGATGTACCCCGCGTTCACAGAGCACAGGGGAAGGTTGGGGAGGAAGGAGAGCCCTGTCAAGCCACATTCTGCTGCACAGATCTGATGTCAGTATGAAATGGATTCTGTGGCTCGCTGAGTTTCTCTACAATGGCTGAACAGCGACAGGGGAGACACAGGACAGGTGGCAACTTCCTGCTCCACCAGGAGGTCAAGGATGCCTCCAGTTTCTTCTGTCCCCCCTCCCCAACTGTAGCACCACATCCATGAGACCCTCCTCTGAGCAGGACCCAGACGGGGGTCTGACTAGAACCCAGGAAGCTGCTATAGCTTTAACTAAACCATCACTAAGGACTTTATACCAAGGTCACCCTGCTAAGAGGTAGAGTCTGGAAACATACAATTTCCTGGGATAGCTGCTCCCGTGGGAATGGACAGATTTTTTATATTTGATGAGCATGGGATCAGGGAGGGGATAATCTTCCAAGTCCTGTTAACTATTGGGATAGTTACAAAGAGAGGCCTCACACAGAGCTGGCATCCCCTAGGAGCACCAGGAACTAGGTGACCAGGAAGGCTTCAGGGTGGAGGTGAGGGCCAGGCCTTGAAGTATGGCTGGACTGTATGTACCTGCCAGGGAGGTCGAAAGAAGTCTTCCAGGAAGAAGTAAGAGCAGTAACAGAGACTCAGAGCTGGAGGCAAGCCAAGCCAGGCTGAGTCAAGACTCCACAAGAAGCCGACACCAGCTGCAGAAAAGGCTTCTGGGAAAGGTGTCTGGTACCCTGTGTAAAGGTTTGCCCATCTCAGGAAAAGCGAGGGTGTTAAGAGACTAGGACTTGGTCCCCTGCTCCTCATGGAGTCACCCCTCTCTCTGTGTACCCCTTCCCCACTGCACCAATGGAGAAAAGCAAGTCTACAGATTGCCTCCTAAGAGCCTTTCACGTGTTGACTTGCCTATTAGGTTGACTTGCCTGTTAAGTCTCTACAAAGAAGAGGGAAACTGGACCCTTGGAATCTCAAGAGAAGTAAGAGTTAAGATTGGTGGTCCCTGAGGAACTACTAATTCTGAAGAAAAACAACAGCGTGAATCAGAACACACCCCGTCCTGGCGAGGACCTCGTCTGCCGTGAGTAAGCCTCCCCTTTTCGACCTCTCCCCACTTCCAGGACAGCAAAGTCAGCTCAGGGCTCAGAACTCTTTAACTGACGAATCCCTCCTTCATGCAAAGGGGTGAAAGCAGTGTGAGTGACAGCCAGATGTGTCTGGGTACTAAATGGGACAGAGGATAAATGCGACATTATAGCCATGGGACTGTTCTTCGTCTTTTTGGTGTCCTGAAATTTCCAGCTCATTGTCATGAAAATAACTAAAGTTCTGTCCCAGCATGGAGATGTCCCCTGGCTTGTCAGATCTTAAGACAAGGAGGTAGATTCAATGGTTGGGTCAGAATACAGAGATCCTTGAATCTCATGCTGTTCAGGATGGTGGCAGGATGGAGGGGCTAGGATGTGGAGCAAAGCTTGGAAGCAGAGGCCAGATGTGCTGGGGAAGCTGTGGCTGCCGCACGTGTGGGGTGGCAGGGAAAGAGGAAGAAATGGGTCTGTAGAAGGAGGCTGGACCAGGCTGTGAATTACAGGCTGAGCATTTATTCTTTGTCCCATTGGTTGTGGGAACAATTGAAGGGGGGTTTGAGCAGAGGGACAGACTTTCTGACTGATAATTCACAGCTTCAGTCTTCGCTCCTGCTCCTCCTCCCTTCCCAGATACATCCAAATGCCCTCATCCACATCACCTCCTGCGGTATCTCCCTCTCAGACCCAAAAAGGTAGTGTGGCTTAGGGGATGGGTCACCAGAGGCCAGGGATGCGGGAAGGTTGGGGAGTGAAGTGGACATCTCTTTTTCTGCCCATGCTCCTGGCAAGAAGCAACTCTGCGGGCCCCAAGAAGCTGCTGGACTAAGGGCTGTGGGTGGGAGCCTCTGAGTCTGGGTCCTGGGCAGCATCCAGATCCCGAAGCAGTAGCCTCTCCCAGAGCAGTCAAGTCCACCCAGCCTGTATTTTCATGGGTTTGTTCCAAAGCTGTGTTCTCACTGCATTTTTGTCCCCCAAGAAACATGTGTCAGTGTCTGGAGACATTCTGGGTTTTTGGTGCTCCTGGCATCCAGTAGGTAGGGACCCCAGACCATCCTCCTGGAGTTTGGGCTGGCATACCCGCAGGTCATTGCCCCTCCAGAGGCAGCTCTGGGAGGGGTACCATGGTGAACGAGTTCCTGAGAGTAACACTCCCAGCAGGGGAGTAAGTGTGGGGCACAGAAACACAAATGCCTGGCGAGCAAGGGGGCTTCAGCCCCCTCCTCCCCACTCAGCCCCATTCAGGTGCTGCACAGGAGCTTCTGTTGGGATCTGCACCCTCAAAGGACTTAAGCCCCTCTGTCCCAGGTCAAGTGGGGGAATGCTGGGGCCAGAGGGCTGCCTGGGCAATCTCCAAGACTGCAGCAGCTTCAAATTAATGAATAGTGATTAATTAATAGGTTGTACTTCCCCAGTCATCTAGAGATCTGTGTGAGGGGGAGTGGTGTACACGCACATATGCAGGCAGTTAGGACAGGGAAGGACAGGGCTCCCTGCATGCAGAAACTGTTTTGAGATTCACCACCTCCGCTGGTCCTGAGCTCAGGTCTCTCGGGACTCTGGGCAACACTGCTAGAAGCCGATGACCTCTCCTTTCATCAGATGCCCGGTGGGCAAGGGGCAGCTGTAATGCAATGAGGTGGCAGCCTTTACAAGTGACCAAACAGTGAGCCATAGTCAGCAGAGAAAGAGCTTCCGAGTCTGAGGGGTCAGCTGTGTGACCCTCAGCTCCATCACTGACTTGTCATTTCACCTGTCCCTTTCCTCACCCTTAAAATGATGGGAGAATGACAGCTACCAATTGCAGACCACTTAGGATGTACCAGGCACCACACAGGCACCTCACTCTCACAGCAGCCGGGGGAGGAACTGCATTCCGCCCATGATACGGGTGAGAAAATGCAGGGGAAGTGTCTTGTCCAAGGTCACATGGGCAGCGAGCGTGGAACCCAGGCCTGGGTCATAGGGTCTGCCTCCAAGGGGCTGGGGGAGCTCTCCCAGATCATGCTGCAAGGTGGGGTCACTGAACTCCACAGCAAGGAGGGTCCCAGAGCAAAGGCTTCCACGTGCATGGTATTTCTTAATGGTGGAAACTCAAGTTAGAGGACTGGCCCCAGCCTGGTGGGCCCACCGTGCCAAGGGCTACCAGGCAGATGCGCTGTAAACACTCCTGAGTCCCAGAGCCAAAGGCCGCGCTACTGCTGGCTGGGCAGGCCAGGCCCCACTAAAAATAGACGGGCCCTCAGGTCCAGCTCCCTGACCGCCAGCCATGGCAGGCTGCTCCCTGCACCTCAGCCGCCTCCTCTTCCCCTCCCCCTTCCCTACCGGGCAAGAGCCAGGCTTCTAGAAGGTACAGTGATGTGAAGACTTGCACTTCAGGCCAGAGAAGATTGTTAGGTTGACGTCCAGTAGGCAAGGTCCAAGTTCTGGTGGGGCCGTAATGGGGGAGGGGGTCATGACCCCATCATCCACCTATCTCCCTCTTACGGAGGGAGCTGTCAAGCTCTAAGTACACCCACCGAAAGAGTGGCGCCAAGGCCAAAATTTGGCCAATTTCTCCACACCTTGCAGTCGAATCTGGAGCCCCCTGCCGATTCACATTTCCTGCATTGACTCTCACTGTGCGATTTCTGTATTTGCCGCGCCTTTTGGAGATCTACAGGCCCTCTCGGAAAGCCTCCTGGAATCGCGGGATGGGGCAGAGCCCCGCCGGCCCGAGAGTAACCCCCGGGGCCCAGGACGCGCTCCAGCGCCATGGCGGGAGGCCGGGGGCGCGGGGAGGGAGACTCGGGAGCGGCGGCCTCGGCGGGGGATTTCCTTTCAAAGGTGACTTAGAGCCGCTTCATTGGGGTAGCGCCCTCCCGGGCGGGCCCTAATGGCGAGTTTGGCAGAGTCAGCGAAACGCGGCGCCGCGGCTGGGCGGCGGGGAGCGCCCTCTCCCGCGCCCTGGCCGTCTCCCGCGCCGGGCAGCGGCGCGCACGGGCCATTTGCAGCGCAGGCAGCCTCGCGAGCGGCCGCGGCGCACCGGCCGGAGCGGGCGGCACCATGGAGCTGAAGAAGGACGACAACGCTGTGTCCATCGACATGCTGCTGATCGTGCACTCGGAGAAGCGGCGCGCCGCGCAGGGCGCGCACCCGGACCGGCAGGCGGACCCGGGCGCGCCGCCGCAGCGCAGAGGAGGTAACGCGCGCCCGGCCCCGGCCCCGGCCCCCAGCCCCTCGGCCTCCTCGCCCCGGGGCCCGCCCGCCGGGGGGCGCCCCACGCGCCCCGAACGAAGTCAGCGAGGCCGTCCGGCTCCCCAAGGCTGCCTGCGCCTCCGCGCCACAGCTCTGGCTCTGGCGTCCCGTGGCAACGCGCAGCCCCGTGATTGCCCTGGGTTGACTCCCCATGCAGGCCTGCTGTGCTTCTGTCACCCTCGGGAGCCGGTTTCCTGCTAGTCACTCTTTGAAGGGTGCAGATCAGGTTGGAAGATGCCCTGGAGGAAAGGGACCAGAGCCTCAGGCCTGACTCTTGCGTGCCCAAGGCCTGCTCCCCACAGGCCACATTGCAGGGCACGGGGGATCCGGGGGGATCTGTGTGGGGAGTTAGATTTTGAGATGGGGTGCTCCTTTGGTGTCCTAGCACAACCCATGGCTTCAGTGTCCCCTCTCTTGAGCCCTCTCCTAGCCTCCTACAGTAGAAGGCACACAAGGTGTAAAAGGCACACAAGCTTGGGTAGGGTTGGACTTAAAGGCTGCTCTCCCTACTCTGGCTAATCTATTAATTCTAATATCCTACAGACTTTCTGGACAAGGGTAGACTGGTAAGATACAGCGACTGTTCATAGAGTGATTGTGGAAAGCAAGACTCTGGCTTCTGTACTCTCCAGAGAACAGGACACAGCATGAAGGGAGTATAGATGGATAATAATGGAGGTTAAATCAGCCCCCCATAAGTCGGAGACTCCCTTGGGTCCGGGTCTATCAGGAAGCCCTCAGGAGCCCTTGAGGAGGCTGGTGTGAAGGTGCAGTAGGTGGACTATGCCCTGGTTCTTTGGGAGCGAAGCTTGACCGCTCTCAAGGTAAAATGACGTCCGCCTTCTGCCTCCCTTACAGCTCCAGTGCTCCCTGAAGTCTGTCCTTGGCTCTCTGTCCCCATGGCCCCTGTGCATATTGAACATTCACCTTCCACTCGCTCCACTGAAGCACTGGAACCATGGATGGCTTTGCCGCCACCAGCCACACAGGCTGGGGCTGCCCCATAGCTCCTGGGAACTTCTTGGGGAGGCAGGCAGGGGAAAGAAGTCAATTATGGAGAGCTGAGGATATTGACAGGCACTCCAGTCTCCCTGGGGATTTGGGGCCCTGGAGTTGTTTGGGTCAGTTGGTACTTTAGTTCTCAGATCTACTAGTGGGAGAAGAGGAAATGGCCCGCCCAGGGTGTTTGTAAGGAGGGAACTGGCAGAAGCCATTGGCCTTCCTTGAGAGAATTGTGGCTGCCTCTGCTACACGTACCGCAGTCCAGGGGGCCAGGGGCCCCCACGAGGCCCCGCCTCCCTCTCCTCCTCTGATCACATCTCTCCGAAAGGCTCTGACACTAGCTAGGATGGAGATCACAGAGAAGGGCCATAAATGCCAGAGATCAGGGCTGCTTCCGAGAGGTGTTTGACACCGGGCACAAACCCTGCATGACTCCAGACCAACGCACTTCACTCTCCTAAACGTGACTCAGGGAAAGAAGACCCCTGTTTGCTGACTGCACTCTGCCGATACTGTTCTCCAAATATTTTCCCGACGGACATATCTCCCACTCTACGGCAGTGGAGAGACCTGTGTCACTTATTCACCATCAGACAGGTTTGCACGGGAGCCCATCAGAGGGCGAGCGCACGGCCTCCGAGGCCTGCTGCAGCAGTCATGTCCGGGAGACCCCTGGCTATGCCAGCCTGCAGGCCCACTCCCTAAGGAGGGGCAACACTGAACAAGACTAGCTTGTTCCAAGGCCTCCTCTTGGTGTGCAAAGATCCAAAACACACCCTCACACAGACTTCTAGGTGTCTCATCCTGTCACTTCCCCGCTCCAGGTCCCTGGCAGGGCAGGGAATCTTCCCCAGCTCTGCAAAGGAGGGCCTGAGCTCCGCATAAGAAAAGAAGTGAAGCTTGGTTACTGTCACATGCAAAGGACTATGTGAAGTTGTGACCAGGTGACTTTCTGCTGTGTCTGTGTGGCAGAAAAGAGTCAGAGGGACAAGGAGGCAAGGAGCGTGGGCACCAGGAATTTAGGCTGCCAGGCAGCAGATTCTACCCTCCTCCCCTTTCCAGTAGGGCCCTAGCATGTCCCCAGCCACTTCCTTAGAGCGGTGCTTCTCCAAAACGTGCCTGGGAGCCCTCAACGCCTATCGTGTATTCCCCTGGCCGTGGAGGAGGTAGCCTCAAACTGCCCATGCCAGGTCTGAAAGAGCTTTGATGTCTTAGCTTTTTCCTCAAAGTTGATGGGATGTGTGCACTCCACTCCCCGGGTGTATCAGGGAGGGTTCCGAGCAGTAAGTCCAGACACTGATGGTGGAGGGCTCTGCAGAAAAGCAGGGTGTCGAGAAAAGACTGGAGGGTTCAGAATGGTGGAAAAGGCTGGAGAAGCAGCTTGTAGGCCGAGCTTCCAGGAACGGGGCCATAAGCTGCACAGCAGCGCTGGTCTGGTGAGGAAGCCTCCGCTGCCACCAAGGAGCACTGGATGCTCCTTCTGCGCCAGGAACTTGATTTTATTGCCGCTGCTTGCCCTGCCAGGACGTATGCCAGTTCTGTGCCAGGAACTCGACCTTGCAGCTACCACTTCTAGCTGCTGCCAGAGAGAGAGGGAGAGAGAGAGAGAGGACGTGCTTCCATCTCCTTCCCTGTTCCTTCACAAGGTCCCAGGATGGAATGGGACACAGGTGCATCTGACTGCCTTTCCTCGGCCACACAGGTCCCTGCTCTAGCTGCAAGGGAGGCTGGGATAGCAGGCAACAATAACTTTCTGTTCCCATAGGGATGGGCTGTCTGTGCCCACCCGCCACTCCCCATCAAGACTCTGTAAGTGGAAGATTCACCACGTACAGAAATAGGCAGGCAAAATGAATGGCAAATGTCTTCATAATAATACTTCCACATCCGTGCAGTGGAGATGTGGGAGTGGCAAAAGGCCATCTCTATTGTGAAAATTCTCCCTGGATGATCCTGGTCACCAGCCCGCCACCCTCGAAAACTCCCGTGGTGATGTTGTAAATGTTTTAAATGTGGAAGATGGCATTCATTCCTCCAAGTGCATCTCACTGGCCACCTCCCTCAGATCCCTGAAGAGCCAAGATCCACCAGCCACACTTTGACCCAGAGCTGTTTGCAAATGGTGCACCTGGCCTGGGTCTCTCTACTGCAGAGCCTCACGCTGGTCCTTGTTACTTCATAGGACTCCAAGTCGTCGGAAATGGAATCCGGAGATGGCAGAAATTGGAAGGCAGTGACCTGCATGGTAAATTCTCTCGTTTTCATTTTATTTTCTTTTCGATCTCTGGAATTCAACATATTGAAAAATGCCTGTATGCACTGGGTTTCTTTTGTTTGTTTGGAGACTGGTCTAGACATCTAACCACTGAGGCAGTGGCTGCTCAGGACTCAACCAGGTCTCTGGGGTCACTGTGACCATGGCAAGTTTTCCTTGGCTATTGCGGGGGTGAATGCTGTAAACCTGAGCGTCCACATGTTTGCTGGCTATCAGGGAGAACCTGGAGTCATTTGGGATGGTGGGGTTTGGATGTGTTCCCAAGAGAGATGGGGCTTCTCAGGTCATCCGTCTTTTGAAAATTTTGTGAAAATGGCGGCCTGCCTTGGATAGTGTTACTCAAGGCCTAGGGAAATGCCGGTCAAGTGTTCTGTGACTCCTGGCCTGGGACCCAGAATACAATAAGATCTGAGGGAAATCAGCTTCCAAAGCCTCTTCTTTTTGGTGCCAGGCGGCAGTCGTCCTGCAGGGCCAGGATTTCTCTGGCAATGCTGTGCCTGGACCGATATACTGGGCCTTATTCTGTGCCCTTCTGAGAGTTATAAGCCCAACCTCCAGGAACGAACATTGTGGAACTGCACTGAGGGCATGTGAGAATTCTAGCAGGAATCAGACCTCCACTCCCAGAGCCCCGATGGGACCCTGGCTGTGTGAGCCCCTGGATCAGATGACTGACTCATCAGTGCCAGTGTGACCCTGCTCAAGTGGGAGACAAGACCTCAGTTGCTATGCTCTGCCATCCTTCTGACAGTAATAAAGGGGAAGGATGAACTTCTAAGAATAAATTCGTTCATTCATTCCTTCCTTACAGTGCTCACTTGTGGCAAGAGGAGTTCTAACTGTTGTAAGTGAAACAGTGAACAGGACAGTCAAGAATGCCTGCCCTCCTGGGGCCCTGTTAGAATGATTGCTCATAAGGCCATTCACCGCAGTGGAGTCTCAGCACCCTGGAGGTGAAGAGCTTGCCTGTGTCCCCCTTGCTGTGCGTGGAGGTGATATCCCCAAGACACCCCTGCCCCCAGGGACCACCCCTCAATGTCCTGGCTGATGTGCACATGTGGGTGGGATGGCCTCCTTAACCCTGCTACCGGGGCCATCTGATGGGAGATGCACCAGCTCTAGCTCTATGGAAGCAGACATCAGTGTTAGCGAATCTATGCTGCGGGCTCATGAGATTTACAAGAAGAGTCAGACCTCCAGAGACCTGTCAGCCGCAGAAATGCATAGCTGCCTATGCACGCAGCCATGCTCAGCCAATGCGCGGGTGGGGTGAGGGCAAATGGGCCCGGCGGGGGGAAGAAACACAGCATCTTCATCTGTTGCAGCTCTTACCTTGCCTGAGCTGTCTGAAATTCATCTTGTGGCTTCTCGGGCATGTTGTCACATCAGGAGAGGATCGAAAAGATACTGAATTCATCCTCTTTTTTTTTTTTTTTTTTTTTACCATCTTCAGGGTTCCTGGTTTGGGGGAAAGTTAGTAGAAAAATATAACAAAACACAAAGGGACACAGTAACTGTTACCAGACTTACAAGACTCTTCTTAAAGACATGAAGTGGGTCTTAGTACAGTGTGCCCGCCGATGAAGACAATGATTAAAGTAGTTCTTGCAAAAACCACCCTAGAACTGAGAGTTTCGGATAAATGCAGGGCTGGAAAGAGATCCCCCAGAAGACTTCATCCTGGAAAAGATGATGGTTCCACCACTCCACCAGCATATGTAATTTTAAAATTACTTCAAGTAAAATGTGTATATTTTTTCAAGTGGCCTGCTTGAATGCAGGCAGAAATGAAAGTTATAGCTTCTTTCTGTGTTTTCCGATGGTGAGGTCCAGAATACGCACTTGCCTTGCTGATGTGCAAGGCACCTAGCCCTGGTAACCTGCAGGCTGCCCAGCCCTGGAAACTGGATGGCTTTCATCTGAAAAGGAAGCAGCTGATGGCTTATGCTTGGTGGAGTGTGCACAAATGTGGCTGAACGTGGGGTTGGTCCAAAAGGGCACATGTTCCCCCTCTTGCTGCCCCACACGCTCCTTGGGCTGGGGCATTGGCGGCGTGGGGTGAGGGGGAGCCTGACTGCTCCAAACTTTTCCAAGCAGCAGGTGTTTGGGCTGAGCCACCAACTTCCCCGGCAACGGGCTTCCCCTGCTGTGATTGGCTGCTTTCCTTGGTCCTGGCTGAAGTCTGCCTAGCAGCACAGGGACTAATGCCCCACAGCTACAGGGAAATCAGTTGTGCAGCCCTGACTATAAATACCCCACAGCAGCCATGCCAGCCAATCAGCCTCCTTGAGGATTCCCTTCCCAGATCTTATTTCCTCCATCGGCCAGCTGTGCCCGCAGGAGGCGGTCTCCCTGTCCTCGCCTGGGTCTGGCCTGGTGTTGCAGCCCAGCACACTGCATCACCCTGGGTCAGCACCCACAGTGGTCCTGGCCCTCAGCCGAACGACCTACTTCAGCCCCGGAGGGGCGGAGGGGAGGGGCCTGCTGGAGCAGGCGGGCTTCTCCAGGGCAAAGACCCTGCCAGGTGGATCGCAGGTTCAGTCCAGCTGAATGAACCCACCTTGACTGGCCTCTGCCTGGCCCAGGCGTGGGAAATGCTGAGTGGCAGATCTGGTTGGGTACACTAGGGACGTCATGTGAATGGAACCAGGTCAGGCCAGCGCCCCAGCGGCCTGCTTGCACCAGGCTCGGGCACCGGTCCCAGTGGTCACTTCCAGTGGCAGGCCAATGGCCTTTCTGCAGCCTGGCAGGGGCCAGGGTGGTGGTGGCGGGGAGACCTCCTACTGCCGTAACTCGGGCCTTTCCCGGGGCCACCCCCTACTCCTCTGAAGCAGAGGGTCAAGGGCAGCCTCAGTAAGACCAGGCCACCACAGCGGCCGTGAAGGGAGAGATACAGGAAAGGCAGTGCTTCCCATGGGAGGGGCAGATATGCCTAAGGGTTCCCCCTCCATGGCCCACGGCAGGAACTGGGCATCTTTCTACAGCAGCCTGACTTCACTCAGCTCTGAGGACGGCTCTGTGTGTCGGGGACATGAATATTCCCAGTGTGTGGAGAGAGCGTTCGCGTGGTGGGTGTCCTGCAGGTGCTTGTGAAACTGAAGCAACCTGCAAGCACCCCAACTCCTAGGCTGGAGTAGGAGGCGAGTGGCCCCCCCCCTCTTGTTCTTCTCACAGGGAGGTAGGAGGCTGAGCTGGAGGCAGGAGACTTGCATTCAAGTCTCGGATCTGACCCACCCACCCTTAAAAAGTTAACCAATCCCAGGGTGCTCCAGAGAAAGCTGTGGAAACCGGTGAGGCTTCCCTTTGCCCTAGGGGAACTGCCTGGTGATGCCGAAGTTGGGACTTGTGGTCACTTAGCCCATGGGAGTCATCCCCAACTTCTTGAGAAGAAACCCGACCTCTTGTGGCCCCTGCTGAGAGCAGGAGGGTGTGTGTGCACCAGCGCACAGTCACCTGGCTCTGCATTCAGATGTGCAACACTGCTGATTCACACATGTTTAGACCAGACCTGGAATGAGCCGGGCCCCCGCCAGCTTTCTGTTCTGCTCGGAGAAGATTCTGCCTCACGTGGGCTCAGTGGTCACCGCTGGTCCCTCTGTCTTCTTTAAATAGGAAACCTGGTGGAGAAACAGCACCCCCAGCAGACCCAGGTTATCACGTCCTACGACAGCCAAGGTAAGGCCACCACCTGTGACCTCTCATCCCGCTCCTGCGCGCCTGGATCTGATGCCCCCACCACAGACAGCAGCTGCAGAGTGCAGACTGTGGGGAGCAGGGTCCTCTCTGCCCTGTGGATGGATGTGGGTGCCCCCTCCCCCTCTCCCCGCATCCCACGGGGAGCAGTAAGAGGCTGCATGTGTCATGGGAGAAAGAAATGAAGCCTTCGGGCCACAGAACCCCCTGCTGTCCTCATCATCGCCCAGTTGTCATCACTGTACCTAACATTTGCTGAGGGCTGACCTCACACTGGGCACCCTGCCAGGCCTTGTACTTGATCATTCTCCTGTGAATTAAGTTTCACAACAGGCACATTTGATTGGTACTCATGCTATCTTCATTTGAGTAAACTGAGGCTGAGAAAGGTGGTCTTTTGTCCAGGATCACAAGGCCAGCAAGAGTGAGAGCTGGAATAATCTGACCCCCCTCCCACCCCCAACCACCACCACGGCCTCAGCTGTTACCCTTCACACGGCTCCTGCTTCCGCAGCCGCCCTGCAATCTGGCCTCCCCCTGCCGGCACACCAGGTCCAAGCCGTCCCTCCTGAGTCCCAGCTGTTCCCTGGCCTCTCCTCCGAAGACTAGTCTTCAGGGCCTTCCCTCCGGGGACAAGTATAATTCAGTGAGAGCGAGTGAGCGGCCCTTCCTTGGGAATCCTCGCTTTGCCGGGATGGGTCCCGGGGGCTCTGGGAGGACAGTCAAGGCCATCCGTGTGCTGACTCTGCAGTTGACTGTATCTGAGAGCATGATGGGCTAAAAACAGGATGACTCTGCAGCTACAGCTGGAGGAGAGACCACGTTGGAGACCCCCCCACCCCCCTACTGCCCTCGACACCACCCCCAACCAGACCCCACCCCTCACCTTGGTCTTCTGCTCTGCACGAAAGACTCAGGGCCGGGTGCCTGAGAGCTCGCCTAGACTCGGCCTTAAGGTTTTACCATGTTGCTCTCAGCACTGATGCCCTAACCTGTAAGGGGTATGTCCAGGGTGCAGTGTGAAGGAGGAGGCCTGGAGCATCCCGAGCCTCTGGGGGCATTGCTTTGTGAAACACCGGCTAGCCCCGCATCCCCAAGGAGAGGTACCGGCAGGTCATGAGGACTGGCCTGTAGGTTCAAGGTCCCAGCAGGAGGTGGCCAGCTCTCCTTGCAATCTGGGTCAGTATCCTTTTAGGGCAGAATTCCTGGGAGTACGGCTCCAGGACAAGCCCTGGGGCCTACTCAGTGGGCCACTGCGACCTGCTACTGCCCTGAGCACCACAAGAACAGGCCAGGGCCCCTTCTTCTCTGAAATGGACTAGCAGCACTCAGCTCTCCCCAAAACAAAAGTAAGCAATACCTAACTAAAGGGAGGATGGATTGGCAACCAATGATCTCCCTTAGTTCTGGCCACACCCCTGGATGGGGTCATGTGTTACCCCTGTTGACAGAGGAGAAAGCTAAGATGTGGCTGCTGTGGCCCCCGAGCAAGGGGCCACTGTCAGACCTGCGGGGTGGGACAAGGCTGGGATGGGGCCTGCCAGTCATAAGAGCCCCGCCTGGCTTTTGTGGGCCACTCACATGCCACCTCCCAGTGTCCAAGGCTTCCAGAGGGTCAGAAGAGAGTGGCCTTGGCACCCTGCAAGTAAGACAGCGTCCTCTGTAGGTCAGGATGGGATGGGCCCAGCAGTAAGACCTGCTGGGAGCCTAGACCGAAGTGAGGGAGAGGCTGCCCTGCTCTGGGGCTGAGCTGGAGTCCACACTAACACTGACCCATTCCTTCCACAAAAAGCATCTCCAAACACCGGCGCTGGGGAGCATCAGAGAACACAACAGACAAAGGTGCCTGTCCCAGTGGAGCTGACCCCCTCGTGAGGGCGACTGACGACCCTAACAATAAAAATGCAAGGAGTCAGATAAGGCCAGGGGAGAAGGTAAAGCAAGAAGCAGGTGAAAGGTGCCCACGCGTGCGTATCAGTTTCCCCGGGCTGCTGTAACATATTATCCCAAACTTGGCGGCTTAAGAAATTTATTCTCTTTAACAATTTGGAGACTACTAGTCCCAAATCCATCACACTGGGCTAATCAGTCTCTCGGGTGGCAGGCAGGTTCCTTTTGGAGGTGCTAGGTGAGACTCTTTTCTCGACTCTGCCGGCTTCTAGAAGATTCTGGCACTTCTCACTTGTCACTGTGTCACTCCAATCTCTGCCTCCATCATCACTTTGCCTTCTCCCCGTACAAGTGGTTAAGTCTCCGCATTTTATAGGCATCCTGGTGCTTACGCTGGGCCCACCCGGATAACCCAGGATAACCTTCCCATCTCGAGACCCTTAATGTAATCACGCCTGCAGAGTCCCCTTTGCTGTATAAGGTAACATTCACAGGTTCCTAGAATTAGGACATGGATATCTTTAAGGGCCATTATGCAGCCTACCACAGGGACAATTTAAAATAGAGTGGTTGAGAAAGGCCTCCTTGAGGAGGTGACATTTGAGTAACGGAGGTGGTGAAGGAGCAGGTCATGCGGCATCTGGGGAAAAGCGTCCAGCAGAGGGACACCAGGTGGGGTAAACTTTATGCAACAGGTGATAAAAAGATCACTGGCATCTTGGATCTTCATGCCGGAGGAGAGCTTCAGAAGTTTAACCTGTAATGGGTGTATGCACAGAACGAGAGGAGCCCCGGTGACTTCAGGCCCCAAACGTTATTCTGGAGGAGTCAGATTTCTGCTGGGGCCTGCATGCCTTCAGGTCATCCTCCCTTATCCCTGAGCAGACACTCTGTGCCTCCTTTGATCATGTGTGTGCTCAGGGCAAGCTATCATGTTTCCAGACCTGGGACATCCCGGTCGAGCTCCATTCTGCAGAAGGAATCGTGAGTGGCCCTGGGTTTTCAAGAGCCCAGTGAAAGCCGGGGTCAGTCAGGGCTTCAGGAGGCACGCCCCAGCGGTCCCAGTCCTGGGCTCGGCCACACTTGCTGTCATCCCATCAGTAGAGGTGCTGAATGGAGCTTCCACATGGCGTCTGGCAGTACCCGTTGGGGGGCCTGCAAAGCTGGACTGTCCCCTGTCATCATCCAGCTTGCTGTTCCTGGGACATCAGAGCTCACACTCCCTGCACTAGAACTGCCCACCGCACTCCGGGCAGAAACCACAACACGGAGAAACCTCTGTTGAATACCTAGCCAGGGGCTGTTTCAGGGTTGTTTTTTCAGAAGTTACAAATGCTTTAGCTGAGGTTTTCTGACTCTCAGCTCCTGCAGGAAAATGTTCCAGAGCCAGAGAATCCAAATTGTAAGTGTGGCAGCTGGTTACGGAGAGAGTTAAGGAACCCCTTAAGTCAATGATGACAAATATCTGATGTGAATCCTGCAGCACCCCACCACGTATACACCCACGCGTGTATGCACACTCACTCACATTCATACACACACACGCACACACACACCTGACGGTCTTTGCTAATTGATAAGCTCTCCAGGCAGCCACTTCCAATCAGTCAGAGTTAATGAACAACATGAAATCTGTTTGCCATCTTTGCATTAGGAATTCTGAGTAAATTAGGCCTTTAAACAGAGCCTGCTTCGAACCCACAGAGACCTGGAGAAGCTGTCGGGTGGGAGAACTCTCCTGACTGGGTAGCAGGCAGGCCCAGGGCAGCGCACCAGACGTGCCTGGGCATGTCCACAGCATCTTCACATCCTCGAGGGTAGGGAGTAGGAAGCAGAGCCCGCAGCATCTGGGAAAGGGGCCTGGAACCACTTCTTAGGTGCGGCGGAAAATAATTGCTAACACACTTGTACTGAGACAGCCAAAGCTACAGCTTCAGAAAATGTTTGGGTGACAACTTGTAGAACAAGTTGAGGGAGCCAGCCGGGTGACCCGAAATCCCAAGAGGGACCTCCTTTGGGTTTGGTCCTGACTTGGATGAGTGTAATGGTATCTGATTGTATTTAAAGTTTAGATCTTACTTTAAATTTTGCTCCAAATGACGCTTCACTCTATCACTGGAGACGGGGCAAATTGATTTTTTCCCTTAAATTAAGAGTTTTATTTGATACAGGAATGTCACAGTCAGCAAAGTCTTACCACTCCACACCTTTAGGAAGCACAGGGCTGTACCGTGAACCAGGCCCAGGCCCATCCGGGAGCAGAGAAGCCTCCCGGAAGTGCTCTTACACACTTGTGAGTGCGAGTACAAGTCACAGCCGCACACCCATCAGAGAGGCGGGGAGCTTCTTGGTCCGGGGGGGGGGGTGATGAGCAGTAGCAGCAGTTTGGGACGGAGCCGGGGGTGGGCCTCAGGGGGACGTTGGATGTCAGGCCCTGTCCCTGTGAGGGGGGGGAGAGAAGGGTGAGAACTGATGGTGAGTGGAGCTTCCAGCCGATCTGCGTTCCACGTGTGAGGCTACCTCAGTGCCTGCCTCGGAGGGGCTGAAAGAGTATTTTGGTTTTTGGCTCACTCTTTCTTTAACAAAGAGACGGACCTGAATTGGGAGTGGTAGGAAGTCCTTGGCCATTAGGAGACGTTCGCAGAAGAGGTTTGTGGTTGAGCCCTAAACCAACAGGCGGTTGGTTTAGTTTCACAGCTTCTCTCCACTTCTGGACGTTGTTCCAGCCCAGTGTCTCCCAGATTCTGTTTGACAAAATGGCCCTGGGTTAAGCCGACTTCTTTGCTGCAGGACTTCTGAGAGCACTGTGCATTGCGACCTACAAAAGAGAAGGAAGTGGGCGTGTTTCTCAAACCCTTTTTTCACAAGGCATCTAGCACCCAAATACAGCTTGGCACCCACTTCGAAAAATGCCCCAGAGTGTTTCAGGTGGGGAAGGTGGAAAGGTAGGGGCGCGCAGACCCACGCCCAGGGCATCACGGGAAGGCGCAGGCAGCATTTGTGCCGATGGCCAGGGCGCCTGATCCTACGACCAGAGCTAAATGATGCTTTTAACGCTGAAATGCTTAAGATCTTCATTATCAAGTCACGGGCTGATTTTCTTTGATAGTGAATATGCTAGAAACTGCACTAAAGTGAATGTTAACCCCTTCAGAGTAATCCCTTTGGAGGCCACATTGTATTTTCTGAACTTGTTTGAGAATGCCATTCTCTTTGGCATGCAGAGCAAGTTTATGAGAAAGTACTGTTATTCTGTGAAAGCACTGTGAGCAGGCAAAGGGTTAATAAGGAAAATCAATAAGGAAAGCAATAATGCATCAATAGGGAAATAGGCGATTCACAAACTAAGCGTTAAAAACGGCACATAGATGTGTGAAAAATAGTGCACTGAAAATTAAAGACATACACAAGAACAATGCGACGTCATTATTCCTTGATAAAAACTTGAAGGATTAGTGGGGAGGGTATAGTCTAAAGCATGCACGAAGTCCTGGGTTCAATCCCCAGTACCTCCATTAAAATAAATAAATAAAACCCTAATTACCTCCCCACCAAAAAATAATTTAAAAAAAAAAAACTTAAAGGATTAACAAAAATCAAATGTCAGTGATTGTATTAGGGATCTATTTTTACATTACAAACCACCCCAAAGCTCAGTGGCTTAAGACAATCGGCATTTACCAGCCCACGAAGCCTGCAGGTTGGCTGGGCGTTCTTGCCTGAGCCCCACCTGGCTGATCACGGGTCTTGGCTGGGCTCGCTCATGTGTGGTGATCAGTTGGAGGGTTGGCTGGAGACCAGCTGGTCTAGGGTGGCCTCACCTGAGACGGCTTTGCTCCACTCCATGTGGCCTCTCACCCTCCAGGGGGCTAGCCTGGACGCAGTCACATGGCGGTTGTGGCTGGAATCCCAAGAATGAAAGTGGAAACTGCAAAGTCTCTAGGCCAAGGCTCCGAGCTTGCAAAGAGTCACTTTTGCCATCTGCTAACTGGCCAAACCACATCCTAAGTCCCACCCAAATTCAAGGGAAGGAATAAAAGACCTCTTTGGGGGAGGAACTACAAAGAACTGTGGCCAACTTTTTAATCTAGCACAGCAAGAACAAGCAAAATCGGCATTCTCTTGCACTGTTGAGAGGATCATAAACTGTTAAGATAATTCATGAGAAAAGTTGGCCAATGTCTAGCAAAAAATCTTAAAAATCTTCATGCTCAGTGATCCATGTTTAAGAATTTATTTGAAGGAACGGATCTGAAAAGTGTGTAAAGCGATGTGTATCAGAATGTTCATCACACCATTGTTTATAACAGCAAAACATTTGGGAAAAGTTAAATATCCAACAACAGGAGATTGCTTATAATGATTATGAAACCATCTATAGCTTAGAGTACTATGCAGCCATTCAAAATGATGGCACACGACCACTCACTGACATATAAAGACTTAAGCAAAGAAAGCAGGTTGCAAAAGGCATGCTTGTTACAACCCTGCTTTGCATTGCCACCTTCTGTTTTACACCTTTCTGTATCATCCACGTTTTTGTGTTGTCTTAATCCTGCCTTGACTTTTCTGTTTGGTTGGCATTTTTAAATTTTTGTTTTAATTTAAATTAGCATACAGTAAAATGAAATTTGCTCGTGTGTGGTTCAGTGAGTTTTAACACAGGCACAGATTCATGTCACCACCACCACAATCAGAATACAGAGCAGTTCTGTCCCCCCCACTCAATATTCTCCTGTGCAGGTACTTTATAGTCATCTCCTCCCATTGCTTCTAAGAGTACTGTTGAGAAGTACCCCTGATATGGATGTACTGCAAGGTATTTATTCATTCACCCACTGAAGGTCATTTAGCTGTTTACAGTTTGTGGTGATTATGAATGGAGCTTCTATAAACATTTGTGTGTATGTTTTTGTGTAAACATAAGTTTTTATTTCTCTGGTATAAAAGCCCAGGAGTGTAGTCATTGAGTTATATGTTAAGTGCCTGTTTTGTTTTTTTTAATAAGAAACTGCCAAGCTATTTTCCAGAGTGACTGGACCATTTTATAATCCCACCAGCATATATGGGAGATCTAGTTTCTCCACAACCTTATCAGCCAAAATTATCATGATTTTTTTTTATTATTGCTCTTCTAATAGGTGTGATATCTCATTCTGCTTTCAGTTTGCATCTTCCTGATGGCTAATCATGCTGAACATCTGTAATCTCTTATTTGGCGCCTGTAATCACTTGTTTGGTGATATATCTGTTCTTTTACCCATTTTTCAATTGGATTGTTTTTACAAAGACAAAATTTTTCTGTAAAAATTCCATCTGTGTGTGGGTTTATTTCTTAACTCTGTTACGCTCCATTAAGCTGTGTATCCCTTTGCCAACATCACACTGTTGTAATTACTGTAGCTTTATCATTGCATCAGTTGGAGGAGGCCAACTTTTTTTTTTTCAAAATTGGTTTGGTTATTCTAGTTGCTGTATCTTTCCATCTAAATTTTAGAATCATCTTGCCTATATCAACAATCTACAAAATTCCTCCAAGGAGTGTGACTGAAATCGCATTAAATCTATAGATGAATTTAGAGAGAATTGCCAACGATGATATTGAGTCTTTCATTTCATGAACATGGTATATCTCACTTATTTAAGTCTTCTTTAATTTGTTTGATCATATTATTTTTAGTTTTCAGCCTAAAGTTCTTGCACTTTTTTTTTTAGATTTATACTTAAGTATTTCATTTTTGGAGCTATGGGAAATAGTAATTTTTAAATTCAGTTTCTAATCATTTATTGCCTGTATAAATATGATTAATTTTGGGGTGCTGACCTTGTATCCCATGGCCATACTAAACTTACCTTTTGGTACTAGGAACTTCTTTTGTAGATTACTTAGAATTTTTCTGTGTAGATAGACATATCGTCTGTGAATAGGAGAATTTTATTTTTTCCTTTCTGCTCTATATGACTTTTATTTCTTTCTCTTATCTTAATGCACTGGATAGGACTTTCAATATAATGTTTATTAGGAACAGAGAGAGTGGACATCCATGCCTTGTTTCTAATCCTAGGGGGAAAATATTCCTCTTTTCACCATTAAATATGCTACTTTTGCTAGGTTTTAGGTAGATGTTCTTTTTTGGATTTAGGAAATTTCCCTCTATTCCTAGTTTCTTGAGAGGTTTCGTTATGAAGGGATGTTCAATTTTGTCAAATATTTTTTCTCCATCAATTGATATGATCATGTGGTTTTTCCTCTTTAACCTGATGATATGGTGAATCACATTCACTGATTTTCAGATATTGAACTGGCCTTGCATTGCCAAAATAAACTACACTTAGTTGTGACTTGATTCTTTTACTATATTGCTGAATTTTATTTTCTAATATTTTATTGAAGATTTTTATGTTTGTGTTCATAAGAAATACTTTCTGTACTATTCTTTCCTTACACTGTCTTTGCCTTATTTTCATATCAGATTAATGCTGGCCTCATAAAATGTTTATAAAGTATTCACTGCTCTTCTGTTTTCTGAAGGATCTTGTGAAAAATTGATATTGGTGTTATTTCTTTTTAAATTTTGTTAGAATTTGCCAGTGAAACCATCTGGACATGGCTTTTGTTTGCATACTTGTTTGTTTGTTTGTTTTCAGAAGATTTTGAGCTACAAATTTAGTTTTAAAAATAGATATAGGAATATTCAGGTTAACTACTCATTGGGTGAGTTTTAGTAGTTTGTAGCTTTCAAGGAATTGGTCTATTTCATTTAAGTTGCAAAATGTTTGTGCATAAAGTTGTTTATAGTATTCCTTTATTATTCTTTTAATATATATGGGGTCTGCAGTGAAAGCCTTCATTTCATCCCTGATATTGGTGTCTTGATTCCTGACTTGCATCTTACCTCTTTCTTATTTGGTAACTCTGATTAGAGGTTTATCAATTTTACTGATCTTTTCAAAAAACCAGCTCTCGGTTTCATTGATGATTCTGTCATTATTTCTTTAAATATTTCTTCTGTACCACACTATTTCTCCTTTCTTTCTGAGATCTCAGTGACATGAATGTTAAATCTTTAGGTATTGTCCCACAGGTTCCTGAGGTTCTGTTCACTGTTTCTCTCTATTGTTCGTACTGAATAATTCTTATTGATCTGTCTTCAAGTTCACTGACTCTTTCCTTTGTCATCAATATTTTGCTATTGAACTTATCCAGATAATTTTTAAACTACTATATTTTCAGTTCTAAATTTTTTGTTTGTTTGTTTCTTCTTCATATCCTCTCACTTTGACTGATACTTTATCTCTTTTCCTTTATTTCAAGACTGTTTGCCCTCACTTCTTAGAGCATGGTCATCATGGTGTTTTAAGTCTTTGGTAATTCCAAAATCTGTGTCATCACGGTGTTAGCATCTGTTGATTTTCTTTTCCTTTTTAAGTTGATACATTTTCCAAGGTCATTCCATACTGAGTAATTTGGAATTGTAGCCTTTGTAATGCTGTACAGATCTGCCCTGCACATGCACCACCCAGCAGTCAGTCTGGGCATTGGTCTTCCCCATAGTTTAATTCTCAAAGGCTGTGATATGATGTTTAGGATGAGATCCAAGCATACACAACATGGTTGAGACCCATCCATGCAGAGGTGACCACAGGAGTTCATCCATAACTTTACGGAATTGCTTTCTTGAGCTCCCTACCTCGTTACTACCCACTTCCCTGTCCTTCAGCCCAAAAGCTGGGATTTTAGTTTCCCCATTTGTCCAGGTATTTCTCACCACTGTGTCTGCATCTGGAGCCAAACAGTGGAGAATAGAAAGAGAAAAAAACCAATGAGTATTTTCCCCCACACTCTTGGGAATGGTAGCTTTGCTGGTTCCTTCCCTCAAAGACTTAGGTGCCTACAGGGCCAGCAGAATCACTGCTGCACTGCTACCAACAGAATTTCCCTAGGGGCTGAGTCTGGAGATAACAGAAAACGGTGGCGGGTGGAAATTTCCCCCACTCTCTCTGACTCTTAGAGTTTCCCTTTCTCATTGCATAGGCTGGAAGAAAGGGCTTCCCTTAGAGCACTCTTTCCCTGCATCCAACGTGCATTTCTAGGTTTGGAGCTGCCTTTGAGTCCAGTCTAGGTAATACTATAAGGGTAGGGGAATGGTCAGTTTTGCCAATTTAATGATGCTTTAAATTCTAGTCTTCTTCCCCAATTTGCCTTCTATCATTTACTTTGCAGAGTCCTCAAATAGTTGGTCCATGCATTCTTTCCAATGCTTACAGCTACAGTCAGTGGGAGAGACAAGGCGGAATATGTTTACTCCATCTTGCCCAGATCTGGAAACTGCTTATTTCTTGGTTTTGGGGTTTTTTTTAAACAAAAATTACTTGGGTATTCAAAAGAAAGCTCTAAAACCACTTGTGTTTTGTTGTTCAGATATCTGTTATGAGACACTGCACCCTTTCCTGGCAGCATCTGGCAGAGAATATCACCTCCTATTCCTTTGCAGGGACACAGCTGACTGTGGAGGTCCACCCTCGAGACGCCATGCCCCAGCTGCTCAAGAAGTTCTCCTTGGCTAAACGTACGTACGTACAGGGCTGCTTGTATGTGGAGGGCTGGCAGGGAGGATGGAGGGCAGCTGGAAGAGCCAGAGCCCAGCCTGGGCACCTTCTAGGGGACGGAGAGTGGTGACCTGGGTCTACACACTGGAATGAGGCAGAGACACAACAGCTTCATCCTGGGAGCTCTCTTCTCCATAGTCAGCAACCCCTGTCCTTAAAGTCTGTGCCATTAGGCATGGGTAACACCAAGCATTTAGCTAAAGATGAATTTCATCACAAGAATGTCGTTGTTTTTAGATACCATTTATTGACTGTGACACTGCTAAGCACTGTACACTCAGTAACTTACTTCTTTGATATATACCAGAATTATCCCCACCTTTTAAATCAGCAAAGACTCAGAGAGGTGTTAGCTGCCTAAGTCACCCAACTAGGAGGCGGGTCAGAACCCAGGTCCAAATGCAGCCTGTGCTCTTAACTACCGTACTTGGCAGCCTTCCGAGCCATGTGCACAGGCCTAGACCCAGGCCCACCACGTCTCCTCTGCCCTCTTCTCGGTCCTCTCCCTGCATCTGTCCAATCTGTGGCTAAACAGGGGTCTGGGGAAATGCTGTCCAAGGAATGGAGGCTGCAGAACAGCCAAGGCTCAGGTTCACTCCACGTCCACTCGGTGGGCCAAGGCAGTTCCTCCGAGGCTGCCTGGGCCTGCAGCCCTTGGCTACCCAGGTCTCACGAGGGCAGGCAGGTGCGGAGAGGGCAGCCCCTGGGAGTTGAATGGCTGGATTCACAGCTCAGCTGTGTGAGCTCAGGCAAGTGGCTTAACCTCTCTTTTGGACTCAGTTTCCTCATCTTTAGGAGGAAGATGATAATTCAGCGTCCCTCAGAGGCTCGTGTAGGTTACAGGAGCTAGGCAATATAAAGCATGAGCCAGGTGTGGTAGGTACACAAGACTTGGGGGCTACTCTTCTGAACCCCCATCACTCTACCAAGGTATGTAGGTGGAAACAAAATGTGGGTGCAAGAAGGAACAGGCCCACTGTTCTCAGAGTGGCCTATATACATTTGCAACCTTCCGTTGTTATATTTACAGCCTACAATTGCCTTCAAGGGCAAAGACAACCAGCCTTGGCACCCACTCCCCCTCCTCCACCAGATCCTCCTGCTTCCATCAGGGACCCACATCTTCCTGATCTGGTTTCAGATCAGCAGGAGATTCTTCTGTTTCTCATGGAGTCTGATAACCGTTGGTGACCATTCTGCCTCAACAGTCCTGGGTTTATGGGATTTGGTTGTCTTTGAACCTTCCTGAGGAATAATTCCCGTCTCCCCACGTTCATGTCTGCCCGTGGACGGTTCTTGCCTGGGGGTCCCCCGTCAGGGAACTCACTGGTGCTCCCAGGATCCCCAACTGTGTTCAAGATGCTGGGAGCCTCCGGAGGAGGTTGAGAGCACAGGGGTCCGGGCAGGGCCACTGAATAATCACAAGCCTCAATGTCCCAGCAGATTCTCCCTCTGCTCACAGACTACACTTCTCTTTCTCGCCACCCCTTCCCTGGCTCCTGGTCCTCCCTCTGCCTCACCAGGAAGTCCAGGGCAATCCCAGCAGCAATTCGGGGGTGGGAGATGGGAACAAGAAGGGGTGAGAAGGAGGGTGAAGAGGAGGGTTCAGAAGCAAGGACCACCACACAGGGAGCCATCTGTGCTTGCTTTTCTATTGCTTCTGAAGTGTCTCTACTTCTGGCCTTTGGGATATTGTAGGTTTACAAGGTGATAAAAATGGAAACACAAGACCCCGGCAGCCTGGAGGGAAAGACGCCCACGGTAAGCTGCAGGGCCTTCTTGGGGCCATTCTTTGAGACAATAGATTGGTTTAACCCCTGGGGCCAATCTCCAGTCAATTGGAAATGGCTCCCTGGAGCACTGTGCTGGGAGCCTGGGGCCACCTCTGGGCTCAGGGGACCAGAGTGTCTGCATGCGCACAGGTGGAGAAGTAAAACAGCTTACACACCAGACGGGATCCCAGAGCTGGAGCATAAACCCCAGCAATAACAAGGCAGCCCATTATGGGAAACACTAAAAGCAGGACGCAGAATTGTGTTAACTTCAAATGGAATGCCAAGCCTCTGAAAGGCAGGAGACGTGTGAATAAGCAGAGCAGGGCAGAGAAAGACGCCCGGAATGGGTGATAGATGACCCGGGCTCCAGTCCTGCTTCTGGTCCTCACTCACCTTCCCTGGATCCCAGTTTCCCCCTCAGTAGACCAGATGGCGTCTAAGGTTTAGTGCAGTTTGGTACATCTTCCCATTGTTTTGGTTTAAAATTAGAATAATCTAGTTAATGCCACTGGTGTTTTAAATGTATTTATGCCAAATCATATTTGAATCTTATAGAATCTGTTCCAAAGGTAAATTTAATGAGGCATAAATCATTACGGGTATTTTTAATGTTCAGATATTGTAAGATGGAACCCAAAAAGGGTAGAACTAATAATAGAGTTTTCAGTCCCATTTTAGAAATGCCATCCTTCTTGGAAATGGGGGCAGGGGAGGCCTCGTTTGCAGAGCTGAAGCTTGTTAAATGTGTAAGTCCACTTCATACCCACTTAAGTCCCCGTGACGGCCCTTGTCAGAGGGTGACAGGAGCCAGAGTCCCGAGAGGGGAGAGGACACTGAGAGGGGGAATCTCAGCAGGGCTGCTCAGGTGTCCCCACTCCCTTCTGAGGGGCTGGCTGGGCCCAGGAGAGGCCCTGATGGTGATCTGAGTGATGGAGGCAAAAAAATCCCAGCTCCGGGAGCAGCCGAGTGAGCCCCGATGGTGCAGGGCTTTAAGGGCGCTCCGGTGTAAGACCGTGCGGGACGGAAGGGTGGGGGCAGGGGTCCAGGGACTGTTTTGGTCTTTGTGGAAGAGCAGAAAGTGAAGAAAGAAAAGGCTAGGTTGCTGGGTGAGGCCACAGCCTCACAGTGGGGTGTGCACCACCTGCCTGCCCACCACACGCTCTGCTCCCTCCTAGGAGAGGAACAGCCTCGGATCCTGGACGTGTCCGAGGCTTCAGGTCAAAGGGACCAAGGCCCCTCCCTCACCCCTCCTCCTAAGAGGGACCCAGGGGACAGAGAGAGGTGGCCAAACCCAGTCTGAGGTCGAGAAGGAAGGAGGCCTGGGTCCTAAAGGAAGGGGCTTTTCAGCAGAGGGAAAATGCATGTGGCCTGCCTCTGAGGGCTGAACTTGGCTAGTGCCTGGGAGCCCCTCTGTGGCCTGACGGTGACCAGGTCCCTAACCAGCTGGCACTATGTCACATCCAGTGCTGCCCAGAGGGGGTCGTGGAGCAGCTCCGGCCAGAGCTGGTGGTGACACCCCATCCTCACCCTCTCACCACATCTCTGGGGTCTATAGCACCGAGTAACGGGACTCTCACAGTCCTCGGGGGTATATGGATGCATGTGGGCGCAGCCCCACACTGGGCACAGTGGCTTCATACCTCTGATCCTGCACTTGCCAGCAGAGGACCCGCCACCCTGCATCCCCCCGGGAATCAGTGACACTGACTTTCCCACGTGACCCACCATCTCATTCACTCCCCCAGTCTCCCCACAGATACGTTCCTGAGGCCAAGAGGTTGCTGGAGGTTGGCCCGACTGAAACCCAGGCCTTGCACAGCCCCACCAGGCACACCCCCACGTTTCTGTGCTCTTCCCAGGCTTGGTGTCATATCCTGGGGCCCCACCTGCACCCCTCACGCACCCAGCACCCGGAGGCTTCTGACATGCAGGCTGAGAGTTGGTCCACTTGAGTTAGGGGCTCAGGGTCCCTTTGGCCCCATCCTCTCCTCACCCTCTCCCTGTCCTCCCACCCAGCTTGGCTGATTTAGGTCAGAGGGCCTTGAGTAAGGAAGACTCAGCCAGAGCCTGGGCTCTTTTCTGGGCTGGGACAGGGGTTTGCTGCCCATTCGTCCATCGATCGATGGGTCTGACCGCTGGTCGGTTAGCCGTGCAGCAGCTCCCTGGGGCTGTCCCGGGTCCAGGCTCCTTCTGAGAAAGGCTGGACGTCCGTAAGTGATTCTGAGGCCCAGCCTCCCTCAGGGGCCTCCACACAGTATCTTGGGCGACTGCCCTTGAGGTGCATGTGGTCAGTCTCCAGCTGACCGTGGGCGAGGGAGGAAGAGAACTCATTCCCGGAACAGCTGGCGGGGAAGCTGCAGGAAACTACGTGGTGGGGAGAAGGGGCTCCGTCATCAGTCCGTCTGGGGCTGCTGAGCTCATTGAGGTGAAGCCAGTTTCTTCACTGCTGACTTCTGTTCCCAGTGAGGAGTCGCCTCGGTTCCCAAACCGGTCTGACCAAGGAACCCTTCTAGGAGATCTAGCTCCTGAGAGCAGGGTTTCAGTCTGGGAATCATTTTGAAGGCCAGACAGTCCCAGCTCCTCAGAGAGACAGGGAGGCCTGGGCTGGGCAGCCCTGTCAGCCGGTCTCGGCCGCTGGCTGAGCCTCCCTGTGTTTCCAGCCTACCCCTGGGATCGGTCCAGCCTGAAATCCATGCCCCTGGATCTGCGGCAGTTTGAGAAACTGGACACCTATGCCTCACAGGTAGGAGAGCTGGGCCCTCGGCCTGTGGGCCGCCCCCCAGCCCCTCCGTCCAAGGTGGCTTGCAGTTCCCTGAGCCAGGGTGGCCACGCCCCTCCCTGAGCCCCTCCTGAAAGTATCAAGAATCCCCTGGGTGGGTGACCAAGAGTGCCTTTCCACAGCACGTGGATGGGGGACAGAAGGCCAGGACCTGATGTCACTACCACACTATTTTGATTATTGTAGCTTTGAGTAAGTATGAAATCCGGATATGTGTGTCCTCCAACATGGTTCATCTTTTTTCAAAGGTGTTTTGGCTATTCTGGGCCCCTTGAAATTCCATATCAATTTGAGGATTGGCTTTTCTGTTTTTGTAAAAGAAAAAAAAGGCTGTTGAAATTTTATAGGGATTGTGCTAAATCTGTAGATTGCTCTGGGGAGCATTGACCATGACTAGGAGCCGCCGTAGTGCCCAGATGCCCACCTGGGTGGCCCCAGGACCTACACAGAAAAGATGTGGTGGCTCCAGGCCCAGTGGGTCAGCTGGTCAGCACTGCCCACCATGGCCAGTCCCCACCAAGGGCTGCTCTCAACCCAGCCTTGGCCTCTCTGGGCCTCTCCTCTTTCTCCACCTGGAGGAAGAGAGGCCCTGGTTGCAGGTGGCAATGCACTGGGCTCCCCACAGCCCTCGTGCAGGCCCTGCCATAGCACATCCCTCCCACTCCCCAGGTGACGGTCAAGAGTGGCCTGGACGAGCTGGTGAGTGACCTGCTCCAGGAGGCCCACAGTGACCTGGAGAGGGTCCGCGCCATCTGGATCTGGATCTGCCACCACATAGGTAGGCCCACTGGTGGGTCCACTGGCTCTAGGACCCTGGTCCCAGAAGAGCATCTCTGGTCTTGACTCTATCACCAGAGTGTGTGGAGTAAGACTAAGGTGAAGGAGAGGGGCTCCCAGATGGTTGGGTTGAATAGCCAAAGACTAACCCAAGATGGGTAACTCACCATGTGCCAGCGGTCCCCATGAAGGGTGGGTGGGCAGGCATCCCACGTGGCCCTCTGCCCACAGCCAGAGTGGAAGCCCTTCACCCAGCAGCAGCCTTCCCTCCATCCTGCTCCACAGAGATGGGAACCCAGGGCAGAAGGTCGTCTCCAAAAGGAGGTTGGGGATGAGTCACAGCTATTTGAGAAGTTATCACCACACTTTAAGAGGTTTCTTAAAGCACCTGAGCCAAGAAGGGTGGGCACCGCTCTCCCTGCTCTCTGCTCCCACCTGGGCGACCTCGGACACTGCTCTCAGCTCAGTCTCCAGGTTCTCCAGAGCCACCCCAGGGGACCTGGGCCTGTGCAGCTGCCCGCAGCTCTGCACGGGACAGCCTGGTAATCTGACCAGCTCAAGCCAAGCTGGCGGGTGGTTGCTAAGGGGATTCTGGCTGCTGCCCCTTGCATTCAGTGGAGGAGCCGGGTGGAGAGGTGGACTTCTAGCATCTTCTCTTTGACATAACAACCAGCGGGGCTCCCCTGACCTGCTGCCCCTGGGCTTTCCCCTTGACCTCCCAGAGCAGCGGTTAGGGATGCAGCTTAGCGGATGGACTCCCCTGACACAGGTAGGGCGTCTGGCCATAGGCCCTGAGGGGCCGCCTCCTCCACCTGAACCCCAGCAGCTCAGCCTGGGCTTCCAGGGAGCAGCGGGGTGGGAAACAGAACATTTGTTGGACTTTGCTGCCCCCACCCTCACCCTCACACACTCACTCATACACTCACTCACATACACCTCCTGCCCCCGTGCCCTCAAAGGCCACAGTGATTCCTGCCTCAGGGCCTCTCCGCCAACCTTAGAATCTCTTATTAGCGGAGTGATGGGCTATGGGGGAGACAAGCTCTCACGACAGCTCAGTACACCCCCTGCGGGTCAGGGTGAGGCCTTGGCCTTGGGGGCCCCAGCAAGGACGGGTGAGCAGCCTCACTGCAGCTGGAACTGGAGGAGGGGACAAGCGGCCGGAGCCGCCACCCCCAGTGCCATCTTAGTCCCTTCCCCTCCCAGCCCCTCCTCGGAAGCCTCAGGAGCCAAAGCCTCGCTCTTCCTCTCACCACCCACACAAAGAGGTGGCATTTCCAGATCTTGCCCAGCCTGAGGCCCTGGTTCCATTCAGCCCACAGTGGTTTCTCCCCCGCCTGAGGGAGGCCGACCCAAATGGTGCAATGCTGGAGCCACAGCGGAGGGCGGGGGTGGTACCACAGGCAGGGGACCCCCTCTCCTCTGCACCAGCCCGGTCGTCTCCCAGGACCTGGTTCCTCACGGTCCCCTCCTCTGCCCTCCAGAGTACGACATCGAGGCTGCCCAGGAGAAGGACCGCCAAGCCTTCAAACCCACCACCATCCTGCAGACCCAGAAGACCAACTGTGATGGCTATGCTGGGCTCTTCGAGAAAATGTGCAGGTACGGAGGGGTCCCGGGCTGACCACCCTGACCCAGCCTCTCCCCAGGCCAAGCACCATGCGCCTTCACGCACAGACAGGGCCCAAAACTTGAGTTTGCAAACTCTGCTCCGAATCCAAGTGAGTCCTGAAAAGGTCAATTTCTCCCTTTTTAACACCAGCATAATTGACTTTGTACCATCTGCCGGGCTTCGTGATGCATTAACATAATGGCAGATGAATGCACAGAGATAATTTGGTTATAAAAGGCCCTTTTTCCACCTTCTCCCATCTCTGTGCAGCTGAAGGTTAGAAGAATGGCAGATCTGGGAATGTGAGGACAGTGGCTGCTGACGCCAAGAGGACTGTGAAAGGCTGTCCTCGGGGCTGGCACAGGGGCCCTCTCTGGGGAAAACAAAAGATCTCCTCCCTGAAAAGATTTGTCAGCTGGAAAAGCTGAATAACGAGGAAGCAGCTCCTCTCTTGGCGCCTGTGGGCTCCGTTTCCACTGCCCTGGGAGCGAGCACCTGGCCGGGTGGCCCGGGAGGTGGGGTGAGAGCAGGCGAGTGGCTGGTAAGTGGTTTGTGTTTGGAGACTCACGGCTGGTTCGACGCCGTGACTCAAGGCTGGGGGGCCCTGCTGACCCCCACAGCCTCCTGTGCCCACTGGGGTCTACTGTGATCCCCGGGAAACAGTCAGCCCTGGGGGCCACCGAAAAGCCCCTTCCCAGGGGTGTGGACAGACTGTGTACTCTGTCCTGCAGGCTTCTGGGAGTGGGTCTTCTCAGGCCCCCAGGTATCAGCTGGCCAGGACCGCAGAGGGTAATTATCAAACCAAGAGTAGCAGCAAACACTTAAGGGTCCACAGTCGGGCCGTTGTGATGTGTCAGTGTGGTGCAGTGGTCATGCGCCGTCTTGCTCCTGGGGCACACGCAACCCATTCCTGGCCTGACCCCCAGTTGTCCGGCCTCCCCCTGCCCCGATCACCACCGCTGAGTGCAGACACATGTTGCTCCAACTCTCCTGCTTGCTCTATGCTCTTCCCTTCCCCCACCTCCAAGGCCCACCCCTGAGACCATAGGCCCAGAGGGGACCAGGGCAGGTCAGGCTGCAGAGGATGCCAACTCCTCTGCAACCCATCTCCCTGCCCCCCACATCCTCACCCCACCCCAGGCCCTGGCACCCCAACTCTCCAGGAACCAGGATGCTCACCGACCCCCTGCCCAGGCTCCACAGGCCCTACGTCCTTGAACAAGAGTAAAGACTCACACTGTTCCATAAAGTCATCCCAAACCCGGCCTCACCCCGCCTTCCAGCCCTGTGCCTTCCAGCAGTTCCCACACTCCAGCTGGACAAGCTCAGTGTGCTCCCCTCTCTCTAATACTCTCCCAGGCCCCACTGCAGGACCGCCCACCTGCTCGCCCTCTCTTGATGCCATCAGCACACCTATACACCCGCTCAGGTCTTGTGCTTTTATTTAATCACTTTTCTAAATTAAAAAAAAACAAACAAACACTTAACTGTAGATGATTTCTAAAGTGCACAGAAGCAAAAAGAAGAAAATTGTACCCTGAATCCCACTACTTAGAGATGACACTTACCACTTTGTCATATTCTTTTCTGGACTTTGTTCTATCATGTAGGTGTTACCTGTGCTCATTTCCCCTTGTAGGTCTTACAGGTCTGTTAGGTCTTTTACGTCTTCGTCCCTGCCTTCCTGCTTCCCCTGTGAATATCCATCTCAGAATCCTACACACAGTAGGCCCTCAGTGCCAGGAAATGACAAGATATTCCTCGCAGACTTGTATGAAATCGACCTTACTCTCTTTTTAGATGAAGAAATAACCCTCAATCTGCTTTCAGTTCCATTTGTGCCTAGCATTTTTCAGAATGTAATTATTTTCATCTTAATTTGCAAATTGGAAAACCCTCGGGGTTTTAAGTCATAGAATAGATCCTTCTTTATCCAATAGAAGCCTTCTTAGCATGGTCTGAGAGTATCAGATTTAAGCCAGGAAGACTCAGTTCATTTACCAGTCCTTGATTTCCAGTCCCTAATTCACCACATATTAGTTTTATTCCTTTTGGAAGGCACCTAGCCTCTCAGAGCCTCAGTTTTCTCATCTGCACCCTGGGAACTCTGTTTCCCACCAGCAGGACTACAGCCCTAAACGAGAACATGCAGCTTGGAGTTTGCTAACCTGGAGGTTGTTGGGGTTTTTTTAAACTCTCCTGCCTTGTCAGAGTATGGGAACGTTTTTGCTGTGTAGAACTTTCCTGCAGACCCACATAGACTCACGTAGGCTCAGAAAACTGACATTTGCCTTGAGTGGAACTGTCAGCTCTCTGGCCTAGTCCAGAGGCTGAACTACAGCCAGATTCTGGCCCACAGCTGATCATTAAAACACATCCCAACGTTTTGCATCATTTAAAGTTAGGTTCCAGCCTGGCAGTTACCATGTGAAATGCTCTCCGCATTGCCTGGGACATTTAACCACACAATAGCTCACAGTTCTCTGAATTCCTTTAACTTTGGCTTTAAAGATCAGTAACCTTGTCCACGCATCTTTCCTAATTTCCCTTCTCTTTAAAATTACGGCTGAAGGTTTGGTAAATTCATTAGCGGATTCCTTAGTAACCGAGGACGTGTAATCCACACTTGCTGATTTATCCCTGCTTAGTTGTCAGGGTGGCCTCTTAGCAAGAGTTGTACCGATGCGGCCACCATTACTTCTGCCTGTCCCTGCCACCTGCCTGCAAGGGCCTCATTAAAGACTGATTTAATAAAGTAATTTGGTGGGGAATTCAGATATTTTTGCAATATCATTCATTCATCGTCTTTCCCGAGTAACCAACGTGCATTTATTTTTTGGTAGTGCTACTGCTTGTAAATGCTGGTCCAGTTTCTTCCCGACCTTCTGTGGTCCAGTATTAATGTCTCTCCTTTTGCTTCCGTTCCCCACGGCCTTGATGAATTCTGCTTACTTTCCTTGCAGGGGCAAAACTTAATTCCCCCGAATCCTGCCACTGAGTCAGCCTCTGTGATAATTCCTTTCTCTGTTATCACGGCTCTAGCACCACCAGCTAGCAGACTTCCCAGGGACTTTTGATAAAGCTGGGAGCTTATTACCAGTCTGAAGCTTTGATGCTGCAGAGACTGGTTGTCACCCATCAGATGTCAGTCTGTTTTCCATGCATCCTCCAGCTGTCACAGTAGCGTGCACAGCTCAGCATCACGTCCCAGACAATCCCAGAGCATCACTTGGTTCCTGAGGCCCCCAAAGGCTGGGAAGAGGCAGATGAAAAACCCTTAGCTCTGTCATAGAGGGCCACTGAAAGGGGCATCTGAACTCCCCCACCTTTATAGATACCCCAAAGGATGGTGCTCACAAAGGTGAATTACATCACTCTAGCAAACCAGCCTTAAACTTCACTCCGTATACCACCCAAAAGTTTATAGATGAAAAAAAACCCTCAGTGTACAAAAGAGCTGGTGCAATATGAGGCCTCCTGAGCATCAGGACAAATGAGCCCTGGTGCTGCTTTGGCCCCTGGCTGGCTGTGTGTCCCCAGGCAAGTCAGTCTCCCTCTCTGAACTGTGGATTTCTCATTTGTCAGAGAGGAGGCCCCTGAACTCAACCTCAGGGCTTTGGAGTGAGAATTATTACCTTGATTATAGTTACTGACCTGGACATAGGGAGGTATAAAAAAAGGGAAAGGGGGCCATAGAGCAGAAATACAAAGACACCGTCAAATTTACAAGAAATCAACTACATAAATTGTGAAATGTAAGTCATGGTTATGTCTGTCCTGCTGCAGTGTAGAAAACACAATTTTTTTTTTCTGTTCAGAATTTACTTTTATTGTAATAACATTAACCTTCTTGAGGATGAACGATTTCGGAACAGCAAGGCCCTAAAAATTCTAATTCACATATGTTTGCCCAGTTAAACTGACCATTGGGCTTAAAGTTAATAAAACCATGTCTCCTAATTTTACTATTAGAAATTACAATATTCTCATCAAGATACGGAAGAAGGGCAAGCTTCACTGCCTCTCCTACGGCTATGATCCCTCCCTCCCTCCGTCTTTTTCCACGTGGCTCAGCCATCCTGCGAGAAGTGTTCAGAGTGGAGGAAGTCCACTGTGTTCAGGGGCTGTTGTGTGCAGGGTGCACCGCCCACTGCAGTCAGCTCAGCCCTGCTGCTGCTGGGGCCGGACCATCTCTGTATAAAATGACAGTCACAGTCTGAATCCATCACCTCCTCCATTATTTCCACGTTGGAAACCCCACTGGCGCTGGGATTTCCAAACTGTCAGAAGTGAAAACCAAGATTCTGTAGCCTGAGGTTACTAGGTGCATCTCCATGGGTGATGTCTCGGCTCTAGGATGGCTGGTCAAAGCTCTCTCAGAGGAGGATGTATTTCTCGTCCTCTGCCCTTTCTTCAGTGCTCCCCCAGATCTTTCCAGCAAATTCTTCCTCCTTGGGGCTCTCTAAAAGGGCTATGCTTATCACTAGTATTTTAGTGGCTTTTCTTGTATCTGCCCCCCTTCCAACTACGAGCATGTCTACGGTGGCCAGTGAGCTTTACTTTTAGTATACTGTATTTTATTATGTTATAGTCCGTAGTATATTTTGAAAGGATAAATGGGGTCTTATTCCCTGGCACCTGGTATAGCGCTTTGCCCGGAGTGTGTAGAGTCAGTGATCTTTTGATGACATGAAATGGTGGAGGTTCATCCTGACTAGCGACCAGCAGCTGGAATGACTAGTTCTACACTTCTGCATGAGCGCTGTGGATTATTAACAATCATGCATTGCATTATGACTTCTTTGTCCAATTCATCTTGCACATGGCTGCCAGGTAACAAAATAGCCTCATCTCATAGTCAAGCGTGGCAGATGCTTACAGCTGAGGGGTTTTTTTCATCTTTGTTCTGCCCCAGGCCTTCCCCACGGCCCTCTCAGCTTCTCCCCAGCCTGTCAGAGGAGAATCACCCTCTAGAGACCACTTAATGCCAACCTTTCGTTTTGCCCGTGGAGAGCCTGGCAAAGTCACCCTGGAGCAAGCCCTCCTCTGCCAGCTCAGCCCGGTCCCCGCCCCCTCCAGCTGGGAGCCCTTGGGGAGGACATCCAGCCACTCACTTCTCCCTCCTCCAGCCCTTTCTAGGCTTGGGGCAGGGTTCTTACTCCTGCCCCCCTGCCATTTGGTGCTGGTGCTCAGACCATACCTTCACTTCACCTCCTGGGTGGGAGGATACCCCAGCCTGAGGACATGGCTTCTCCCAGGAGGACACCCAGGCAGAGCTTGAGCCGGCTGTCTGCCCACATCGGCACCCACTCCATTTTTATCACAGCACCTGGAGGCTGCGTGGGCACTCAGCGCTTCTTCCTTCCTTCCTTCACTCCAGGTGGCTCAGAGCGGAGGACGAGCCACTGTGGGCAGCGTGTCCCGAGGCCCACAGCTCCCCTCCCTTTCCTGCAGAGCAGCCCCTTCTCCAAATACTGCTGTTCCCAGTCCTCCCTGTACCCTCCCCATCATCCTAGAAATTCACATGCCCTGTCGTTCTGGGCAAGAAAGGAAAATAACTCAGCAGAGAATGTCATTTTCAGGTAGTTTTTACGGATTCTTTCCAATTAGAGAAGTAACCCATAATCGTTATTGAAAACTGTAAAAATAAAGAGAAGCTTAAAGAAGAATATTAAAATCACCCCTAATCCCATTACGAAGAGACCAATCCGTCTCCCGTCTTCCATGTTGCGCACGCACACACGCACAGAGGCATTGTGCTGATGGTGGAGTTTTACAGGCTCTTGTCAGTTCACAGCGTGTCAGGAGCATCTCTGACCTCACTAAATATTTTTCACAACATTCCTTCTCCTCACCCACTCTCTTGAGTATGTAGAGCCCTACCTCCAATGGAGGTACCTCCTGTACCTCTGTCCAATGCCTCTGGGACGCATGCGACCCTCCCCTCTCTGCTGGCTGTTTCCTCTAAGACTCTACATTCATTCAGATTGCCCATCCTGAGAACAAACCCTTGGGCCTCACATCTGGTTGCAGCTAAATGACGAGGGGGCTTTCCAGGAGTTCTTGCTGCACTCTCTTTCCTCTCCTGGGCTCCTGGGCTCCTGGACCCACTGCCTCTGGGTCCCCATTCTGCTTGGGGAGCTGGTAGTCTTTACCAGCAGAACATTCTGACATCCAGATCTAGTTTGTCTTGCTCTCTGCCCTGGTCTCCCAAGTGCTCCCAAAATCTTCCCATAGGGCCCAGCTGGTCTGTTCTTGTGGGATTTCTTAGACAGCCTGGGAGACCTGGATCTCCTTTTGTGAAGATGCAGGCAGAAACAGGTGGGGGCTGCAAAACTTCCCAGCCCAGGAGCCCCCCGCAGAGCAGGCCTGCCCCCTGCAGGAGAGAGCGGTTCCCTGGGGATGTGCGCAGCCCCCAGGGCAGGGTGGAGTCTGGTAACTACACCTTTGGCCTCACCAACTCTCTCTACAAATGATATGTACATAGAGATACATACTATTTAATCCAATATTCTGCTAATTGTTAATTCAAGTTCATTTTTATAGGGAAAATTTCCCCATTCTTATCCTGAATGCATGCCCATTTCACCCCATTACCCTGAGGCTCCGTGGCCTCTCGTTTAGAAAAACTGAGGCTCAGATCTGGTCGCTGGAAAGACCCTGGCTGCCCGGGGTCCACTTCCCTGAGATGAGCCCTGCCTACACCCCGGAGCGCACACCCGGTTCGTGTGAGGGGACGGTAGAGTCAGCAGACAGCTGTGCTGAGCCCCGTCCGCAGGGGCCACTGCAGACATCCTGGCTACCACGGGTTTGGGTGTTGATTATACCAGCATTACCGGTGAAAGGAAAGGGTCTCAAAGAAGGAGCACCTTGTTCTGACTCACACACTGTCCCCAGAAGTGTCCGCACAGGGCATCTCCTGGGTTAGAAGAGCAGCCCACCCCTCAGATGCCATGTGGGGGCCGCCTGGCCGTGGCAGGGCTCTCAGGACACTGGCTGTGGCTGCAGGGCGGTGCCCACAGCCTAGGTCTGGGCTTCAGGGTTTCAGCTACAAATGCCCAGATTGTAGCTTGCCCATGGGGTCCCCAGAAGTGACCAGCACCCATCCCCTGCTGTCCAGGCCTTAGAAAGTCATCCCAGACTGGTTGTGAGTGGTTGGGGAATGCTCTCAAGGGGGCCTTGATAAAAGCTCAGGCCGACTGGTCAGCATTTCCACTCCCAGAGTGACAACTACAAGGGACTCTGAAACCGTGGCCACAGCAATCGGTCAGCAAATGGCCTTACTGCTCTGTTGTGGCCCTGGCAGTCAGATCTGAGCCATCCTGGCAGTGGGCCAGTCATCCCCGGGTCACAGGGGACTCCCACTGGCCTGGCCCAAAGGTCCCCACACAGCTGTCCATGGTCAGGGCGTGGCAGGGGAGTGGGCTCACCCTCCGGTCCAGCACCCCTCGCTGATGCCCCACCCGTGTCATCTAGACCCAGCTCCTCAGTCGCGCCTCCAGATCCTCTCTGGTTCTTCAAGAACATCATCATCCCCCAGGTTTCCACGGTCCCCCGGTGGTCCTCGCTGTCGCACCGTGTCCTCCTGCAGGCTGCTGGCGGAGCAGTCAGGCAGGCTCTGGGGAGAGACATTCCCAAGTGGTTTGTACAGTCTGGAGGGAGGAGCAGACAGCGGAAACTGCAGCTGGTCTGTTCCAGTGGGAGCAGCCAACCCTGTGCCCACCCCCCTTGTCCCCAGGTCCTGCATATAAAAGCCCTCAGGCTGTATGACTGTGCAAGAGGCAGGAAAAAGGAGAGACAGGGAGGGACTGATGGACAGCAGAGTGCCTGAGGCCTGGGGCCGCAGACAGGCTTGGGGGAGGAGGGGATCCAGCCCCCCCCACCCACAGCAGGAGCGACCTCTCAGACCCCCGTCCCGCCCCCAGGATCGCCGGTGTGCAGTGCATGACCGTGCCTGGCTACTCCAAGGGCTTTGGCTACCAGCCGGGGCAGAGCTTCTCTGGAGAGTTTGACCACGCCTGGAACGCCGTGTACCTGGAGGGGCGATGGCACCTGGTGGACAGCACCTGGGGCAGCGGCCTGGTGGATTCCACCACCTCCAAATTCACCTTCCTGTAAGTGCCAGCCTTGGTTCTGCGGGGTGTCTGGTCGGTGGAAGGAGGCAGCAGGGGGAGAAGGCGGCCAGCAGGGGAGGAGAGCAGGGGGGCCTCCGTCTGCTGCTGGCCACTCCCACCCTTCCTTGGGCTTGGGAGTGAGCTAGCTCCAGGCCGACTGTAAGGGCCTTGATCTTTCTGTCACCTCGCTGTCCAATGACTAAATCCGCCCCCTGGCTCCTGGGCACTCTCCCCACCCAAGTACTAAAAGACAGTGTCTGCCTACACACGGGCCACATGCACAGAAAGGCAGGCCTGAGAAGCTTCTTTAAGTGTCCGTAGGTTCCCTCAGGCCTTTGGCCATTGACTGTGTTCCATCCACAGATGCCAGAATTCTCTTCCACTGTTTCTCCCGGACACTGGATTCCTTTCCCTCCTCTCTGGGCTGAATCAGCCACACCCCATCTCTGAGGAAGGGGCTCTGGTTTGTGGGAAGGGACACTATGCTGTGCCGGGTCACCGTGGCCACCATGGGGCAGGGAGGCTGGGGTGCCGGGGCTGGAGTGTGCAGGTCTGGCCTCCGAGGTGCCGGCCTTATCTTGAGGCCATGACGTTCCCACTGGGTCTTGATGTACATCAGCAGCTCAGGTGGCTTTTCATCCGGAGGATGAGGGCGCTGCCTCAGTTGTGCAGTTTAACCTGACGGTCCTTCCCACAGGGCAGATACAAGCACATGCACTCGGCCCATCCACACAGGGCGCGTCCAGTCACAGCCCTCCTCCGCTCTGTCAGCTCTGAGCACTGCTCGCCTTGGGCCTCGAGGAGGCTCCCCCATTCCAGCTGAGTTCCCTGTTCTTCCGCTGATCCCCATCACTGACCTCCAGAGAGCCGCTTCCAGGGACTGCGTCAGGGCCTCCTCCCTGCACAGTGGCGCACCCCGGGCTGCGTGCAGAGCTGGTGCGCCCGGCCTTCCCTCCCTGCTGTCCCTCCATGTCACTAGCACCTAGTCCGTGGGGCATGGATTTGCTCGAATCTCTTTGGTTTTGAGAGCAAGGGGAGCCCACTCTCCACCTGGACTGCGCCACCTGGGCTGTGACCTTCTCGTAAAATGGGCCTCAGATCCGGCCTTGCCTCCTGTTTCTGGAAGCAGCCACTGAGGGGGCATCTGCAGTGCCCGTGTTAGGGCTGCAGATGGTGCCTCTTCCCATCAGGTTGTGGGTGGGACCCTACTGTGGATGTGTTAGCTGAAAAAGTAGGCCCCAAAGACCCCCTGTGAACCCCACCTGCTCCTCTGCACGGCTGAGCCCCCCACCCACCCACACGGGTACTGACCAGCTCTTCCCCCTCCAGCTACAACGAATTCTACTTCCTCACGCACCCTGCGCTGTTCATCGAGGACCATTTCCCAGACAACAAGAACTGGCAGCTGCTAAAGCCTCCACAGTCCCTGAGGCAGTTTGAGAACAACATGTATCACAAGAGCGAATTCTACAACAAGGGGATGCTCAGCGCCTACCCGGAGACCTCCACCATCAAAACAGGTAACCGGAGCTGGCCCAGCCGGGCCAGGAGCTCTTCCTGCAGCCTCTGAGGTCCGCGCTCCCCGCCCAGCAGGTCAGGGAGCCAGGGCTGGTGGTCCCGAGCGGGGTGCGTCTCCCTCAGCTGACTCAGCAGGGAGAGGACTGGCTACACACACCTCCCAGCTCAGGTGCCTGACAGATGCTCCCGAACGCCTGGCAGAGAGTATGTGTTGGCCCCGCAGAGCTGGGATCTGTGTGTCAGTGGCCTAACCCGCTGGTGGGGGAGCAGCGGGGGTCTCCCAGGACAGAGTGCTAGGGGGGTGCTACATTAGGGAGGTGGCCGCTGAGCTAGGTGTTGGGAGCTGAAGGAGAATGAGCATCACAGGACAGGAAGGATGCAGCCACCCTTCGACATCTGAGCTCAGGCAGCCCAGACGAGGGCCGGGCTCCAGGGGCATAGCCTGGCCTCTCACAGCCTTGTCTCCCCGGCCTGGTGCTACTGGTTCTGCCCGCTACTCTGCCTCCTTCCCTCTTGAGGCAGGACCAGCCTCTTCCAGCCGATTGCCCTGGGGCTGGGCAGTGCAGGACCGGGACTGGGCTGTCCCCAGGGCTGGCTTGGACTGACATTTGCTCCCCACCTCCCCCATCAGGCAGCCAGCTGGGTGTGTTTGTGAACCCCAGGGCACATGGCAGGCCGGGCTTGGGGGGCCAGGACCGCAGCTCAGGGCTTAGCACAGCCGGGTCAGTGCGCCCCCATACTTTCTGCAAGCACTGCCCATGGGCCCCGTCTCTGCACCTGGGGGCCTGTGTGCTCCCAAGAGGGAAGCCGTGAGCTCACCCAGTGTTAGCACAGTGGGGTCCTTGGGGCAGACTGCGGGTGATCCCCAGGCCATGCTGCAGGGAAATGGGGACACGAGGAGCACAGGCACCCCCCACATTGGTCCCAGCTGCCTGGTCCCTTCCACCTCACAATGGCCTCCTTAACCAGGCTGCTGAGCTCTGGAATACTTTTGAAAACCACAAACACCTGGCAGCTCCTGCTGTGAAAATAACAGCATGAGGCTGCCGTCCTGAGAATAGGGCCGCTGCACGGATGTCAGGTCGGGGGCCGGCTCTGTCCGTCGTGGGCCACAGGGCCACAGGGAGGAGTGGGCCAGGCCACACCACTGTCAACACAATGCCACCAAGGAGTTTGCCTTTTCAAGAGACATAGACATGTTAACGCTGGCTTTCTCAATATATAGTAACCTAAAATTTGATTGCATATTCATGAAGCATATTTAAAGACTATGTCTTTGCTGGAGCTCATTTTGTTAAGAGTGGAGATGGGAAGAAAGCAGAGAGGGAAACTGAGGGGGGCAAAAGGCCGGGAGGGGAGAGCAGGAGAGGGAGAAGGAGGGACGAGGGAAGGAAGAGATCACAGGCTCCTACAGGGTCCCTGGGGGTCTCCAATCCTTTACTTCAGGTCTTCCCAGCTGTTCAACTCACCTTTGCCAAGAACCCCCTGGGCCAGGGGCCCTGGCCAGGCCTGGCACGCGGCAGGAAAGGAGGCAGATGGGCCTTCCCCACGTGCCCACGCCAGCAGAGAGGACAGACATTACACAGAACACAGACATTACACAGTGGTGCTAAGTTCCCTGAAGGAGCCTCGGGCGAGGAGAGGGGCTTCCCGGCAGCTCAGCCTAACCCCAGGGCATCAGGAAAGCTTTTGTTTTTTTGTTTTGCTTTTTGTGGGGGGAGGTAATTAGGTTTATTTATTTATTTACTTACTTACTTATTTTTTATTGGAGGTACTGAACCCAGGACCTCGTGCATACTAAGCACACGCTCTACCACTGAGCTATACCTCCCCCCCAGGAAAGCCTTCTCTGCAGTCAGAACATTACGTTAAGGTCTTATCCAGGTTTGGGGACAGTGGAAGAGGGAACAGCAGGTGTGAGGGCCCCAGGATGTGAAGGGGTGTGCTGCTGGAGGCCTCTTCACTGGTCTCCAGTTTGATGGTGACCCACAGAATTGAGCCCACTAGTGACTGCGTGTATATTTGCAGGAGCCCTTGGGCTGCTGTGTGGAGGTGCTGGCAGGCCCTGTGCATCCAAGGTGAACTGCACAGGGACCTCACTACCACCTGGGAAACAAGATGGAGCAGGCTGGGGGCCACGAGGAGTTGAGGGCTGAGATAGCTTCTGCCCCTTGAGTGGCTTAGAAGAAAAAGAGAAGGGAGAAGAGGGATTCAAGTCTACTGCTCTTGGTCACTTTCCTTTGGAGGTTTCCAGGAACAGTTGTCCCACAGTGGCTGACAGCAGTGGAGAAAGTGTAGACAAAGAAAATAGCACAAAAGCACAAAGATCTCACAGTTAGTGTAATGGGAAGAGAAGGGATGGTAACAGAGATCGGATGGTGGATCACAGGGGTGGGGAGAGGCCAGGATGGAGAGGGCGGTGGACGAAAGGTGAGGAGAGGACTTCCAGGAGGGCATGGCCAGCAGCCCAGATTCTCCAAGGAAGTCACTGAAGACTTTGGAGAGTAGAAGCAGAGGCCAGATATCAGAGAGCTGAACTGGTGGAAGGGAACTGTGGCAGGGAGGGGTTTGGGAGAATAAGGTAGGTAAGGAGTCAGCCGTGCCTGAGAAGGGAGGGAAAGTCTTCCAGATGGAGGGACCATGAGGAAGGCGGAGGGGAGAGGCCAGCTGAGCCTCCATCCCTGTCCTGTGGCCTGTGTGGGGATTCTCACTCCCAAGATGGGAGGTAGCGCTGAATGTAGTAGCTGAGCAGCTTGGCTTCAGGGGACCTCGTGGCTGATTAGATCGGAAGTCTTGGGACACTTGTCCTAAAGCCTGGGCATGGCTTTCCCCCTCCCCAGCAAGAGCACTGGACCCCTGGCTGGGGAGAGTTACTAGCATGGATCAGACACTAGTCTGTCTCCTTCCTTTGTGCTCATCCGTGAATGGGGCCAGGGAGGTGGCTGGGATGAGGAGCAGGGGATCATCTTCTGAGAGGAAGGCAAGGCGAGGCTCTCAGAGAAACCCTGCCCCTCCCTGTGGTCCTGCAAGGCAGGGAGGACCAGGTAGGAGAGTGCCCTGGGCTGCAAAGACCAGAGAACTGACCAGGACAGAGAAGACAGCGCTGGACGGCAAGGGGAGCGGTGGGAGGGGTGGACGCAGAAGACCCTCCCATGCAGCCACTGACTTCCATCAAGAAGCCTGGGGTAGGGGAGAGGGGGAGACAAGGAAGCAGCCCCACCCCTTGAGCACAGTTTCCTGGAGGGAAGCCGCTCCAATCAGCTTTTAAAGGTAATGCATGGACATGACAGCCATGACACTGTAATGATCTGATGCTGGAGGGAGCAGAGTGAAAGTAAGATGAAATTTGGAGGTGACGGTCAAAGGGTGGCTCTCCAACCAGCGTCTCTCCCTGCCCTGGAATCAGGCTAACCCTCTGTGCAGTCTTCATCTGATGTGAATTAAATGGGCAAAGCGATACAGCTAGGGGGCAGATTTTTTTTCTTGAGATCGACCCCCAGCTTTCAGCTCTCTGGAAGAAAACCACCTTGAGGGAGTAGGGGAGCCCTTCCAGGGGTGTGCAGCCGCGGCTGAGATCCTGTTCAGTGACGTCACACTTGTGGCTGAAAGCTATCATAGTGAAGGTATCTCTGCCGTGGAAATGGGCAGAGGCTGTAAGTCAGGGCCTTTCCCCCAGAGATCCTATTGTTAAACACTTACTGGCACGTGGGCACATGCTGACTCCATCTCACCTGACCCTGGCTCCTCTCCACAGTGAACGGGAAAGCCACGGTCACCATCGAGAGCTGCGCCCCGACGCTGTTCATGTTTATGCTCAACGGTAAGCAGGAGCACGGGCTGCTGAACCTCAGGAAGAACGGGATGAAGCTGGACGTCTACCCGCCGACCGTGGGCACCCACAAGCTGCAGATCTTCGCCAAGGGCAACTCGGAGATCTACAGCTCGGTGCTGGAGTACACGCTCAAGTGCCACTACACCGACATGGACGTCCCACTGCCTGCGGAGCTGCACCAGCCTGTGGGCCCCAGCTGGTTCTCGGAGCAGATGGGCATCGTGAAGCCGTCCCACCTTGAGCCGGTCATCTACACCAGCGACGGGCGCTGCTCCGTCAGCTTCGGCGTGGAGGAGGGCATCAGCGTCCTGGCGTCGCTGCACGGGGACGACGGCCCCATCACCGAGGAGACGCAGCGGCGCTACATCTTCCAGCTGCACCGGGAGAAGCGGACAGAGCTCAAAGTCCAGCTGCCCCACGCCGGCAAGTTTGCCCTCAAGATCTTCGTCAAGAAGAGGCAGGAACCAGGCAACTACATCTTCGTTTTCAATTACCTCCTGTGCTGCACCAACGCCAAGGTGAACTGGCCCGTGTTCCCCGAGAGCTTCGGCAACTGGGGGCCGGACAACGAGCTGCTGGAGCCCCTGTCGGGCGTGCTTCCTGCCAACCACAACGTCCCGTTCAAACTGAAGCTGCACGGCGTCGCCAAGGCCCTGGTGAAGGGGCAGGACACGTGGCCCCTGACCCTGAACCACGAGGGCTACTGGGAGGGCAGCTGCAGCACGGCCGGCTGCCAGGAAGTCTACGTCATGGTGCTGGAGAATGCCAACCACAACTTCTACTCCTACATCTTGAAATACAAAGTGAATGCCCAGTGACGGCCTGGGCCCCACCACCGCCTGCCGGGGCCCTCCGCCAGGCCCGCCTGGGGACGGCCCAGGGGCAGTGCAGAGAGCCCCGGACACCACTGCGTCTGCATGGAATCCCGTCTAGGCCTCTGCCTCAGTCTCCCTGCTCCGCCGCCGGAGCAGTGATGCTTGTGTTCTGATGGCCGAGGGGACAGAGGCAAAGGCCCTTTAGAAGAAAAAGGTGCTATGTAAATCCAAGGTATTGTAAACTGTACCCCACTGCCCAGATGCCCCCTTCTCGTGCTGATACTGCTGTGGTTGCTACAGGGCTGGTGTGGGAATGCAGGCATGCTGCCCGGGCCGCGGTGGGGCGAGAGAAGAGGTACGTGCCCTGCGAGGCTGGGTCATCCTGAATCCTCGCACCCCCCTCAAGTAGCATCACAGTGTTTCTCACCAGCTCCCCAACCCCAGGGGGAGGTGGCACTACCATTTTTACCCCAGACCTGACCACCTTCCGCATTCCTGCTGCCACTCCTTGCTCTTTGAGGGCTGGGGAGGAGGGTGTGGAGAGGAAGCTAATTGCCCCTCAAGTGGCTGGAGGCAGAGGGCCTCCACAATGCCTGTGTGTGCTGGGAATGTGGCAACAGAAAAGTTATGGGAGATACCAAGGCAAAGAGCAGCCAGTGCCCACTCTTGAGTGTCCTGGGTGGGGGCCAGGGGGTTCAGGGACACATGGCAGTCCTGCCACCTGAGCCTAAGGGCATGAGACCTCCAACTCTGCTCTCAGAGGGACTGATTCGGTTCACTCGGCCCCTGCAGGTCCCCCTAGAGCCTGTGCCTCAGGCTGCAGCTGGCACCCATTACAGGGAGCCTCATGAGGCTGGGCCCTTGGGGAACCCTGGCCATCACCCTAACTAAAGACCCAGGCAAGGAGGAGTGCAAATGCTGCAGTGCCAGGGGGACCCCCAGGATAACAGGGCCCCGTCAGCCCCCAAGATCCCTACCACCAAAGCCATGCCTGCGGAGATGCCGATCTGCCCTGGGAGCGATTTCTGTGCTTGTCCCTATCCCATCCCCTCCCTCCCCTTCCTAGACAAGAGAAACCCCCCCAGGACCCCCCTCCTATAGGGACAGTTCCGAGCCCCTTACTTGCTCTGACCTGAGAAGCTTCGGCTGCCCAGCCAGCCCTTAGCAGCACCTCGGGCCAGCGTTGCTATGGCAACAGTGGAAAGGCTGTCTCAGTGAGGGCAATGAGAGGGAAGGATGGAGGGGCCTTGAGCGGCCATGTGTGGCCACAGCAGCGCCATCCCAGCACATGGAGACACTGGAGGTGGTCCCTACGGCCCTCCTGCTTCTCCAGCTCTACAGCCCCTGCCTTTCAGCACCTTGGCCCCTGAGGGGCAGCACTGCCCAGCACTCTGCCCACACTGCCTACCCTCCAAATGCCCCTGGGCTCAGTTACAGCCAGGGCCAGCCAGGATCCTCAGAACCTCCTCATTTATTCGTGGAGCACTTAATAAGCACCACACTGACCCTCCACACTGGGGCTACAGAGGGAATGGAAGGGCCCTGCCCCACCATCCCAGAGCTCAAGGTGGGTGGCAGCAGCCACCCCTGCCCACACCTGTCTCAAGTTCCAGTCTTCCAACACTTCAGTCCATCATTCCCTGGGGTTCCACCCCCAAAGATCCCCACTGCCACCCAGCATGGACCCAGTCCAGAGCAATGTGATGGGGTGCCTGTTCTGTACCAGGCTGGGGGCCCTGGAACACAAGGGCAGTACACCTTGGGGGGCTGAGCCGCCCTGGCCTGTGTCCAGCATCCTCTGGCAGGCTCTGCCACCCAGGCATTCAGCACCATGTCACTCACGCCTGGAAAATGCACAAAGGCCACAGAGGCGGAATCACTGTGCACCACAACAGGGAAACAAGGGAGGGTTTACACCCTGAAAACAGCCTTTTCTCATTCTTTTGATTTTATAGGCTGAAAGCAACATGCTGTGTTTCATCAAAATAATAAGTGCCTTCTATGACTCATGTCACTCACTGGACCCAGAGCTGGCTGGCTCATCTAGTCCTGCTGAGAACGACATGCATCCTTTACAAAGCAATGTAATTAATCAATACATTCTGGGGCGTGCAAAGGATGCCACCCAGCAAAATAGGAGCTTTCCCAAGAACAGAGAAGGAGGCGCAGCCTCTCAAAGCGCAGGTGGAGCATCAGCCTCCCCTCCCTGCTCAATTAACCAGGCGCCCCCGCCCCTTGTAAAGACAGCTGTAGACACAGTCAGACAACACCTGCATTTCTATCCACTGAATTAAAAACACACGAAATGAAATCCAATCTTAATGAATTTTTACACGCATGCTGCTCAGGGTAGAATTCGGGGTTGCGTTTTGAAGTCTTTTATTCAAATCCCCATCTTTGTTTCCCGGTCGAAGCGTCCCAGCGGCCCGTGGAATGGCACGGGCGCCCCCTGGTGGCCGATATGCGGATCTGCCGGCGCTGCATCCCGACCCCCGACCCCCAACGCTGTGAGGCTGAATCTATCACTGGGGTTTTAGGCAGAAATTGAAAAATGCGACTGAGATGTTTATGTTAAATTCACTGGGTGCTTTTTCATGGCTTCTCAGCGCTTCCTGTGTGTACATGGAGTACGTCGTTGCCACGCACAAGCTGTGAAGCGAGGCTGGGGGCTGCCTCTCGTGGTGGGAAGACACGAATGTAATAGGACTGGGGAGTGCTTTGCCTAGAAATCCCGTAGGAGTGTATGGGACAGCTTTGACCACACTCATTCCTACGCCAGTGAAGGATTGAAACTGATCGAACTCAGAGAGCTTTTGCTGCAAGTCCTAGGATGGCAGCCCTCAGGCCACATAAGGGTGTGAAGGGTTGGGGAGGGTTGGGGAGAACTGAGGAGTGGGATAGCACGAATGGGCTACAACCACAACCGCAATTACCTTCAACTTGTTTCGGAAGCGCCACCAACACAGCTGGACTCCGTTTTCAACAATCTGATTGTGATCATTGTGTGTTCCCCCTATGTTACATTGTCCCTCCGGGACAAACTCCTTACAGCCTGCTGAGAGTAAAAGGAGATAAATAGATAACTGAAGCATGAAGGATTGAGGCTAGACATAAAGAAGTATTTCCTGTTGTTAAGCAGGAGGGACAAGTTGCCAAGAAATTTTGTGAAATCCTCTTCTCCAAAGGACTTGAATAGTAAAAACGTTTTCCCAGTGGTCTTGGGTCTTAGAAGACAAGATTCTCTCCAAAGCAGTGAGTCCTTGAAATACACTAGCTCACCCTCAGCCAGCGAGAGAACTGTACTGTTGCGTCCTTTGCCACTGGCACAGTGTTCAGAGGTGGGGGGCATCTGTGTCCCACGTCAGTGTTTACCTGAGGTCGATCAGTTCTTTTCATTTGAGTGAGTAGCTGGAACTCTGAAGAGGTGTTGACTTTTCATAATGTGTGCATTGAGTTGTGTGGGCCAGTGGCTGTTGAGTATGCTTTCCCCACATTGTTGCTGGTGTTGTTTTTCAATAAAATTTATATTCATTTTTATCCAACAATGTAATTATCGATCCATTCTTATCATTGTTCTCACAAGGGGAGGAAAAACAGGAAAAAACACTTTCATGTTCAAAGGGAGCACTAGGGAAAAAAAATCAATCTCCCAGCTATTTGAATGTGATGGTGAGATGCTATTTCACATTAAAGGAAACATAATTAGGTTAGCTCCAGCCCCTCTCTGGCTCACATGCCTTTGAAGAACGTGAAGGCGGTGTTTCTTTCATTGAATCTTGTTTAACTTGAAGTTTTTTAAGTCGATCCTAATTTCTGTTTTTAGTGAAAGAAAAAAAAATTCCAGAAATGCCTATCAGCCTACTTTTTTGATTGTTTTGAATATACATAAATATATATTTGTTGATATTCATATACTTTGCAGAAACTTTTCAGCAGGTTGCTTAAGCAGATTATTCATAAATTAGACATTTAGGGAAGTACAGAAAATGAAAATCAAGATACCTCTGAGAAGCTGCTGTAACCATGGAGACCATTCTTAACAGCTGTAATGTGAAGGACAAAAAAACTCACGTTCCCATATCTGGCCCGCTGCACCCCTGACTGCTAGACCCACAAACACGACGAGCCCCATCACGCTTCTCCTTACGAAGGAGCCCACAGGTGGACCACATCTTTAACAGCATAGTTAAGAGGAAGTCAGAACAAACAATCTCCACAGAATAGAAGGAGGAACTCTTGAATTACTAGAACAGTCTGAAAATGCCAGCCTGGGGCTGGAGTGGATGACCTCTAAAGTCCCTTCCAGTCTGGAGAGTTTGTGATGCTGTGTCTCCGTGAACAGATGCTGGCAGGTGGTAGACCTGGGATTGTCAGTGGTGGAACATCTGAAGGGCCCTGCTGTGTTAAAATCCAGCCCTGCAGCCCCCGGCAGACTGCGCTGCGGGCTTCTCTCTTGCCTGAGGGCAAGGGGCTGGAGACGACCCAGCAGAAGGACCAAAGGGGAAGCAACAGCCCCGACAGGATGTTGCTTCTCTCTGATTTTGCGAGCAGAACTAAGGAAAACTGAAAATCAGGCAGCAATTGGAATACCCTCTCTCGGATGTTCCCCCTGAATTCCTGAGTCAAAAGATACTGAACCAAAGTCAATTCTCTCCCCCAGACTACCTCCATCTGCTCCTGGGCCCCAAACACAGTAAACACATCCCCAGCCCCCAGGAACCTGCGACAAACTCGTGGTGCCCACCAGTGACTCCTGCGTCTCCCTGGGTGAGGAAATTTGGTCCATCCTGCTGTGTTCCATATCTGACCTACTCCTCCAACTCCACTGCAAAATGGCAAATCTTTGGTTATTTAAGACCAAAAAGCAGAAAAATTTTCTCCCGGCACAGCCTGAGTACACGGGACTGTCTTCGGGAGAGCTGATGTCTCGGAAAACAACGGTCCAGTGAATACTCAGAGCTCCTGATTCTTTGAGCATCGTTGTCCTAAAGTACCTCCTCTAAAAAGAAGCACCTGCAGGATGAGACATAAAAGAGACAGAGATCCTCAAGGTCCTTGGTATATCCAGTGGCAAAGCTGGGTCACGAGGGTTTGAGAATGAGAAGGGAATCTGGACTTAAACCAGCTCTCCAGATGTTTGGTCATTGCTGCCTGGAGGACTGTGTTAAGAAGGATTCTGAGGTCACGTGGGGATCAGTAGGAAAGAGTGCTATGATTGGCTAGTGATCTACAGACTCGGGATTGAAGGGTGAGGTATGCCATGTGTTTGCCAATTCTGCCTTCAAGGTAGCCAAGCGCGGACGAAGACCAAATAAGCAGGAGATTATTCAGACCAGGGGGTAAACCCTGGCCTCCTAGCAACCTCACCCACTGATGAACAACCAGTCAACTCCCACCATAGGCCAGAGGACACTCTGGAGGCATCCCGACCACTGCTGGGCTCCAGGAGGTGGCCACGCAACCCACCGGCGTGGAGCGCAAATGCAGGCAGTGCACAGCGCTCCAGGAAGGAGGAGCCACGCCGAACTTGTGTGTTATTTCATCTCATGATGAAACAGTACCTTGCATTTAGAATAAATGATCAGTCCATGTTTGGAGTGAACATCAATTTGTCCTTTCAAAAATGAAATTATAGACCACTGGTTTTATTTACATGGCTGTTGACCCCAAAAGCTGTTGAGTTACAACATCTTAAGTCATCGGTTCTTTTTCCCAACTAAGAAGTTTATGCCAGACAACGAGCTCCTTTGCCTCTTTGGGAAATGTGAATTTACGGAAAGACAGAGATTGCCACCTGGCTGGGTGTGCTCACGGTGTTTGCCTGCGGGAAGCAATCAGGACCACAGATCGATTGAGGAGTGCTCTTCTTCCCGGGGGACCCACTGCCCTCACCTTGTACTGAGATTGCTTTGTTTCCATCCAGGGGGATGGCTGACTGCCTCTGTGACACAAGGAATCAGCTGTCATTTCACCCTGGCTGTGCGGGGACCTGGCAGTGATGCCCCCACCACCCTGTGCCACTGAGGGCAGAGGGGAAGCCCTGCCGCGAATAGCCAAGAGCAATTGATTAATGGAGAACAGATGTAAGGGGTGAGGGGCCCCTTGCAGCTCCCATCTGGGCAAAGTGCTGATGAGGGAAGACGAGGAAATGTTTATGTAAAAGAAGTGACTGTGGAACAACAAATTGTCCAGTGAACCCTTTGCCGATATGTACATGTATCAGCGTGTTTGTGAACACCAAAGGGATCTGGAAATTAACACTGACCATTTCATTATGTTACAATGAAATGTAGCCAAGATACTGACGGTGTTGGGAGGCCTCCTGCCCCCAAATCCTTTGTGATTGTCCTGCCCTCAGGACGGACGACGGTGAGCGTGGGCATTGTGAACCCTCTCGTGTCTGTTTCATCAGGATCAGATCCCCTTCCCCACCTCCCAGGAGAAACGCAGCAGAGAGAACATGTCAACCTGATTGCAGGAGGAAAACCATTTTGTCTGTAAAAGCTTCTTTGGGCATTTTTAAAGCTCAACAAGAGTGTTAAAAGTCTATTTAAAAAGAAGCCAATGGGCTTCTTTCTGGAAAGTTGGCCTCTTAGCTGCTGGTTGCTGTTTGAGTGAAAGCTGTCTTGTGCGGTCAGGAGCCATCGATGCAGGATTGAAGGCTCTATTTCCCTCCATCAACATTGACTTGGGAGATCCCTGCAGCTCCCTGGAGACCCCTCCTCATGGTGCTCCTGAGGCTGGGGTGGCCTGTCGGACGACACCAGGATGCTACAATGGTTCAACGCACAAACCCCGCAGTCAGCCACCCAGATTCTACACACCCCCTGTGCCACATCGCACTGCTGTGGGCAAGTTACTGAACCTCCTGTCCTAGTTTTCTCAGCAGTAAAATCATAGCACCTACCAAGAAAGTTTCTGATGAGGTTTGAATGAGTTACAAGGATAAAGTGAACAGAACCATCCCCAGCTCATAGTAAGTGCTCGCTGAGGTCACCACTGCCACACCACAGTTGTCACCAGCATGATGAGGATGATACCGATGTGCTGTGCGTTGTTCCCTGGAGAATCTGAAGCTCACAGGCCCCTCATAAAGTCATTCCAGTCATGGATTCCAGCCTAATAAGAAGAAATCCTGTCTCCAACACTTGACCGCCCTGCCTCTCCTAGAATCTTCCAGAGGCCAGAAGCTCAGCCCTGCACCAGGCAGCTGTACATTACCTGACACCTCTGCTGAAAGGCCCTCCCTCCTACGTGCCTGCCTTAAATTAAAGCAGTTGACCAATCTGCCCGCTGGCCTGTGAACACATCTGTCACATTCCAGGACCACCAGGCGGCAGGAGCCCTGAGCCACCAGCACAGACCCAACTGATGCCACCCCAACCCCGTTCTCCCTTCCCATCTCCCACTTCCAAGGAGGAGGGTAGAAATTCTTCCTTTCTCTCAGTAATGTTTAGTAGACCTTTGTAGAACCTTGCCTGTGTTCTGTTAGGTATGTTTCTAAGTATGTTTTTCATGATGCAGTAAATGGTATCAGTTTTTAACTTCAGTTTCTAATCATTCATTTCCAGTGTATAGAAATACAATTATAGTACCTGAAATCATGCTATACATTCTTTGTGACTGTGTACAAAGACAAAAATATGGTTGCGAAATGTTAACACCATCACCAGGATAGCATTTGCTTCTGAAGACAGAAAAAAAAGGACATGAAATTAGGAAAGGCCACGAAGAAGTTTTCAGAAATCTTGTATGCTAGGTGAATTTTGAAGCATAGCTGATGAAATGTTGGCATTTGTTAAATCTGGCTGGGAGGGTGGGCAAGTCATCCATGCCACCATCTAAGAAAAATAATCTTTGCCTAACCCAGGATCACAAAGATCCATTTTCTTCTAGGGGTTTTATGGCTTTAGCTCTTAATGGAAGTCATTCTATTCTATGAGCCCCATCCTCCATGGAGGATGGAAGGAGCCCGTGGCAGGTGGCCTGATGCTGTGTGTCGGTGTCCCTTAGAGCCCTGCCAGCAAGGGAAGGTGGCCCATCCTCCTGTAGCTCCCCACCCCTGTCCTGGGGGTCATGCCTGTGGTGATAGACCCCAGCCCAGGTCATCCTTATCACCCCTATGCTGTGTGGGCAGAGGTTGTAAACCTGCTTTGCAGCCTGCACACTGTTAATTAGTGCCTACACTTAAAAATCAGGAAAACCACATTAGTATCTGACTGGTGACTTGCCCTAAGAAGCCAGTGAACATCTCCACAGGGGACCAAGTTGCAGCGCTCCCTTTGGATGGGCGCTGCTCAGGTTACCCACGCCTGCCCCACTGACCGTCTCCCAAACCCTCAGACCAAGGTCAGCTGCCCAGCCTTGAGTGGATGCTTTCCTTCTGCCCCTCTTGGGTAACAGATGTTACCTGCAAGGCCTCATCTACAGCTTTTTGATTCTCTTCCCTATTTGGCGTCTCACCTGACCTCACTGAGCGAGAATCAGAGTCCATGTTCTGCGTATGAAGAAACTGCCCAAGGGCGTACAGCTGCTAAGTGGCCAACTGGCTTTGAGGCCTCCCTCTCTGCTCTTAGACTGCTTCCCTTGGCCTGTCACCCTGGGCACTGGGGCTGCCTCAGTGATGCAGACTGCTTAAGGGCGCAGGTGTGCTAGTAGCCCCACTGTGCACACTTGTCAGAGGTTCTGAGAGCAAGAAGGGAGCCGGGCTCTGTATTGCCAGCATCTTCAGGGAATCGCAGGAGCTCAGACTTCTAAGATACGGAGTTTGCTTGGTTAAATATTTGATGAATGAATGAATAAATGGATGCACTGTCATCTGAGTAGCCCAGATACGTTTAACCATTAATCAAAACGCATTAACTGCAGAAATATTTTAGCTCAGGCATGAAGGAAGAGGAGGAAGGGCAGCCTACCAGGCAGCCAGGCCAGGCCCTCCCTGGCCACCGAGGCCCTCTTGTCTCCTGGCTGAGCATTTAAGGGAGGCCTTCCCATGAAAAGCATAGACAATAATATTTGCACAACCCTCTTGGGTAAACTGGGGAGGATTCAAGGCTATCTATAGGGAACAAAATTCATTACATTTTCTCTGCAGTACATAATTATGATGATAAAAATAAAATGAAAGTATTAGGAAAGACACTGAATTTATATAAAACTGGTAAGATCTGCTCAAATATTTTAATGAAAACCCAGACTTTTCTTTCACGATCTTAACTTTTTGTGTCAGGATTTATGCTAGAAATTGTTAAAAAAAATTCCTGATCAAGATGCTTCTGGTTAACAATGTCTTTCAATTCTTCCTAGTCCACTTTGATGAGAAACTTTGCAAAGTAATGATAATTTTCCTTTACAATATTAATTCGAAAATTATAAAATGTATTTAGAGACTCCAATTGCAATTCCTCTTCTTTAAATGACAAATTTATTGCTGAAGTATGGACAGATTTTGAATCCAATAAAACATTTTTGATCAACCAATATAGTATGAGAAACACTAATTTGGGGAGCTTCTGTTTCTTGTAGCTGGCTTGGGGTGAGGGGTGGCAGGGTACGCAATAGAGAGCTACGATTAACTGACCATTGCTGGATAAAATGTTTGCCTTGTTTGTAAGATTTAATTTTAGGCCAGGGGCCCAAAATGCATGACTTGAGATTCAGGGACTACTGGATTACTTTGTGAAGACAGAATTCAGGACCACTAGAGTTGTCCCCACCGGAATTCCATCTGGCCTCCCTGCACCAGCCACCCTCCTCCTGCCCCTTGTCCCCAGTCCCCAGGTGGCTGCGCTTGGGCTACAAAATTCTGCCTGGGTGCACAGAGCATCAGCTCCTGCTGTTGTCATGGGCTCCTTGTCCACAGTGGACAGCGGGACCCTCTGCAGCTCTGTTGAAGGAGATGTCCAAGTGGTCCAGCTTTTCCTTGATCATATGCAACGAGCCCAGGATGTCACTCATTGGGTTTGTCACTTATAGGGACTGTGGGCTGCTTGACCAAACCTAGCTTTTCTCTAAGAGTCCCAGGCCAGGAACTCTGACCATCCCAGGCTTGACCTGGCTGCCTGATATGCGGAGGGCATCTAAGAACCCAGGGTCCCCGGTAACCCAGGTGGGAGCCTCTGATCTGTCACGTGCATAATGCTGGTTTTCCAAGATGCCCAAAGGCACTCCATGAATAATGGATAAGTTGGTTTGTGATCTCATCCATTTAAAGACTCAGTTTTTAGAACCACAGGTGACACTAAGCACAAATGCCTCCCTCACGACACAAGTGAAAGTTCACGTAGAACCAGACTGACCAGATATAAGGTAAAGCATAAATAAGCACCGAGCCTCTAAATCATTTACCTGGAGTCCACAGATCCCCTACAAGGGGTCTGAGGAGAGAATTTAAGTCTCCGTGAACTTGGATGGGAAACCTTGACATCCTTATTCTCAGTAAGCTCTAACTGAAAGTTAGTTTTCATTCCATTGGGCGTCTAGACCAGAAACCACAGCACTGCCAGCAGTACCTGGGGCTTTGTCCCAGTAGAAACCACAGGTGCTCTCACATCTCACTACAGGTGTTGGCAGACACCTCCAAGCATTATTTTCAGGCATCGTTGCACTCAGTCTCATTATTAATGAGTTAATAAAGAGGCGCATATAACACTTTATTACAAATTTGTTTATTCTTGGGTTTTGATGACTAAATGCCAATATAACTGGTTTCCCTTTTAACACTGTGGATTTTATTTTGTGCACTTAGTCAATAGTCTGAGAGGTCCATAGGTTTTTCTACTCCGCCAAAGAAGCCTCTGGCACACAAAAGGTTAAGAACCACTAAGCGTCTATGGCCACCAGCTCCCAGTGATTTGGGAAGCCCAAGGGAGGCCATCAGGGAAAAGGATGGAGGGGTCATGGCCGGCAGGAGGGAGAGGGGCAGTTCTATCCTGGCCCGGGGCTGGGGGCAGGGGGTATGACATGCAGCCTTTTCTGTTCTGCTTTGCACATTTCTAAGGAGCACTTACTAACACTCTAAAAAATTTCAGATCTCTGGGAAACAGTTTGAGAAATGTGGATTTAAGGAATGACTTAACCTGGGAAAATACTGGAATTGCATGATGTTGTTAAACCATATGTTAGTGTTAGACCTTTTTTGGAGCAAAATAAAGAGACCAAGGGATACCTTGTTAGTCCACAAATGGCACCTCATGCAAGAAGGATCAGGTTGATTATATCACAGATTCAGAACCTTCCCATCCTTTGCTCACGGTCCAAGATTTATTAATATGAACAGGCTGCTGCCAGGGTTCCATGCTGGGCTGAGAGGGCTGTCAGCCAGGAGGAGAATCACTGGGGAAGCCGCAGGGCTCCTGCCCCAGCCACCACTCTGTCGGGTTACATGGGGACCTGCACATTTGGAGGACATGCTCCTGCTGGGAGCAAGGGCTGTGCTCAACCATGGCTGAAGGGACAAATTGGTAGAAAACGCCTTGTTTGTGGCATTTCATTTTAGGCTGAGGAACTGAAATGCATGTCCTAGATTGCAGAAAGATTCCCACTGGTGAGTTGTTTCAGTTTATACTATACATCAGGGGCATCTGTGGACTGACATCAGCTGATCTCTGTGTTTTGCTCCAAAAAGGTCTGACACTAACACACAGTTCAACAATACCATGTACTTATATGTATATTCCTAGGTTAAGTCGTTCCTTAAATCCACATTTCTCAAACTATTTTCCAGAGATCCAAGAGATGGCCCACCGAGAGGCCTTCACTCTTTCCCAAGCCAGCGCCATGGGGATCAGAACAGCTCTGCGGACACTGGATGCCTCCCAGAGCATGGCCGCCCAGAAAAGCACTGGGCAAAGTGGTGTTGAACAGTATTTAGCTGTTCTGCTTCCCGGAGCTGAAGAAATGAGCAGGTGTATGTAGTGTACCTGGCTTTTCTTCCTCAGTGTCACCTTCACACTTGTGGAGATATGGGGGAACTTGCCAAGCAGTCTTAGGGCACAGTCCGTATTCCCACACTTCCCCATCAGTGGTCTGGAACCCTGTCTACAACGTTCTGTCAACAGTCCTCCTCTAACCTCTGAGATACTGCCAAGCGTTCCTGCAGCCCCTCCATATAATATACTTAGCCGAGAAACTCTGCCTGGCTGATTAGGACAGATGTTGCTGCCAGGGTCCTCCATCATCCTGGAGACTGCCCCCGGCGGGCAGCATGAGCCTGTGCTCCACTGGAGAGACAGCAGGAGCCCTCCGTGCGCCCAGCTCCTGGCAAATCCCTTACCGTCCGTGTCTCGGTGCAGAACTGGCCCCCATAAGAGATTATTCAGACAGAACTTGATCACCACCCTCTAAAGAGGGGTCCCCTGTTACTTCCGAGTGTGAACTAAGAGTGGAAAATATGAAATTGTAGAATAGCGTGCACTGTATGTGCTGTGATGTTTTCTGAGTATACACTTGAATTCTTTTTTAGGTATTGCTGTGCATCAGAGGCTTTTTTTGATAAGAGCTTTAAGATATAATTCACCCACCTAAAATGTACAATTCAGTGATTTTTAGCTATGCTATATTCAGAGCTGTGCAACCATCACCACAATCAACTTTTTCCCCCATTTTTTAAAAAACTGAAGTATAGTCAGTTACCATGTATCAATTTCTGGTGTACAGCATAATGTCATGCATATACATAGTCGTTTTCATACACTTTTTCATTAAAGGTTATTACAAGATATTGAATATAATTCCCTGTGCTATGCAGAAAAAAATTTTTAATCTATTTTTATATATAGTAGTTAATATTTGCAAATCTCGAACTCCCAAATATAGCCTTTCCCACTCCTTTCCCCCCCGGTAACCATAAGATTGTAAACTGTGTCTTTATAATCCCCAAAGAAAAAACCCACCCCCTTTAGTCTTCACCCTCAATCCTGCCATACCCCACCCCAGCCCTAGGCAATTAGCAACTATGTTCTGTCTTTACAGATTTGCCTATCATGGACACTTCATATGAGTGGAATCACACATATATGTGGTTTTTGTGACTGTCTTCTTTCACTGAGCATAACGTTTTCAGGTTTCATCCATGTTGTAGCATCAGCACTTCAGTCTTTTTTTATTCCCAAGTAATATTCCATTGTAGAGATATACCACTTTTGTTTATCCATTCATCAGTTGATGGACATTTAGGGGTTTTTTTTTTTTTTCCATTTTGGAGCTATTATAAAAAATGCCACTTTGAATATTCATGTGCAACTCTTTGTGTGGACATATGTTTTCCATTTGCATGCAATTCTTTGTGTGGACGTTATGTTTTCATTGAGCCTGGGTGTGTATCTAAGCTTGGTATTGCTGGGTAAGATGATAAATCAAAATTAAACTTTTTGAGGAACTGCCGAATTGTTTTCCAAAGTAACTGAAACATTTTACATTCCCATCAGCAACGTATGATTGTTCCAATTCCAATTTCTCCACATCCTCATCAACACTGGTCATTGTCCATCTTTTTTATTACAGGGGGTGTGAAGGGTTTAGAACATCTTTTCATGTGCTTATTAGCCATTTGAATATTCTTTAGAGAAAAGTCCATTCAGATCCTCTGCCCACTTTTAAATTGGGTTGTTTCTTTATTATTGAAAAGCTTGAATTTTTAATGACTATTCAACTGCACTTTCAGACTCAGCCCCAGTAGGAACTGGTTGGGCTCCTCCAATTTTGTATCTCTCCCCAGGAAACGGAACACTATTCTGGGAGAATTTCAGGCCCTAAAATTGTGGTTCTTAATCTCTTTTTGGCTCACAGATATCTTGAAAATCTTGTAGAAACTATGAATCCTCTCCCTGCATTTAATATCAGGGAGTTCCTGGGTCTTCTGCCATTCAAGTTTCTTTCTTTTCATAAGAGCAGAAACCCACTTCTGATTGGATTGTCAAATTAGTTGAAACTGGATTTAATGAGCAACGTAAGTTTCCCAAATTCTAGGTTCCCACAGAGAGAAACAGAGTGAACTGTGCTGTTCAAATTATTAAAGTTGCACTATGGAGAAATAGCTTTTACAGAAGATTGCTTTAAAGGTCTACAGCCCATGTCCCTCTTTGATCAAGCCAGGCCATGAGAGCTTTCCACCACTGTGTTTGGGACCTCTGAGAACTGGTTCATCTAGATAACACTGCAGCTTTGTGCCATCAGCTCGCACTGGGGCCCCCTGTAAGGAAGCTGTACACTCCTCATTCAAAGTTACGAAAATGCTGTGTCCGTACACACACCGAGAAAGAGTGCTTCTCTTGAACACATGGCGTTTTTTGTAATAATTAACAAGTAACAATTTCATTATTTACTTAATAAATAATGTTTTCTTCTCTGCTTTGTCCCTTAAAAACTCAGAGGTGCCGTTGCTGCCTGCCTCTAGCAAGTGGACTGGACTAGATGCTCGTTTGCGATCAGCATTTACAGCCCTCACATCCCCTTTGAACTGACCCCACCATTTGTTCCTTTTTGATGCATTTTTGTATACTATTATCTCAGGCTGTTTCTGGAGCAAGCCAACAAAATTCTTTTTCTAATTCTGCCATCCTGCACTCATGCAGTGCATTCTATAAAATGCCATGCATGACAGCTGTTTGCTTAATGTTTGTTCTCAGTGACAGAGTTTATTTTGGAGTTATTTTTCTCACCTGTACATTTCAGGTGCTGGACTCAAGGGTATTTTGCAAACAGACAACCATCACCTATAGTTTACCAGGTGTGTATAAAAGGGAAGGTAGAATTTCTACAGCGAAGCAGACATAACAGAAACACAGAGTGTTGTATTGTTTCTATTCGACAAGATCCTTTCCCAGTGCTTACTAGGCCAGGCCCTGTTCTAAATGCTTTGCAAATACAAATCTTCACAAACCCTACAAGGTAGGTATGATTTGATTTTTATTTCCCCACTTTATAAGTAAGAAAACTGAGGCACAAAGAGGTTAATTAACTTGCCTGAGGTCACAGAGTTTGTAAGTGGCAGAACTAGGAAAAGGGTTGTCAGAGAGTCCATAATCTCTATCCCAAGGTGCTGCTGGAAAGAGCTAGGGCTCTGGGACCCTGGGCAAGCCACCTGAATCCTGTCACATGGGTGCAGTGACACCCGCTGCCTCCCAGACTAGTTGAGATCAAATGAGACTCCACGGAAAGGTCATGTCCAACCACAGTGGGAACTCAACTTTGTCTTCTTTAGCTAAAATCTGCACAGAAATCGAGACAAAACTTCACTGGGAATACAGGCCAAGAAGAATGAGAGAACTCACCTAAAACATTATCTGAAAACACCACAAGCAGACTTCAGCACCCTTTTCAGCTAATTTGGACACCCCGATAGCAGAAGTATGAAGAAACTAACTCAAATTTAATTTGGACACATTTTGATATTTGGCATATCTTTCTGAAAAAAGAAGTTGAGAGATTAAATTACAATCAAATGTTCCAATAAAATTCAGACAATTGGTTAACTATTCAACTTTAAATAACACAGTATAAATGTAAGGAAGTACATAGTACATCATGATTCCTTAAGTATTTCCAGTGACTGTTCTCCCAGTCAACAAGTACTACGAACTTTCCAGAAAGAAAGCAGGGGCTGTACCCTATGGTTTTAAGTGAAAGCTTGGGACAGTCTGAAACTCAAAAATCCCCTCATACCAGTCCACACTGATTCAGTATTTTTGAAGTCCGCAAAGTCCTTTCAGATATATACTTTCAGTATTACCCCCATTTTGCAGGTCAATACAGTGAAAGCCAGAATGGAGGTGATTCTCATCCACCTAGTATTTGCTTAGTATGCTGCAGCATGCTGACTGAGGATGGCTCTTGCTTTTAAGGAGTTCTCAGTTCAGTGGGAGAGACAGAAACTGAAGAGAAAGCTCAGGGTGGTTAGTGCTTTGAGAGGTGCACACACAGGGCACTGTGGGAAATGAGGAGACGCTCCCCATGGGATGTGGGAAAGCTTTGCCAAGCAAGATAAAGGGCAGGTGGGAGCATGTGGGAAGAGGGGGGCTGGCCCAAGGGACAGCATATGCAGAGGCAGAGGGAAAACGCGGTGCCTCTGAGGAAGGACATTTATGCACCTCCGAGTGCTGGGCTTGTGTGGGGAGATGGGGGCCCCACCATGAACAGACCGGCAGAGTCCTTCCCCTCCAGGAGCTCACTTCTAAAGGCAGAATAGGCAATAAAAACGTATTTCAAGTAACAAATGATTTCTGAAAGTAGTGAGCACTATGAGAGAAGTAACTCAGGGCAGTGAGCAAGAGAAACTGGGAGAAGCAGCTTTGGGAGAAAATGCCAATCCCGGGTGAGGAGAGAGAAAGGGACTCCAGGTCAACAGCAAGCGTGAGGACCTAATGGGTTAAAGCTGGCCACACCCAAGAAACAGAAAGGAGCCGAGTGGCTGGAGCACAAGGACAAACGGTGACCCAGTGGGCATGGAGGCAGGCACAGAGAATTGGGGGCCTTGTAAATATTGAGGGCCTTGGAGGCCACGGTAAGCAATTCAGATTTAATCTGAGTGCAGTAAGGAGCCTCTGAAGGCTTTGAAGAGAGGTAGCAGTGACACTGTTTAATTTACATTTCTAAAGGATAACTCTGGAGGCACTGTGGAGGGTGAATTATTGGGGTCAGGAGGAGGAGGAGGAGTAGCAATTAGGGGGCTACTGGCGGGATCTCAGTGAGAGACGGGTTCGCTTGGATCAGGGTGGAAGCAGCGGAGGAGGGCAACGGTTGGACCTGAGACAGGAGGCAGGGCTGACAGGCCCTCCCGATGGCTTGGATATGGCGGTGTGGGTAAGGACGGAAGTAAAGATAGCTCCTAGCAACTGGCAAACGTGATGCTGTCCTGCATGGAATCTAAGCAAGAGCCAGAATCAAGAGCTCTCTCTCTTGGAAATGTTCAACCTAAGATGCTTATCAGACATTGAAGTGAAGAAATTCTGTAAGGAGCTAGATACCCAAGGCAGCAGCTCCAGGGAGAGGCCGATATTAGTTTTGAATGTAGGGGTCACTGGCCTACAGAGGGAACTAGAGGGGAGGGAGCCTTTCGAAGAGGAAAAGCGAAAAGAGGAGAATGAGAAGGAGTGGCCAGTGGGTAGGAGTGTCAGGTGACAGAAGCCAAGAGAGGAAGAGGGCGAGGCCAGCTGTGGGAAATGGTGCTCTGGCACTGCTGAGGTCACAGGAGACCTCGCCTCCAGAGCAGGGGAGCAGATTCATGGTGAGGAGGGAAATGCGGGTGGAGAGGGTTAAGAAGCCAACGGAGTATACGGTTATCAAAATTCATCATGTTGTACATCTGAAATATGCATAGTTTACTGTACAGGAACCATCCCACAACAAAGGTGTTTTTTTTAAAAAAAAGCCATTTAAAAATTAAAAAAAAAAAAGGAAGACAATGGAACAGTTGCTGCAGACAGCTCTCGCCAGAGAGTCTGCATGAAAGGGGGCCAGTGCGGCAGTAGGTACAGAGTAGCGGATTATGGAGCAGCAGACAGGGTGTGGAACTGAGGCTTTTGTTTTGCTTTAAAGAAAGAAGACATCACAGGATGTCTGCACGCCTATAGGAAAGATTCGCAGAGAAGGATGGCTCACATGTCCCCTCTAGCCGGCAAGAGCCCTACACCTCACCTTCCGGTCTCTGCGCACATCCCAGCTCCTCCGCTGGATCGAATCCTGTGATGCTCATATGCTGGTGTCCTGTTCTGATCAACTCTCCATGGTTTCAAATGCCTCCCGCACCTTGAGATCTTTGTCTCCCCTTAAACCTCTCCTCGGGAAAGCAGAAAATGTAGATGCCCACTGAGCATCCCCCAGGCGTGCCCCCTCCCCATCTCTTACACTCATGTTTTGAGGAAGAGGCTTCCTGTCAAAGCTCCCAGGCCAGCCGTGCACATCCTACCGCCCAACTGGCTCATGGGTAGCAGAACCAGTAAACCAACCTGGGTCACTGCCTCTGAAATCCACACTTGCACTACATATACTGGCCTCAAAGGAAGTTCCCATGGGTACTTTATTTTCAACATGTATCATAAAATTTTTATTTTAATTAGTCTATATTCACATTTAAGTCAGCAAGAGAAAGTATCATTTTATGATAATAAATACTAATATGAGAAAAAAGGCTAGCAAAGCAGTTTATTTACAAGTCATTGCTGGAAAAAGTCCTTCAAACAAACCAGAGCAGTGAAAACAGCCTGGAGCTGAGTCCAGCTTCTCAGACCCACCCCAGCCGCCTTAGCTGTCCCACCTTTATGATTTTCACATGTTCCTGCTTCTAAAGCGCCGCTACTTCATGAGGACGGGAACTCTTCGGTGTTTATTTTTATTTCCAAGTTTGTGATTTTTTTAAGAGGCTACTTTAGGGCTGTGAATTGTTTCACGGTCTTTTCACTCTCTCTTTTCAGTTCTTCAATGTGGGCATCCAGGCGCTCTAGAATGTGGTGAGACCTCAGCTCCTCCTCTTCCAAAAACCTTGTCGCTATTGAACCAAGAGGAGACAGGGCCAAGGGACACTGGAAGAGAAGCACATTTGGACATATGTAAGTTGAGCAGTATGTTTCTAAGACACATTGTTCATGGTGTTTTCTAACTAGCAATATTAAAAGGTGATTTTTAAAAAATACTTTCCTCTGAAGAGGTATCTGTTTCTATCCTATGATGAGCAGTTTAAAAAACACTCTGTGAGAATTAACACAGGTCTCTTCCTCCTTCCTGACACAAGCTGCGCAAGTGTAAAGTGCCATGCAGCTGTGAGACGCTAGTTACTGGTCTGAAGACTCTCTCGGGTTAGACTTGGACATCCTTCTATACCCCAGAATAGATAAATTTAATGCCTGTTACTTCAAACTCATTTTTAAAAGCTGAATGTTACTTTCATTTTACAGCACAGGAGATCTACTATAATAAATTAGATACCAGTTAAATCAGTAGTTTCCCTCCTCCAAAATTTCAGTCCACAGTCCCTTACGTGAGACTTTTGGTTTCAGAATTCAGATTTTGGAAAGGTCACGTGTACCATGTTCAGTTGATCCTCAATTACAGTAGTTATTTTTGCTCTTATGGGAAAAATACACACACACACATACACTTCACATAGATTTTAATCCTAAATCCTACAAACTCACCCCAGTAGATTCTATTTTCCTTTTTTTACAAAAGAGAAAACAAGGCTCAGAGAATTTAGTGACCTGCCTGAGGCCACCCCACTAGAGGGCCAGAGTTGGGGTTCAAACCCTGTTCAGCCCCCGTGTCTGAGCTCCTTGCACAACCCTGCGTTGCCACCAGCGGCACCATCCTCTGGGCACCTCAATACAAAGGCGGAAACAAGAGCGCCACCTTGGACAACCTCAGCTGGACACGTGAGCCCAGGGACTCAAATGTGCTGCGGCTCTGTACGTGTCCATGAATGACTGGAAGTGCTGATGAGTGCTGATCAGGGGCTACAAACCACTCAGGGAGAGGGCAAATGTGCGAACACAGAAGCCGTGACTTGTGAGCACTAGCATGTGTGCTGCCCTGGTGGAGTCTGTGGTAACTCTCCATAATCAAACACATTGATATTTCAAAGTAAGATGCTAAGTGGGATAAATAAAGTCTGTACATATTATCACATCATTTCAGTTCAGGCCAGGTCAGGTTTTAGTGCCAAGTAAGTTTTGCAGACAAACTTAGGAAGAAAGTTAGTTGTCAGGAATGTTTTGGTTTTCAAAATTTATTTTGACAACTAAACTAAAAGAAAACCTTCCCATGGACTAGCTGGCACACTAAAAAGTCAAAAATACTGAACTTTCCACAGGTACAGGACCACGGGAGGGTGATGGGAAGGCATGGCCAGAGGCGAGCCCTTCAGCACAGAAGGCACACAAGACGACGGAGTGGAGTCCTCTCAGCAGCTGCAGGAACGGCCAGGCGGCCAGCACCGCCCCGTGTCGAGGGGCAGCCCCTGCCTCCGTGTGGCACCCAGTCTGTTTTCTAGACACATTGGATGCAATTCCTTCCTCCGCCTCCACCCACCGCCTTCCCACAGTTCCTTTTTCCCTCCTCACTGTCTATGCCTCAGGACTGTTTTGGCAGGCAGAGATACTCTTTGAGCCAATCATTCCAATACAAAATTGATCCTCTCTGAAAAAGGCAGGAAGGGAATTTCCAATTTGGGCTAAAAAGAAATGAATACCTATCATTTATATTTCATAAGATGCATTTTGAAAAGTAGTTGTGGCTGACTGTCTTCATGAGCAAAACCGTAAGACAGAAATACATGAGAATAACAAAGGGTACTTAAGATAGAGAACCAGTAAAAAGAAGGGAAAGAAACTCCACGGTTCTCTGCCTTAAAATAAAAAATAAAATCAAACTAAATAAACTAGTAAGATCAGAAAGTTTCCATACCGAAGAGACAAAGTCTTCTTGGTCATTTATACTCTCGGAGACAGAGTCAGAAAAATTGGTTTCATTTGTATCTAGCACTGAAGGCACAGAGTGAGTTTTACACAGAAAGTTAGAAGGCAAAGAGATGGTGGAGCAGCAAGGGCTGATCTCATGACTCGGGGAGCTGAGGCCCGTGGCTGTGGGCCCTACACTATCCGACGCTCGTCCTCGCGGAGAATGAAGACCTGCTTTGTAGTGCTCAGTCTTTATCCCATCATGCCTGTGCTGGCCATGGGCTGGCCTGGGTAGCAGATTAGAAAATAAAACAAATAAACATTGTAGCAACTTTCCTCTTTCAAAACAGACATGTTATAGGACTTTAACTTAAAAATACAGGACCAGGCTACTAGAAAGGCTGGAATTTACAAAATAAGCAGCCCATGTAGACCAGGTGTCCTTTCCAGCCTTGGGGCCCCAAATATCCAACCCTCACTGGCAGGCCCCTGCACACACTTACATATAGCAAGGAAGACAAGGAAGCGGCCAGTGTGGCCGGTGCTAGGATAGAGGGAAGCACTGTGCACAGTGAAGGCACCCATCCTCATCTGGGGGTGGAGGTGGGAGTGGGGTGAGGGTGTCAGCAAAGGCTGTTGGTAGCAAAACATGTAAGCCATACAGTAAGAGCTGAAGCCAGGTAGTTTTTCGCTAAATGCTGACTCCCTATCACTATCCCAAAATTACAAAAGAAACATGTTATTAAAAGCCAACTTTATTTCTTATGGGGTAAGTGGGGTTGGGGAGGTGGGAGGCAGCATGAAAAGGCTCAGGGGAATAAGGTTGCTGTTTATACCTACCACCATTGGTCTGACACTGAAGCCTGAAGGAAAGTGCTACATAACCCCCTGCATTTTTTAACCTATTAGTAGCTTTACTTGTGCACACAGTACTTTAGAATTAAACACAGAGTCCTTTGATGAAGATTTAATTTCTGGGGGTGTGGGTATGGCTCAGTGGTAAAGCACATGCTTAAGATGCATGAGGTCCTGGGTTCAATCCTCAGTACTTCCATAAAAAATTTAAAAAAAAAGAATAAATAAAACATACTGCTATAAAAAACAGTTGTTGCTAATTAAATTTTTTTTAAAGATTTAATTTCTGTAAATTGGAAACTACTCTCAAAGAAATGAGAATTACATTCTAAAGATACACATTTTAAATAAACTATGAAGAAATTTTACTTGAACTCCATATTCTTGAACTCAGGTACTCTGCTGTGTGTTGGTTTAAAGATCCTGTCACAGTTTTTTTTGCACATCTGAGTAGAAATCTCCAGCTGGGTTCTGGTATCCATCAAATCTTTCTGTAGTTGTTGATTTTCAGACACTAATTTATTTAATGCCTCAATATAATTCTCCTGGAGGTCTGCTAGTGAAATCTCTTTTGCCTAATAAAAAAAGAATACTAGCGTCACTTCCTTTGTATAAGAATACTTGTGGGGTGGGGATACAGCTCAGTGGTAGAGCACGTGCTTAGTGTGCACGAGGCCCTGGATTAAGGGAAAAAAATACTTGTGATCTGGGATACTGCTTGTGGAAAATTATGGGGTTTTTTGTTATGTTTTGTTTTGTTTTGTTTTTAGTTGTAACTAGTTAATCTATTGCTATACTTAAGAAAGAGTGAAGATTTGGTTCTGGCCCCCTAAAAGAGGAAAAAGTTTCTGTTTCGTATGTAAATGAGGGTAGAAAGTGAGGAGCACAATGGACTTCCCTGATGTGCCAAGGAATATCCAAGGAGCTGAAGAAAGGCTGGAACCAGGACAGAAGAAAGCTACAGGTAAGAATCAGAAACAGGGGAAAGAAAGAAAATAGCAGCCATGGCTTCTCCAAGAAAGAAGAGGCTGCGCTTAGAGAAATAAGTCAGAGAAAGACAAATACTGCACTTATATGTGGAATCTAAAAAATAAAACAAATGAATGCATATAACAGAAACAGATTCACAAATATAGAGAACAAGCTAGTGGTTACCAGTAGGGAGAGGGAAAGGGGAGGGGCAAGACAGCAGTAGGGGATTAAGAGGGACAAACTACTATGTATAAAATAATTAATTTACAAAGATAAACTGTACAGCACAGGGAATATAACCATTATTTTATAACAGCTTTAAATGGAGTATAATCTATAAAAATATTGAATCACTATGTTGTATATGTTAATATAACAGTGTAACTATACTATATAATTATACAACTATATTTTAGTTTAAAAAAAGCTACCAATTAAAAAGAAAGAGAAATTGAATAGCCCCAGAATACCTGTGGAAGAAAATCAAGAGACCTATATAAAAGAAAGAAATTTGAACAGAAGGCTCTGAAAAGGAATTCTGGCTGGCAGGGACAACTTTTAAATAAATAACTCCCTAGAAAGACACTACCAAAAAAGAAAATTACAGACCAGTATATTTGATGGATACAGATGCAAAAATTTTCAACAAAATATTAGCAAACAGAATCCAACAACACATAAAAAAAGATCATACATTACAATCAAGTTGGATTCATCCCAGGGACACAAGGATGGTTCAACATACACAAATCAATCAATGTGACATACCACATCAACAAAAGAAAGGACAAAAAACCCCACATGACTATCTCAATAGATGCAGAAAAAGCTTTTGATAAAATTCAACACCCATTTATGATAAAAACTTTTACCAAAGTGGGTATAGAGGGAACATATCTCAACATAATAAAAGCTATTTATGACAAACCCACAGCCAGCATAATACTCAATAGTGAAAAGTTGCAAGCTTTCCCCCTAAAATCTGGAACAAGACAAGGATACCCACTCTCATCACTTCTACTCAACATAGTATTGGAATTCCTAGCCACAGCAATTAGACAAGAAAAAGAAATGAAAGGGATCCGCATTGTAAGAGAAGAGGTAAAATTGTCACTATATGCAGGTGACATACTATATATAGAAAATCCTAAAGACTCCACACAAAAACTACCAGAGCTGATAAAAGAATTTGGCAAGGTAGTAGGATACAAGACTAACATAAAGAAATCTTGCATTTCTTTATACTAACAAAATATCAGAAAAGGAAAAGTAAAAAAAAAAAAAAAAAAAAAAAAAAACCTTTTAAAATCACATCAAAAAAACCTCCAAAATTTAGGAATAAACCTGACCAAGGAGGTGAAAGACTTATATGCAGAGAAGTATAAAACACTGATTAAGCAAATTAAAGATGATTTAAAGAAATGGAAAGACATCCCATGGTCTTGGATTGTTAGAATTAATATTGTTAAAATGGCCATACTACTGAAAGCAATCGACAGAGTTAATGCAATCCCTATCAAATTACCCAGGACATTTTTCACAGAACTAGAACAAATAATCCTAAAACTTATATTGAATCACAGAAGACCTAGAATCACCAAAGCAATACTGAAGAAAAAGAACAAAGCTGGAGGAATAACTCTCCCAGACTTCAGACAATACTATACAGCTATAGTAATCAAAACAGTGTGGTACTGGCACAAAAACAGACATACAGATCACTGGAACAGAACAGAGAGCCCAGAAATAAACCCAAAGACCTATGGCTAATTAATCTTCAACAAAGGAGGCAAGAATAATACAATGGAGAAAAGACAGTCTCCTCAGCAAGTGGTGTTGGGAAAACTGGACAGCCGCATGTAAATCAATATACTCCCTCACACCATACACAAAAATAAACTCAGAATGGCTTAAAGACTTAAACATAAGACAAGACACTATCAAACTAGAAGAGAATATAGGCAAAACATTCTCTAATATAAATTGTAGCAATGTTCTCCTAGGGCAGTCTACCAAGGCCATAGAAGTAAAAGCAAAAATAAACAAATGAGACCTAATTAAATTTATAAGCTTTTGCACAGCAAAGGAAACCATAAACAAAACAAAAAGACAATCTACAGAATGGGAGAAAATATTTGCAAATGATGTGATTGACAAGGGCTTAATTTCCAGAATATATAAACAGCTCATACAACTCAACAACAGCAAGCAAACAACCCAATCCAAAAAAGGGCAGAAGACCTAAACAAACAATTCTCCAGTGAAGACATACAAATGGCCAACAGGCACATGAAAAATGCTCAGTGTCACTAATTATCAGAGATATGCAAATGAAAACTACAATGAAGTATTACCCCACACCACTAGAATGGCCATCATTAAAAAGTCCACAAACAACAAATGCTGGAGAGGCTGTGGAGAAAAGAGAACCCTCCTACACTGTTGGTGGGAATGTAGTTTGGTGCAGCCACTATGTAAAACAGTATAGAGATTCCTCAAAAACTAAAAATAGCCTTACCATATGATCCAGCAATCCTGCTCCCAGGCATATATCTGGAGGGAACTCTAATTCAAAAAGATACATGAACCCCAATGTTCATAGCAGCACTATCTACAACAGCCAAGACATGGAAACAACATAAATGTCCATCGACAGATGAATGCATAAAGAAGTTGTGGTATATTTATACAATGGAATACTACTCAGCCATAAAAAAGAATAAAATAATGCTATTTGCAGAAACATAGATGGACCTGGAGATTGTCATTCTAAGTGAAGTAAGACAGAAAGACAAAGAAACATACCATATGATATCACTTATATGTGGAATCTTAAAAAAAAAAAGACCCAAATGAACTTATTTACAAAATAGAAACAGACTTATGACATAGAAAACAAACTTATGGTTACCAGAGGGGAAAGGGGTGGGAAGGAGGGATAAACTGGGGGTTTGGGATTTTTAGGGATTTATAGGCTAACTACTATGTATAAAATAGATGAACAACAAGGTCCTACTGTGCACAACAAGTACACACCTGGTTGTGGTAAGAAAGGACAGTACCACGACAGTTAGATACAGGTTTCAGGAGAAATTAAGCTGAACAGAATCTCTGGTCATAGTCTGGCTTAACCACCCCCTGAGAGTTCCCAACTCTTAAAATATGAATGAGTAATCACTGTATAAGTCTCTCAATCAAGTACTGCCAAATCCTGAGTCTTTTTAAGATTCCATGGTGTAAATCAGGTTGCTTCTTGGTTTTCTTCACCACTAGCTTCATATTGGCTTTATCAGGGCATATAAAGTCATTTTCCATCTACCCATCCATCCATTCATCTTCACCTTACAAAATGTTTAGCTGTTTTCTCCTCTCTCACTTCTTTGTGCTTAAAAAAAAGCCCTTTCATTATAGGTTTAGAGGGGCTTGGGGAGGGAGCCAGACTAGATGCATATGTTCATCTGCCACCTTAAATGATGGCGTAATATTTTCCAGTATATAGAAAAGTCACAATGAACCATCTCTCTACAGATTAACACTTAGTTTATTTCAAAATTTTGGATATTGCAGACATTGAAATGACCATTTTTGTGCATTTGCTCCTATAGGATGGGTTCTTTGGGAATGCAAACTGATATGACCTTTCTGGAGAACGATTCAGCAATGACAATCAAAATCATAAATGCACATGACCCAGGACTTTATAGGCTGTATGTATTTACCAGTTTAATGAATACTGCTAAATTGCACTCTAGAATAGCTGTATCAATTCACTTTCTCATCAACAGAGCACTGGAGAGCCTGCTGTTCTATATCCTTGCCAAGACTGGCGATATTAGTTTTAAAAAAAATCCTTGAAAAGCCAGTAAGCAAAAGAATATTTATTTATTTTATTTTGATTATTGGGGAGAATTGAACAGCTTTTCTTGTTTACTGGATTTTTACATTATTTTTATGAATTATCTATTTATGTCCTTTGCCCATTTTCTACTAGATTCCAATCTTTTAATTATCTTTATAGGAAATCCTCCTATATTAGTATTTTATATTAATCATTTATTTGATAATAGATTATTTTCCTCTAGTCTAGTAGTCTTTTCTTTATGGAGTCTTTTGTTATTCAGAAAATTTATACTTTTATTTTGTAAAATTCTTTATGGTTTCATGATGCTAAGAGAATCTTACCCTCTCAAAAGACTGTAAGAATAGTCCCCCCTTTTAGCTGAAATAAAGTATTTATGTGGTGTTTTGCACGTTCTCCCAGCCCAGCCTCCATAATCTATGAGTGTGGAACTAAAACCGCTTAGGAGCAAACAGGGCATTGTGTAACTATGAATCTCTAGGGGCACATATTCTCTGGAAATACAGAAAAAAAAAAGAATTTCTATAATCTCTGGGTATTTGACCTACATCAAGAAAAGATGCATCAGAATGGATGGGCTATTTTGCAAATTATAAGAATTTTATAACAAAATAGTTAAAAGAGCATCCACAATGTTTATAACTCACTGTTAGCTAGTCAAGTTCTCTCTGGTTTCACAGAAGCTTGTTTACATATCCTATTCTCCCTACTAGATTCCCCTGTCTCCTAAAGGCAGGAATCGCATCTAATTCATCCTCGTGTCCACTGCATTGTCTACTAAAACACTTTGAAGATAAAAGATTCCAGAATATTTGATTAAATACATTGTACATTGTAGAAATATAATGAAAACCAAATTATTTAAAAGGTGATATACTTTATAATGAAAAGATATTGTGAAAATAATAATGACAATAAAAATAATAACAGCATCTAACATGTACTGTGTAATTACTAAATGCCAGACATTATTCTAGGCCCTTCGTATACATTCTCCCTGTTAAGAACACAGACTGGACATATATTCAACGACACACATGATATAAAAACAATCTTCCAATAGCTCGAGTGGAGAGTCATATTTTTCTCACTTCTATCATTGTCCTGACTTCTTTTTATTTGAGAAAGTTTCTACAGAAGGATCATTCCAGTTTGATCACAACTTTCTCTTTATAATATCAATATTTACAGAGTGATTTCTTTAAAGGCTGGATAGTAGAAAAACTTAAGTTTCTATTTATGTACCTCATGTAAACCCAACTCCAATTTCATCACCATTTCAGAAAGATGACGATTTTCTAACTTGAGTGACTCCAGCTGACCCAAAATCTCCTGAGAAAAGCAGAAAAAAAACCAAACATAACAAATAAATCAAAAGCATCTTATAAAATTTTTCCACATGTAATTTTCATTAGGTGAAGTTACATTCTTCATTCATCTGTACAAATACTTCCTAAGATTTTTTGAAAAGATGTTTCAAAATGAATAAATATGCATACAATTTGAGAGAATTCTAAGAATACGAATCAGTGCACGGGTAAACCCCTAACCACTCTCCTGTGTTAGCCTCCTCTTATTGGCTGCTACCTCCAACACCACGTGGACTGCACTCCTTTCACAAGATAATGACTTATTTTCAGTCCCCGTTCTCTTTAGCTTTCCTCCTTGACATTCCTACTTGAAAAGATTCCTGCCTTCCTTGACTTCTGCTTCCTTTGTGAAACTATCTGGTTTCCTTCCTTCCTGCTACTTTGTTTTAGCTCCACTCTAACACCTTTTTACCGTAAATAAGTAGTTTCCTAAGTTTGGTGCAAGTCTCTCCTCTTCGTACACTACGCCTTCTTGTTATAACCTCTAAGTCTCTCAGGGTTTTAAAGGCCAATTTCATGCAAAGACTTCCACAGCTAAACATCTTACCTTGATTTTAACCTTGAACTCCAGGCCTTCTGTGGAATTGACTATTAGATATTTCCATATGAAAGTCCCACCTTTATTTCAAACCAGTGTCCATTCCACCAGCTTCCCTATTTGTACCTTTCATACAAATTCATTATCCTCCCCAAACCTGCTCCCTATCTTTTCTCTATTTCACTAAAGAGCATCACTTTCTATTCAGTTGCCCAAGCTGGAATCCTGAGTGACATCTTTCCCTAACTCTGTCTAGCTCACTCTCCCTGTCCAATCAAATACAAAGCGTAGTTGATCTTACCAGCCAAATATCTTCAGAATTCATTTCCCTTACCTCTCCTGCCCACTGCTCAGGCCACAATCTCACTGCTGTAATAGCATCTGAGAGGTCTCTTTGCCTCCTTGCTTATTCTCCAGATGACAACCAGAGACCTTTCACTCCTGCTTAACACCAATGTCCACGGACCTCAGGATAACACTAAAACTCCTGCACAGGGCAGGCAGGGCCCTTCAGGTGCCAGTCCCTGCTTTCCAGTCTCATCCCTTGCCGCTCGTTCCACCTATACTCTGTGTGTCACAGCGAATGTGGCACACTCTCACTACACACCACAGAATTCTGGCCTCTTTACTTGTCTGAATCTTCTCTCACCTCCCCACTCATCTGCACTAGACTGCCTGCTAATCAGTCTACCCTCAGCCTGAAGAAGAGGGCTAACAAAAATCCACTGAATTAAATACTATGGGGAGGGTAGGGTACAGCTCAAGTGGTAGAGTGCATGCTTAGCATACACAAGGTCCTGGGTTCAATCCCCAGTACCTCCCCTAAAAATAAATAAACAGGTAAACCTAATTACCTTCTCACACCAAAAAAAAAAAAAAAAAAAAAAAAAGAAGAAAAAAATGCTTTAAAAAAATACCATGGAAATACACCTTTAATAAATTGAATCTTCAAAAACCAACTGCAAGTAAAGAAAGTTTTTGTTCAAATTTCACCTTATGCTCTACGTCTTTTTCTTCTGCCTTCTGTATCTCTGCTTTGAGGCGCTTTTCCATGTCAGAGGAAGAACTTTTGGTGGAAGCAATAGTGATATCCCGCTGATGCAGCTCCCGAGTTAGCTGTGAGATTTCCATCTTCATTCCTTCTAGTACAGAACTGTAACTTTGTTCAGCCTGTAAAATCTGTTCTTTCAACTACAAATAGAAAGCATGAAAAAATAAAACAAAACATGTAGAGAGAAAAATATACTAATAGTTAAAATAATAAAGTAACTTTTACCTTACCTCAAGACGTAAGTTTTTCCCTGATTAAATTTGCAGAAATTTAGCAACTTATGAAGTTGCGTGTCTGTGCTGAAGGTCAGGTGGCTATGCCCGCAATTATTTATTAGATCTCAAAAACAGGAAGCGATGTGCTACTCAAATGCTAAGAACCAGTGTCAAGTTCAAGCACACATTATTTAGAGGACAGCACCTATGATCTTCATTCTATTTTTCAGTTGCAAATCTAACGATTTTGCTTATATGGTTTCCTGGTCCACAGAAGATAACAGAAAGGCAAGAGGAAGAAAGAGACTAAAAGTAATCTCAAAAAAGTAATAAAAAATCGAAGTCAACAAACAGGACAGCCAGGGCCCATTCACATAGAGATAAACTCTGTACACTTCAAATGCCAGTGAGGACGTAACTACCCACAGGACAGAAGAGAAAACACCCGTCCATCACCACCTTCAGTCAATAAGAAAATATTAAATGCCAGTTCATATAATACGTTCAAGCAAGCAAGAAAGTGTGTATCTTTTAGAACACTTCATCAAAGCATGTTTAAAGCTGCAGAGTTCAAAGGGGGAAGGCTTCAATTATCTTGTTAATACTCACATGGCATCCCTGAGGATGACAAAGACATCTCCTGAGCCCCTTCCAGGTACTCTCTACTGGCGAGTATCAAATAGCCTCTGGACCACATTTTTCTCTCATTAAAAGTAACTCCTATAACCTCCCAACCCACAGCCCAGCCCATGATCACATGGGGCTTTGCAGTCGCAGGCATGCCGATCTTTACCTTCTTGATCTCGGCCCTGTACTCGTTGTTATGCACTTCCATCTTCTTCAGTTCTTCGTATTTTTCCATTAGCTCTTGGCTCAGCTGTTTACAGGTTGCACTCACAGATTCTAAGCTGTATGACAAAAATAAGATCACATATTTAAAACAAAACATAAGCCCCCAAACCCACAAATCGAGTTATCTAATTTATGCTCCTGATGTCCAAGAAATATTTCAAACATCACCTCCTAGCCCAAATTAAAACTCATTTCCAATTCCTTATCACTAGCGGCAGCTAAATCCAATTCACACTTCGGGAGATACGTTTGATTTCTGTGTTTACCTATATTCTTTCCCTCCGCTTAGAATTTAACTGGTTACAAAATTCTAAAGATTACAGCAACTTGGGTGATGTTTTTTCTGTAGTTGTACAGGAGCTGCCATCATAATCTCAATATTCACCACACTCAATTACAGTTCCATCCTACACACAGCTCCAAAACAATCTTCAAACAAGAGTTTCCAACTTGTCGCCCTTACTTAAGAGTCAATCCCTCGTAAGATATAAGCACCTCAGGGACACCATACCTCTCTCACCTCACTGCTCGTATCTACTAATAGTCTTTTTGCTTCTAAATTGCTAGGCTTTACTGTCTTCCGTGTGCCACTTGCTAAGCTTGACTTCTTGTCCCCTCACATACCATCCCCTTGACCACAAAGCACCTTCCCTTCCCACCCGGCAATGTACGGTCAACACCCTTTCGAATCAGGTCAGCATTTACCTGATAGAGCCATCCCGACCCTCCATCCCCTAATCACCTTAAATACAATTTATTTTCAATTGTCAGAGCTTGAATGTAGACATTTTCTAGAGTTTTCACTTTAAATTGCTCTTAGGTCCTTTAATGTGTATATTATGTCTCTCAAACTACAAATTCTATGACTAATATAATGTCTTTTATTTATTGCCTCCCTCTAACCTTGTGCACCATCCCCTCAGGCTCTGCATCATTTAGTTCCAGACTGTTCAATAAATGCTGAGTAACTACCTAGACTGCTTCACCCACACAGACAATTTACCAGATAAGCTATCATTTGAAAATACCATCTATGCAATTCAACAACTCAAAAACAATCACTTAAATTCCTCCAGTTCCTGTTTAGGCAATATTTTGTTCTAATTGAGCAACACAAACAAGCTGTCTAAAAGGGTTCCTTTCTCTATTTGCCTTTTGATACAGAAAAATCATTTTTAAAGCCATTGTTTTATTACTGAACACTGGTGTTTGTATCCATTCATTTCAATTTCTTTTACCTATTTCTAAAAATCCTAGAATGCTCATTTATTTGGTACTTAGTATGTGATTACAATGTCAAACACTGAGGTAGAGAGAGAAAAAAAATCAGAGATAATCTTGTCCTATCCACAGATAGGAAAATCGGGGCATAAGGAAACTAAGGTGTCCCAGGTCACGCTGTGAGTCAGAAATAAGAGGCAAATCTTCACAGCCTGCTGAGAGCACAGTAAAACACATACACAAGATCACTAAGAAGTCAATCAATGGAAAACCTATGATAAAAAATGTAAATATTAGTTCTAATGCCAATAAGAATACCAATCTTTATTTTATTCAGTCTAAAGTGTGCATATATACCTCAGTAATGATGACCAAGAATATCTTAACTATTCCAAGATGAGAAAGAAATCAAGCAAAAACTGTGTGTGTGTGCATGTATATATTTAATATAGAAAGAAAAAACTTAGTGATTTCCAAAAATAGAAATTAAAGATGTATTACTTAAAGATAGAACAAAAAAAGTATTATTTAAAGATAAAGATAAAATTAAAAGGGTAAAATGGCAATTTTTGGTTGTTTGCTTATCTAAATACTAATAGTTTATATATTTTTATCTTTTATATATGGAAAAATGTTAGTGTATAAATAATCTTGATTTATGTTTAAAACAAAATGTCAAACTCCTCCTAATCAAAAAGTTTAGCGGTATGACGAAAAAACTCACAAATACCGTGATACGAGTGAGCTGGGCATGGTGTAGCATAAGTCAGGATTCAATTAACACTCAAGGAAATACCAACAGCATTTCAGGACAGAAGAAAGGAGTGTCCAGTGCCACCGAGAACAGCTCCAGTGAGGTGGCGGGTAGCAGGGAAAGCCTAACTGAAGGACTTCTACACAGGAGAAAATTAAAAAGAGTACAGTCAATACAGACAACTCTTGAAGAATTTAGTCTTGAAGGAGACCAGAGAAATATGGAGGTAACTTGACAGGGATATTGAATTAAAGAAGGGTTTTCACTTTTTTCCCCAAGAAGAGGAATATTAAAACATATTTTATACCAGTGGAAATGATTTAGCAGAGAGGAAGAACTTGATGAAGCAAAAGACAAAGGAAAAACTGTAGGAACAGTACGTAAGTGGGGTATTAGAAGCACAGATATGTCATCCATCAGTTCATCCACTGTAACAGATTAAAAGCACAGACAGATGCAGGCAGGCTGGTAGATTTGGTGGTAAAAAGGGTGGAAGTTCTCCTTTCACTGAGATTAAAGCTCTCCTTTACTCTCAATGAAATAAGGTCATTTGTGGATGCTAGAGAGAAAAACTTACGTTTTCACTTACTATATTAGCTTACTTTATCAATATGATGATCAAAAATCACGTTTAACAACTTGAACGTTATTGAAATGAATGTAATAATCATCTACCTGCCTTCCAGACGAGTCACCTCTGCCTGCAGAAGCTCTTCACTGGCATGGGTAAAGTCCAGTCGGGAGAGCACGTTCTCCAAGTCCCCCTGCCCTTGAGAGGCATACCTCCTTTCTGCCTGAGACTCCTCCAGTGACCTATGGAAGGACACAGGAGGACTGTTAAGGGCCTTGTATCTTTGCAAACAAAAACCAACACAGAACCAGTTCATACTGCCCAACTGTTTGGGGCAAACTCTTTTGAACTCTTCTGTTTGTTTCTTGCCTTACAAAAACAAAAAACAAAACAAAACAATCATTTAAAAGCCACTAGGAGAGTAAAGAGGCAGAGACATAATGCTTTTCAAACAAGTCAGCAGCAGTTTACTCCTTTCTCAACTGGGATGTGGCCTGTTTTTCAAGGAAAAAGACAAAATGACAAAAATCACCTGTTGACACTTGATACCTTGAGTCAAAGAAACCGAAAAGTTACAAGAGAGTTTTGGCAAGAGCAGAAATGTGCACCAGACGTAAATCAAGCAAAAGGAGGAAAGCTCCTTCTGCTACTTTCCACTACAAACCTCATAGCAACAATTCATACACAGAAGTAAAGTTAGTTATAGGAATTCTTTTAAAGGGCTAACTCAATATCTGGCTTATTGATAATACTGATGATAAGCAACTATTCATCATGACCTAGTCTACAAAGGAAGGGAGGCCTCCCAGGAGACGTGGACTACAATTCCTTTCACATTTGGAGTTTTACCAAAGGTACAGATTGACAAAGGGGTTTCTAACTTTCTATACATCAGTCTTCTGGTTAGGGACCCAAACTGGAGGCAGAAAAAAATCACACAGTATTTTCTAACACTATAAAAATTTAACTCAGCAATTAAAACTGAGTAAGAAAACCCATAATATGATCAAGCACAAAATTATGAATATGCAATATTAAAAATGGTACTTAATGCCAAATCACCATGTGGCTAAGACTAATCACACTTAAGATTAAATATACCTTATGGTCTCTACTGTGTGTTGACTGTCAGTTGCCTTTAATTTTGCTTGTAGCTTCTCCTTTTGTATTCTTGCCTCATGAATGAAATTTTCTTGAGTCTGAAGAGCTGCCTTCAATTCTCTCTTTTCTTCTTGCAGAACCTGTAAAAATACTCAGAAAAAAGTCAGATGTTATTACAATTTTTCTATTTTATAAGAAAAGGAAGCCAGGGAGTCAGACCATAAGCTACATAACAGGCACAAGATTAATAAGGCCTGTTATTAATATTAGATTCTGTTATTAATATCAGTATCAGATCTATCAGTTACAGAGCAGGGAAGAAACCACAGATTTTGAAATCTGGTTCTAGGTCAATTAGTTTATTTTAAAACACACATCCACACATTTCCTCAGTTATAGTAAATTACAATTTAAAAGCATACCTCTAACAGTTTTTCAGATTCCCTCAACCTTTCTTCTTTCTGCCTCTGCTCTTGCATGACAGCCATATTGGTTCCAACCAAGTCATTGACCCTCATGGTGAGGCGCTCTATCTCCAACTCATTGGCACAAATAGTGTCGTTGGCCCGCTCCAGCTTACTGCTCAGGTGCTGAATTTCAGACTGGCTGGACAGCTCCACAGACTCTAATTTTTGTTTCCGATTGGCAAGCTGAGCCTAGAAACACACATTACCAATTGGTAAAAGTTTAAAGGTAAAAGAATAATCAATGAATAAGGAAGACTAAAATGAAACTAGGTTTTACTTCCATAAAAACATAGAGCATTAGCTCCTTAGAAATATACAATGACCCATTCATGATAAAAAAAAAAATTCTCATGATTAAAAATGGGAACAGAGGGGAACTTTCTCAACTTGATAAAGACTATCTACAGAAACCAGAGAGCTAACGTTATACTTAATGGTGGGAAACTCAGCACTTTCCCACCAAGATCAGGTACAAGGCAAAGATGTCCCCTCATAACACTCCTTTTCAGTATCATACTGGATGTCCTTGTTAAGGCAAAAAAAGGAAATAAAAGGAATACAGATCAGGAAAGAAGACACAAAACTGTCGGTGTTCACAGATGACATGATCATCTATGTAGAAAACCTGAATCAACCTAAAAAAAGAATCTCCTTCAGTTAATAAGCAATTACAGCCAGGCTGTGGGATATATGTTAACATATAAAAGTCGATCACTATATACCAACAATGAACATGTGGAATTTAAATTAAAAGCAATACTATTTATAGTCATACCTAAGGAAATTAAATACTTAAGTATAAATCTAATAAAATATGTACAAAATCTATATAAGAAAAACTATAAAACTCTAATGAATGAAAACAAAGAATAACTAAATAAATGAAGAGCTATTCCATGTTCATGGAAAGGAAGGCTCAATATTGTCAAAATGTTGGTTCTTCCCAATATTTATGGATTCAACATAATCCCAATTAAAATATCAGCAAGTTATTTTGTGGATGTCAACAAACTGATTCTAAAGTTCATATGGAGAAGTGAACACTCAGAATAGCCAATACAATGTTGAAGAAGAACAAAGTTGGATGACTGATGTTACCTAACTTTAAGATTCACTGTAAAGCTACAATAATCAAGACAGTGTAACACTGGCAAAAGAATAGACAGATTAATAGAACAGAATATAGAGCCCAGAAATAGACCTTTATAAATATAATCAACTGATCTTTGATAAAGGAACAAAGGCAATACAATGGAGCAATGACAGTCTCTTCAACAAATGGTGCTGGAAAAACTAGACATCCACATGCAAAAAAAAAAAAAAAAATGAATCCAGACAAAGGCCTTACATCCTTCACAAAAATTAACTCAAAATGGATTATAAATCTAAATGTAAAATGCAAAACTAAAAACCTCTTAGAAGGTAACACAGGAGAAAACTTAGATGACTTTGGATATAGTGATACCTTTGGAGATACAACACCAAAGACACGAGCCCTAAAAGAAATAACTGATAAACTGAAATTCATTAAAAGTTAAAAACTTTTGCTCTGTGGAAGACAATGTCAAGAGGATGAGAAGATAAGCCACAGAGTGGGACAAAATATATCTGCAAGACACATCTGATACTGTTACACAAAATACAAGAAGAACTCTTAAAATTCAACAGTAAGAAAATCAACAAGACCAGTAAAAAATGGGCCAAAGATCTGAACAGGCATCTCACTAAAGAAGATACACAGTGGAAAATAAACATAAGAAAAGATGATCTACATCATATGTCATCATGGAAATGCAAATTAAAACAAAAACCTATTAGAATGGTCAAAATCTGGAACACTGGTAACACAAACGCTGGCAAGGATGTGGAGCAACTCTTATACATTGCTGGTGGGAATGCAAAATGTTATAGACATTTTGGAAGACAGTTTGTTGTTTTCTTATAAAACTTAACATATTCTTACCATATAATCCAGCACTTGTGCTTCCTGGCATTTACCCAAAGGAGTTGAAAATGTATGTCCACATAAAAACCTGCACATAGATGTTTAAAGCAGTATATTCATAACTACCAAAACTTGGAAGCAACCTAGATTTAACAGGTGAGTGGATAAATAAAATGTGGTATATCCAGCCAATGGAATATTACTCAGTGCTAAAAAGGAATAAGCTATCAAGCCATGAAAAAACATGGAGGAGTCTTAAACTCACATTGCTAAGTGAAAGAAACCAGTCTGAAAAGGCTATATACTATATGATGTCAACTATATGACATTTTAGAAAAGGTAAGACTATAGAGAAAATAAAAAGATCAGTGATTATGGGGAGGGGAGGCAAGGGAGAGATGAATAAGCAGGGCACAGAGGAAATTTATGGCAGTGAAAATAATCTGTATATTATAATGATGGATGTGTCATTACATATTTGTCCAAACTCATAAACTGTACAGCTCCAAGAGTGAACCCTAAAGTACACTATGGACTTTGGGTAGTTATGATGTGTCAACGTAGGTTCATCCATAGTAATAAATGTACCATTCTGGGAGTGATGTTGATAATGGGAGAGGCTATGCATGTGTGGGAGTATACCTGAAATCTCTGTATCTCCCTCTCAATTTTATTGTAAACCTAAAACTGCTCTAAAAACTAAAGTCTTTATATATATGTAATTAAAATACATTTTTATTTTATCAAAATATATACCTTCATTTTAAATATATATGTGTGTGTAAATATATGTATGTATATATATATAAAATAAATATCTTGAGAAAAAGGAGTAAGAAAGAATTAAAAAAGTAACAGATCTTTCAAGAGAAGAGATGTTGCCAACCTACTGAAAAGACAGCTACACTGTTCTACCTACTGTAGAAGTTTAACTATATCCATGAGTTTCACATAGGAAAAATGGACTTATCTCCTATTTAAAGCATAGGAAATAGGAACTATACTGCATTGTTTTATTTCTCACAAAAGTACAGAAATTAAAAAATTTTTTAAAGTCATTAAAACTCTTAAATTTCCAGGCCAAATTTTCCTCTCTCCCCAGCCCAGAACATGCTGCATGTAGTTAATTATTCTGCTTTAACATTCTTTTCTTTACAAACACACATATTCCAATGATTCAAATTGACCACAAAATGTTTAAATTGCCAGGGGAAAGGAGTGGGGAGAAGAGAATTGTAGAATTTTGTTCTTTCCGGAAAAAGGTGCTTGGAGGGGAGGAAGGATTTGTTTCCTCATCCTTTTTAAGACATTCTCTGAGCTAAAAGACTTAACTAAATATAGTGAAATACAGTGCATCTCAAATTAGTTTCTTTCTATGACTCTTATCTACCAAAGTCCACGCCAATAAAACCACTTTAGCCACAGACTCAGATCTAATTTCTAGGCTATATATTCCACCGATATTGGTTTTTAGCTCCCAACTTTCTAGTTTTAATCCAGCATCTTGATAGGTACTTCATCTTTACACTGAAGACAGAAGTAAATCATTTAAGTAAAACTTCCCTTATTCTAAATATTTTTAAAAGGTAAAGTACAATTTTATTTAAGAAATTTACGCAGAACTGTCTCTGGGGAATCTATCTGTTGTGGATTTAAAGATTTTATTATATATAGCACAGGCCAAAATCCTATACTGTGGTCACATAAAGTAGATGCTCAATATGCCCATAAGCTAGAGGGTGGGAGGAAAAAGGCAAAGAGGCAGACAAACAGTGTTTATATAAATTACAGATCCAAGATTCCTGTGTTAAGAACCAAAACAAAAATTTTCACCAGATTTCCTACAATAGTGTGAAAAAAGAACACCAAATAGGTTTAGATAATAACTGCCAAGATAAAACTGTTTCTGAACTTTTAAAATACAATGTAAACTACCCGCCAAGGGGAAATCTTACACAGAATTCTATACAGAATAAACAAGGGAAGACACTGGTGAGGGTGATAAGAAAGATGCCGGAGGCTGGCCTGCTAAACCTCCTGAACCCTACCTCAAACCGCACAGCAGCCCTGGGGCTTGTCAGCACACAGCCAGAACACCACTGTCCAATTAGACACGCAGGATGAAAGACAATACGTAACTGCCAAACACTAGCATTGTCTTTCTAACCCAGTAACAGCTATTTAATACTCTTCAGTTCAAGTCTGTGATCTTAAAGTAAACTCATGTTGAAGTTATACTGTAACTAAGCTACAGTTTAACCAGTGAGTCAAGGTTTGATATTTAAAAACTAACCAACATCTTAGTATTGAAATATCAAGAACGTAGCCTTCTTTTATTTTTTTTCCTTTATACTTTAAAAAATTTTTTTATCAAAGCTATTTAGCTTTGTCTTTTTAAAATTCTGATTGTTTTAAATTTTGTTTTGGGGGGTAATTAGGTTTATTTATTTATTTAAACGGAGGTGCTGGGGATAGAACCCAGGACCTCAAGCATGCTAAGCATACACTCTACCGATTGAGCTATACCCTCGCCCCTTCATACGTCTTTAATCTCTTTTCTTTGGCTGACTGCTATGCTGCTAGGACTTCCAATACTATGTTGAATAAAAGTGGTGAGGGTGGGAATCCTTGTCTTGTTCCTGATCTTAGAGGAAAAGCTTTCAGCTTTTCACAGTTGAGTACTATGCTAGCTATGGGTTTATCATATATATGGCCTTGATTATATTGAGGTATATATGCCCTCTCTACACCTACTTTCTTGTGAGTTCTTATCATTACTGTATGTCGTCAAATACTTTTTCTCCATCTATTGAGATGATCATATGACTTTCTCACTTGTTTTGTTAATGTGGTGTATCATGTTGATTGACTTATAGATATTGACCTATCCTTGTATCTATGAAATAAATCCCACCTGATTATGGTATATGATCCCTTTAATGTATTATTGAATTTGATTTAATAATATTTTGTTGAGGACCTTTGAATATACGTTCATCAGGGATATTGGCCTGTAATTTTCTGTTTGTTGTGTCTTCATTTGGTTTTGTATCAGTGTAATGCTGGTCTTGTAGAAGAGTTAGGAAGTGTAGGAACACTTTCTCTTCAATTTTTTTGGAACAATTTGAGAAGGATGGGTATTAACTCTTATTTAAATGTTTAGTATAATTTACTTTCGAAAGTCCTAGACTTTTGTTAGTTTTTTGATTACTGATCCAATTTCATTACTAGTGATTGATTTATTCAGATTTTCTATTTTCTTCCTGATTCATCCCTATAAGATTGAAATTTTCTAGGAATTTATCCATTTCTTCTAGGTTTTCCAATTTGTTGGCACATAATTGTTCACAGCAGTCTCTTATGATCCTTTGTATTTTCGTGGGGTCTGTTGTAACCCCTTTCATTTCTGATTTTATTTATTTGCACCTTTCTTTTTCTATTGATGAATCAGGCTAAAGGTTTATCAAGTTATCTTTTCATAGTACCAGTTCTTAGTTTCATTGATCTTTTCGACTGTCTTCTTAGCCTCTATTTCATTTATTTCTGGTCTGATTTTTATTATTTTCTTCCCTCTATTAACTTTGAGCTATATTTATTCTCCTTTCTCTAGTTCCTTTAAGTGTAAGCTTAGACTGTTTATGTGCTGGCCACAGCCCTGCAGCATTTCCACTAAGTAGCCACTTGAAGAGCCAGCCCATTCAGAGTACAGCTCCCAGTAAGATCCTCTTATCACTGTTGTGTCTGTGTCATCATAAACTTTTCAACAGTAGGTCTAAGCCAATTCAATTGACTCTGTGATAATTCTACCAAGACAACAGATTAACACTGAAGTTAGAATCATCTTTTCTTCAAAAGGAAAATGATGCTTTTAAAAATAAAATACATACTTAAACATATATATATAGAGAGAGAGAAAACAGTGGATTTAAAACTAACTTGAACAATATCATATATAGCTCATCTAAATAGTTCTAAAGGAAAACATATTTAATACAACCTCTACTTTTCCATAATCCACTTACCAGCTAAACATTTTACAGCCAGTGCTGACTTATTATGTCCCTGAATGTTTCCTTTTCACTCTTGTTATTTGGACAGGAGGGAAAGTAGCAGGTGATTCCCTGCCTTCTAAACAGAAATGACGTTTGTTTTAGTGCCTATACTTATCTTTTCTGATGCTTATATAACCATCATTTTGTCATTGCATCTAATAATATCATGGTGTTTAACAGCTGTATTTTTCAATTTAATACATTTTAATTTTGATGGAATAAACATTACCCTTCCTCTTCTTTTAAAAAATGTTGCCTAGTAGTATTCATTTATTCTTCCATATGAATTTTAGAATCATTCTGTAAAGTTCTCAAAATGTAGCAGTCAATAAATTATGTGGTTAACCATTTGGGAAAAAAACAAATTTAGACCCCCTATTAAATACCTTACATCAAAAAAATTTTCATATCAAATTCATAAAAAAATTACAAAGCATTAGAAAAAATTTTGGCTTAGGTAAGGTTTTACAGAATGACATCAAAGATAAAAACCTTAAAGAAAAAAGTAATAGAATTAAGCAATTCTAAATGTTTATAAAACAACTGTATTTCCATAAAAATTACTGGGCAAAATTAAGGTACACTGGAAAACCACACAATTTAAAAAAAAAATCAAAGAGTTAATATATTTAATGCATGAAGAGTTCTTTCAAAACAGTAAAACATCAATATCCTTTAAAAAATGAGCAAAGGACAAATATACAGAAAAAAATGAAAATGGCCATAAGTAGATGACAAAATTCTCAATCTCAGTCATAATTAAAGAAATGCAAAGGTGAAGAGCCAAGATGGTGGAATGGAAAGACCCTGAGCTCACCTCCTCTCATGAGCACACCAAAATCACAACTATCTGCAGAAGAACCACTGATGAAAGAGACTGGAATTACCAGAAAAGATCTTCTACAACTAAAGACATAAAGAAGGAACCACAATAAGAGGGCTAAGAGGGGTGGACTCACAATATAATCAAGTCCTATACCCCTGGGTGGAGAACCCACAAGCTGGAAAATAATTATAACACAAGGGTTCTCCCACAGAAGTGAGAGTTCTGAGCCCCAAGTCAGGCTCCACAGCCCAGGGATCCTGCACTGGGAAGATGATCCCTCAGAGTATTTGGCTTTGAAAGCCAGTGGGGCTTAATTCCAGAAGCCCCACAGAAATGCAGGAAACAGCAAACTTTACCCTTAAAGGGTGTACACAAAATCTTACACACACCGGGGACCCACGGTAAAAGCAGTTATTTGATAGAAGCCTGGGCCAACCTACCTGCTGGTCTTGGAAAGTCTCCTGGAGAGGTGGGGGACAACTGCAGCTCATCCTGGGGACACAGACACTGGTATCAGCCATAATTGGGAACACATTCTATTATGTGAACACTGCTGCTGGTGGCTGACATCTTGGCTCCTTAGCACCAAGACCTGACCTCCCCAGTAGTCTGTAGGCACCAGTGCTGGGATGCCTCAGGCCAAACAACTGGGTGGGGACACAGCCCCACTCATCAGCAGACAGGCTGCCTAAAGACTTCCTGAGTCCATGGCCACCTCTAGATATGCCCCTAGACACACGGCTCTGCCCACCAGAGGGCAGAAACTGGCCTTGCCCTCCAGTAAGCATGCATTAGCCTCTAGACCAACCTCACCCACCATCAGCGGACAGGCACCAGACCCCAGAATACTACGATACCACATTAGTAAGAATACTAATAGCCTGCAGACCCAGCCCCCTCACAGTAGGCCAGACTCTACCCTGAGAACAACTGTCCCTGGCCCTGTATGCTAGCAGGCCAATGCAAGCCTCAGGACACCCCAAACAACATACCCAACTGTGTGAGGAACCAGCCACCCCAAACAATTATCTGAAATGAGCTCTGGGATCCCTGGGTCCTGTAGCCAGATTTCAGGAACCAGCTCTGCCTGCCAGTAGTCCAGCACTAACCCAAGGACCTGGCTACACCCACCAGTGGGCAGGCAACAGCCCCAGAGCCTCTGGGACCCTGACTTGGCCCACCAGTGAGCCAGTACTAGCCCAGGGGCCCCCTAGGGTTCTGGAGCCAGCCGCCTTGTGACCAGGCCCCACTAAACAGCAGACCACAACATCTGTACAAGGTAGGGCCTAGCAACCTACTGGGCTAGGGGCCAGACAAGCCTACCAGGACACCCACACAGCCCACCACAACAGAAGGACCCATGCGGCACTCTTAGGGGGAACATCTAGAGCATATACCTTGGGTAATGAAAGGGGAATATACTGCAGGGATGCACAGGACGATCCTACAGGAGGCCATTTCTCAAAGGTTGAGAAATGTAACTAACCTACCACATATGTAAAAATACAAATAGCAACTTAGACAAAATGAGGTGGCAGAGGAACATGTTCTAGATGAAGGAACAAGATCAAACCCAGCAGAAGAATTAAGTGAAGTGGAAACAGGCAATCTACCAAAGAAAGATTTCAGAGTAATGATGATGAAGATGATCAAAGAACTTGGGAGAAGAATGGATGCATAGGGCAAAAAATTAGAAGTTGTAAACAAAGAGTTAGAAAATATAAAGAACAATTAAAAAGAGACAAATAAAATAACTGAAATGAAAAATCACTAGAAGGAATCAACAGTAGAATAAATGATACAGAGAAACAGATCAGTGAGCTGGAAAAAAGAGTAGTGGAAATCACTGCTGCTGAACAGAAAAAAGAAAAAAAAAAAGAACGAAAAAAAATGAGGACAATTTAAGAGACCCCTGGGATGGCATCAAGCTCACTAATACTCACATTATAGGGGTCTCAGGAGAAGAAAAGAGAGGGAAAGGGCCTGAGAACATATTTAAGAACATAAAAGCTGAAAACATCCCTAACCTGGGGAAGAAAAAATCCAGCTAAGCCCAGGAAGGGCAGACAGTCCCAAATAGGATCAACCCAAAGAGGACCACACCAAGACACAATGTAATCAAAATGACAAAAATTAAAGATAAAGAGAGCATATTAAAAGTAGCAAGGGAAGAGCAACAAGTACCATACAAGGGAACTCCCACAAGGCTACCAGCAAAAACTCTGCAGGCTGGAAGGGAGCGGCATGATATATTTAAGGTGATGAAAGGGAAAAACCTACAACCAAGGATACTCTACTCAGCAAGGCTCTCATTCAGATTTGATGGAGAAATCAAAAGCTTTAGAGACAAGCAAAAGCTAAAAGATTATAGCACCACCAAGCCAGCTGTACAACAAATGTTAAAGGACCTTCTCCAAGTAGAAAAGAAAAAAACCATAACTGGAAACAAGAAAATTATGAAATGAAAAAGCTCACTGGTAAAGGCAAAGATACAGTAAAGGTAGGAAATCACTTACAAAGCTAGTAGGGAGGTAAAAAGACAAAAAGTAGTAAAGTCATCTATACCCACAATAAGCAGTTAAGGGATACACAAAACAATTAGATGTAAAATATGATATCAAAAACAGTAATCGTGAAGGGACAAGAGTACAAATACAAGGTTTTAAAAATGCACTTGAAATTAAGAGATCAGCAACTTAAAAGAATCACATACACAGACTGCTATATAAAAGCCTCATGGTAACCACAAATCAAAAATCTAGAGCAGACATACACATAAAAAAGAAAAAGGAATCCAAACATAATGCTAAAGAAAGTCATCAAATCACAAGAAAAGAGAATAAAAGAAAAAGTGGGGGAAGGGGTGGAAAGACCTACACAAAACAAAACCAAAACAATTCAAAGTGGCAATAAGAACATACATACTGATAATTACCTTAAATGTAAATGGACTAAATGCTCCAACCAAAAGACAGACTGGGTGAATGGATACAATAATAAGACCCATATATATGCTGCCTACAAGAGACTCACTTCAGATCTAGAAACACATACAGACTGAAAGTGAGGGGATGGAAAAGGTATTACAGGCAAATGGAAATCAAAAGAAAGCAAGAGTATCAACACTTAGACAAAACAGACTCTAAAATGAAGACTGTTACAAGAGACAAAGGACACTATATAATGATCCAGGGATCAATCCAAAAATAAGATAACAATGGCAAATATATACACCCAACATAGGAGCACCTTAATATATAAGGCAAATATTAACAGACATTAAAGGAGAAATTGACAGTAACACAATAGTGAGGACTTTAACACCCCACTTACATCAATGGACAAATCATCTAGACAGAAAATAAGGAACCTCAGGCCTTAAATAACAAACAGACCAAATAGACTTCACTGATATATAGACAGCATTCCACCTGGAAGCAACAGAATACACATTCTTTTCAAGTGCACATGGACCATTCTCCACAGCAGATCACATGCTGGGCCACAAACCACAACTGGGTAGATTTAAGAAAACTGAAATCATATCAAGCATCTTTTCCGACCACAACACTATGAGACTAGAGATCAACTACAAGAGAAAACACTGCAAAAAACCACAAATACAAGGTGCTAAACAATATGCTACTAAACAACCAATGGATCACTGAAGAAATCAAAGAGGAAACATAATAGTACCTAGAGACAAGTGAAAACAAAAACACGAGGATCCAAAACCTATGGGACACAATAAAAGCAGTTCTAAATGGGAAGTTTATAGCAATGCAAGCTTACCTCAGGAAATAGGAAAAAATCTCAAATAAACAACCTAACCTTATACCTAAAGCAACTAGAGAAAGAAGAAATAAAATCTAAAGTTACTAGAATGAAAGAAATCATAAAGATCAGAGCAGAAATAAATGAAAGAGACTGAAAAAAAAAATAGAAGAGATCAATGAAACTGAAAACTGATTCTTTGAAAAGATAAAACTGATAAATCTTTAACCAGTCTCATAAATGGGGGGGGCCTCAAATCAATAAAATCAGAATGAAAACAGACAAGTTACAACCAACATCACAGAAGTACAAAGGATCTTAAGAGACTACTAACGAGCAACTATACATCAATAAAATGAGCAACTTAGAAGAAATGGACAAATGCTTAGAAAGGTAAAATCTTCCAAGACTGAACCAAGAAGAAAATAGAAAATATGAACAGACCAATTATCAGTAATGAAACTGAATAATTTTAAAACTCCCAACAAACAGAAGTCCAAGACCAGATGGCTTCACAGGTAAATTCTACCAAACATTTAAAGAAGAGTTACCACCTATCCTTCTGAAACTATTCCAAAAAACTGCAGAGGAAGGAACAGTTTCAGACTTTGTCTATGAGGCGAACATCACTCTGATACCAAAACCAGACAAGATATCACAGACACACAAAAAGAAAATTACAGGCCAGTATCACTGATGAACATTGATGCAAAAATCCTCAACAAAATACTAGCAAACTGAATCCAACAATATATTAAAAAAGATTATACAGCATGATCAAGTAGAATCTATACCCAGGATACAAGGACTTTTCAATATCCACAAATCAATCAATGTGATATACCACATTAACAAACTGAAGAATAAAAACCATATGATCATCTCAACAGGCGCAGAAAAAGTTTTTGATAAAATCCAACATCGATTTATGATAAAAAAGTCTCCAGAAAGTGGGCACTGAGGAAACATATCTCAACATAATAAAGGCCATATATGACAAACTCTCAACTAACATCATGCTAAAAAAAGGAAAAGTTGAAAGCATTTCCTTTAAGATCAGGAACAAAACAAGGATGCCCACTCTCACAGTTTTTATTCAACATAGTATTGGAAGTTCTAGCCATAGCATTCAGACAAGGAAAAGAGATAAAAAGAAATTCAAATTGGAAAGGAAGAAGTAAGACTGTCACTGTTTGCAGATTACATGTTACCATACATAGAAAATCCTAAAGATGCCACCAGAAAACTACTAGAGCTCATCAATGAATTCAGTAAAGTTGCAGGATACAAATTTAATATACAGAAATCTATTGCATTTCTATACACTAACAACATGCAGCAGAAAGAAAAATTAAGAAAACAATCACATTTACCATTACATCAAAAAGAATCAAATACCTAAGGAATAAATCTACCTAAGGAGTCAAAAGATCTGTACTACAAAAACTGTAAGACACTGATGAAAGAAACTGAAGATGACACAGATGGAAAGATATACTGCGTTCTTAGATTGGAAGAATCAATATTGTTAAAATCACCATACTACCAAGGCAATATGGAGATTCAATGCAATCCCTATCAAATTACCAATGATATTTTTCACAGAACTGTAACAAAAAATGTTAAAATTTTATGGAAACACAAAAAAACCCCAACAGCCAAAACAATCTTGAGAAAGAAGAATCGAGCTGTGGGAATCATGCTCCCTGACTTCAGACTATACTACAAAGCTACAGTTATCAAAACAGTATGGTACAAAAAACCCATAGATCAACGGAACAGGATAAAAAGTCCTGAAATAAACCCATGCACTTATAATTAATTAATCTATGGCAAAAGAAGTAAAAATATACAGTGGAGAAAAGACAGTCTCTTCAATAGTGGTGTTGGGGACACTAGACAGCTACATGTAAAAGAATGAGATGAGAAAATTCTCTAACACCATATACAAAAATAAACTCAAAATGGATTAAAGACCTAAATGTAAGACCAGGTACTATAAAATTCCTGGAGGAAAACATTGGCAGACACTCTTTGACATAAATCACTGCAATTTTTTTTTTGTATTCATCTCCTAAAATAAAGGAAATAAAAGCAAAAATAAACAAATGGGACTTAAACTTAAAAGCTTTTGCACAGCAAAGGAAACCATTGACAAAATAAAAAGACAACTTATTGAATGGGAGAAAATATTTGCAAACAGTATGACCAATAAGGGCTTAATATCTAATATATATAAATAGCTCATAAAACTCAACATCAAAAAAACAAAAAATCCAATTTAAAACTGGGCAAAAGAACTGAACAGACATTTCTCTAAATAGGAAATACAGATGGCCAACAAGCACATGAAAATCTGCTCAATCTCACTAACTAGCAGGGAAATGCAAATCAAAACCACAATGAGATATCACCCGACACCTGTCAGAATGGCTATCATCAAAAAGAACACAAGTAACAAATGTTGGCGAGGTCGTGGAGAAAAGGGAACCCGTGTACACTGTTGGTGGGAATGTGAATTGGTGCACACACTGTGGAAAACAAGATGGAGGTTTTTCAAAAAACTAAAAGTAGAACTGCCATATGACCCAGCAATTCCACTCCTGGGTATATATCTGAAAAAAAAAAAAAAAAAAAAAAAAAAGAATGAAATTGTGCCATTTGCAGCAATATGGATGGACTGGGAAGGCATAAGTGAAGTAAGTCAAACAGGGAAAAGACAAATACTGTATGATATCACTTATATGTGGAATCTAACACTTACAACAAACTAGTGAATATAACAAAAAAGAAGCAGACGCACATAAATAGAGAACAAACCATTGGTTACCAGTAGGGGAGGGGAGGGAAGGGCGATTTAGGGGTGGAGGAGTGGGGTGGGAGGTACAAACTACTGGGTGTAAGATAAGCTCAACAATGGATTGCACAACACAGGGAATATAGCCAATATTCTATAGTAATTGTAAATGTAAAATAACCTTTAAAAATTGTATAAAAATAAATTTTAAAAATACCTCCAAAAATGCAAATTAAAACAACTGGATACCATTTTTTTCATCTATCAGATTGGCAAAGACAAGCCTAAAAGTAGGAGAAATTAAAAGAAATAATGAAATAAAATAAAACATAGTGCCCAATATTGAAAAAGTGTGAGGAAATGGATATTCTCAAACACTGCTGGTGGAAGTGTGTATCAATACATCTTTGAAGAGGACTGTGACAATATACATTAAAATCTTTAAGAATGTACAACTATTCTAATGCAGCAATCTCATTTCTAGGCCTAATTCCTAAGAAAATAAATAGACATACACTCTCCTGTATGTTTATATAAGGATGTTCACCTAAGCGCTACTTATAACACTGAAAAAGTAAAAAAGCAAATGTTCTACAACAAGGGATTGGTTACATAAATGAAGGTATACTTAATGGTAGACTAGACTTCTATGTAATCTTTATGACTCACATTGGTTGATGTGTCATATTTAAAAAGGAAAATTTTTAATTTGTGAAAATCAAATCAAATTTTATATTATACAGTGCTTAGCATAGTTCCTGTCACATTGTAGGCATATAATTTACATTTTCACATTATATTTAATGGAAATTTTCAAACATATACAAATATGGAAAGAATAAGATGATGAACTCCTATATATTCATCACCTAGCATCAAGAATTATTAACATTTTGCCATGCTTGGTAATTTTTAAAGTTTGCAACTATCCCTCCCATACACACACATACAATGTTTTTCCTACCAAATGTATGTGAATGTAATGTACACTGCACGTAAGCATAGAAAAAGTCAGAAGAAATTTACACTGAAGTGTTAATCAGGGTAAATCTCTAAGGGATAGAGTTACGAGTGTGTTATTATTTCTCATTTCATCAATATTTCCTCAGTTTTCTAAAATGAACATGTCATTTCAGTGGCTAATTGAAAAACTCAGGCAAATATATAACTCAAGGAGTGAGAAGTTATTCTGACCTCCACTTTTAGAATTTTAAAAGTATGTAAGAAAAAGATTTATATCAAAAAAATTTTAATTGTGGGGAAGAGTGGATGTTGATATCCATTTATCTGGTCTCAGATTTTCTGCCTTTACTATTCACTGGTGATTCACATATCAACAAAATGCAATGTTTCAACCATGACGGAGTCCAAGTTGAACATCCAACTGTAAAAAGACATTATTTCACACAACTGAGAAAATCTGAACAGAATAGATATTAAATCATTTCAAAATTACTATTTATTCTGTTAATGTGACACTGGTATACTTAATTATTTTTTTAAAGTCCTAATCTGTTAGGAAATAAGACAATGTCTGTGATTTGCTTTGTAATATTCCAGCCAAAAATAAAAAGTAGGGAAGGATGAAACAAGACGGGCAAAATGAATTGTTCCATGATTATAGGGACTTAATTCTGCAAGTTAAAAAAGTTCTACAGATTTGTTATACAACAACATGCACAGAGTTCGCATTAACTATACTATACTCTCTACAGTGGGTAAGGTGGTAAGTTTTAATGTTTTTCACCACAATAAAAAAAATTGGTAAAATGATACCTATTAATGCTGGATAATGGGAATACAGAAATTTATTTATTTTTTTAAATAGGGACCATACAGTACTGCTACACACTGAATCATAAATAGATTCAATTTTATTTAGTTTACTAAGGGAGAAAGAAATATAAGTAACATTTTTTGAGTTAAACAATGAAGCAGTTTTAGTTTAAACAAAACTATGGGAAAAACAATTCAAATACCTTTAAGTAAGGAAAACAAATGTTGCCTTTTTAAAGCCTTCTTATTCTAACCCTAGCTGAACTGTGGTAAACAAAAATCTCATTTTTACTAACAGCGACGTTTTAATTATGCAGAGTAATTGCTAGAGTAACTTGGAAAAAGGATCCACAGTCGGTAATAAGCACATTACACATATGAGTAATTGAGAACTAAATACGAGGACTCAATTTTCTTTTTTGCCAATCTGAAGGCTACAATTAGAACAGAACAATGTCTTACAGCTATTTATGCTTGTATAGTGCTTTAGCATTCAGGTCAAAACAACTCCGGTCTAGACCTCCAGGATTTTATTGGCCCCCTCTGACTGCACAGCTTGCTGCAGCCTAGTAAACACTGCTGTTCTCTGAGCTTGCAGGGGCCCCTCCTGCCATTCTGAGTGGAGCCACTCACAGCACAGCCATTCGTGGTAGTTTATTAGCCAGCGGATATCTCAGGAGGGATGCTTAAAAGCCAGTGTATTATGGAGACTTAGCACAGCAAATAATACAGACTGTTTTTAAAAAATTTTTTTAAGCTTCCCTCCAGCTCAATTAACTTATCCAGTAATTCCCCCTTCTATAAAACTGAGAAAACTATCAACCTTGACAAATTATCGTAAGATTAGACAGATAACATATAATGACATATTCTAGACAACTACACTTAGAAGAAGCATTGAGACAGTATCTCTAGTACACAGAAGATGATGGTCACAAATGTTCATTTCCCTTTCTGTTTTTGCTTTTTAATTGAAAAAAGCAAATAAACTGTGCATGTTCTAAGAAGGAAATTCTTAAATTAGGTGGCTGATTTTTCATTTCGCTTAAGCTACTTGTTTGTTCTTGTTAAAAAAAGGTTTCTGGTAGTGTTCTAAGAAGTGTTTCTGTTACCGCAAAGATACTGCTTTTAGTTAGTGTGCATCCGTCAGTATTTGTGTCCAAACAGGTGGACTAGCCAAAGCTCCCCACTGAGGGACCTCAGCCAAGGGACCCCCACTATCACAGAGACGGCGCAAGACATAGAAGCAGAGCCAAGGCAAGGGCCAGAAACAGCCAAAACAAGTGAACCACAGCCATGAAGAAATGGAAAAGGAGACAGAGAGAGAACAGAGCTAGAAAGAGAAAGGGAGGGAGAGAGGGAGAGACCAAGATTAGGAAAGTGAACATGAATGTGGGTATGGAGTGAGCACGAGAATGCACTACAGGGACAGAGCGAGAGTGAGAGCGAGCACGAGTGAGGGAGCAAGGAGCCGGTGAGGAAAGAAGCAAGCAAAGGAGCGGGTGGCCATGAGGACACGCGAGCATGTCCTCATGAACATGGGCGAGCACACGTGCACTGCTTTAAGCCAGTTCAAATTTAATCAAAACCTCTCTGCCTCTCATTATTTCAAAATGTCCTAAACATACCTGAATTATCTCTGATTGTTCAGCCAGCGCCTTCCTTTGCGCCTCCAGAGAGGAGACCTGTTGCTGGTAAATCAAGCGCTGCTTCTCCCAGTCCAGTGATTTCTGACGAAATTCCTGAAGAGGCAATTAAGGTACTTAATTTCTAAGTGCTTCCCCTTGCTGTCACTACTTTCCAGATTCACTTTTACTTTAATTTTCCCCCAGGTCCCTGGGTACACATGCCCCTTTCTCCACAGCAGGAGCCCCATTACTCCCTTAGCTGGTAGGACTGCAGAGTAAAACTGAATTCCTCACATACTGCGCCCCTGGTTACCTGTCTTTCTAAATTTAACACCCTAATGGTGAAGAGTATGAAACACAGACGCTAAATGCTGAATTCATGATGATTTTCATAGATGTGCTGCCACCTAAGGGTTGTTATAATTTGTTAGTCATTGTTCAGAAAACTGATGCTAAAATAACTAAAATTTCAGAATATGAATACAGATATCCCTCACTACCCAAATTTCTGATATCCAAGCCCAGGAATTGAACAGATTCAAGTAAATTTTCAAATAAATTTCTCAGTAGCCCAATTCTTACTTCTCAGTATCTAAAACTCAGGAACCAAACAGATTTAGTTAACACAGTATCCTTTGACGTCCAAATTTTTATTATCTCAACAGAACTGCAAACAAGGAATATCTGTACTAAATTTTAACAGATCTGCAACCCAAAGCCAAACAGTTCAAAATTAATGATGGATCAATAGTAACTTCAAGTTGCATGATCAAGAAAATGAGCCCAATATTTATGAAAATGGGGCAAAGAGAAGGAAAGGAAATTCAGTCTTTCTATCGCTGTCCTCCAGGACCCTCAACTCCAGAAGTCTTATGCTGGCTCAGGGTAATGACTGTTCACTAGCTGATAATTACTCATTCATTAATTCCACCATGTATGCCAGGTACTGTTCTAGGTGTTACGGATATAATATTTAACAAAACAAATAAAAATTCTAGCCCCACTCAATTGGAGGGAGGTAGGTAACACTCTCAAATGTACAGTAAATTAGATGGTAATACAGCCGTCCCACAGTATCAGTGGGGGTTGGTTCTCGACCTGTGCAGATACTAAAATTTTAGTATGCTCAAGTCCCTTATGTAATATTATTTGCATATAACCAACACACATCCTCCTGTATACTTGAAATCATTTCCAAATTACTTGCAATGCTTAATACAATGTAAATGCTATGTAAATACAACATATATGCTGTGTAAATGGTTGCCTGCAATGGCAAATTCAAGTTTTGCTTTTTAGAACTTTCTGGAATGTTTTTTCCAGAAACTTTTAGACCTATGGTTCATTGAGTCCATGGATGCAGAACCCATAGGGACCAACTGTACAGATACAGAGGGCCAACTGTACCTGTTTTGAGAAAACAGAGCATAGAGTGCTCAGAGCTGGGGGTTGCAACTTTAAAAAGGAATGACCAGATTGAGTAATATTCAAGCAAACGCGGAGTGAGATGGGGATGAAGTTATCCTATTCTGAGAAGACAGAATAGCAAGTACAAGGCTTTGAAGTGGAAGCATCCTGGTATGTTTTAGGATGAGCAAGGAAGTTGGTGTGGCAGGCATGGAGTGAGTAAAAGGAAAAAAAGGAAGAGAAAGGTCAAATTTAATAGGCAGGGAGACTGTGTAGGTCATTATGATAACTTTGGCTTTTGAGAGAAGCTCCTTGAAGGTTTATGTACAGCAGAGGACATAATTTGACTTAACATTACAACAGAATCATTCTGGTTGTTGTGTGAGAAAAGAGAAATCAAGGTTGAGTCCAGGGTTTTTAGGTTTGAGCAATTTGAGGAATGGAGCTGCTATTAATTGAAACAGAAATGGTGTTGGAAGACCATTTCTGGTGGAGGAAAAAAACAGGGCCTTTAGTTTGGACATGTCAAGTCTGAGACAGCCTTAGACACTAAAGTGGAGATGAAGAGAAAAAGACAGTTGGAATTTAATCTGCAGCGAAAAGGAGAGGTCAAGACTATATATATAAATTTGAGAATTATCAACATACACACAGTGCTCAAAACTCTGAGACTGAATGACATCACCAAGGGAGTGGGCATAGATAGAAGAAAGAAGAGGTACAGTGACATGGCCGCAAGGAGTTCCAATGTTAGAAGGTTGGGGAGTAAAAGAGACTGAGAAAGGGTGGCTAACAAGGGAGGTGAACAACCAAGAAAGTGCGGCTGCCCTCCAAGCCAAATCAAGACAGAATTTTAAGGAGGGAGAGACCAGCTGGGTCCACTGCTGGAGATAGAATGGGGAAGATGAGGGCTAGTCACAGGCTTTAGTAATGTGGAACTCATCTGGTGACCTCCATGCAAAAGCTTCTGTAGAGAGAGGGGGCAAAAGTCTTACTGAATGGGTGTAAGAAAAAATGGAGACAAGTATAGATGCCTACAGTAGTTTAGTTATAAAATGAAGGAGAAAAATGGGGCAGTATCCAGAGGAGGAAGAGAGAGGTCAAGAGAAGATATTTAAGAGGGGAAATGTGCATGTTGCTGGAAACTATCCAGTGGGGAGGAAAAAGCTGAGGATGCGGGAGAGAGAAGGAGAAATGCTGGAGTGATGTCATGGCTGGGGAATGGGGGGAGCGTGGACAGTCCCTCCAGCAGGAAGGCAGAGTATATGGGGGCACAGCTGCAAACAGGCAGGGAGATACAAGGTTGGAAATTTGTGAAAATTATCTTCTCATTGTTTGTATTTTCTCAATGAAATAGAAAGATCATCACCCAAAACTGAAGATGTGGGGACAAGTGTTGAAAATGTGAGAAAAGAGAAAGTATGAAACAGTCATTATGGAAAGTAGGAGAGTGAGGGGATATATGATTCTGGGCAGCACAGGAACCCATCTGAGGTAAGTGACAATGAATTTAAAGTGAGGCCAGTCAGCATGATTGTTATTTTTCTGCAGTCGTGGTCTAAGCTAGATTTAATGAGAGCCACAGTTTTGCCAGGCAAATGTGATGAAGTAAGAGAGGGCACAGGAGTTGAAGGGGAATGTAAGGAGTGACCATGGGATGTAAGCTAGGTAAGGACTGAGAAGTGAGGACACGAGGTAGAAATGGGGCAGTGACAAGTGGCAGGATCTGAGCACTTTAAGGGATTGGGGGAGGGGGTGTCAGGTGATCAACAAGCATCATGGGCCAGACAGGGAAGAGATCAATGTATCTGTGGAGGAAAGAACACCAAGGAACTCAAAGACCAAAGTACTGTATTAGCATCACTCCTGTGGATACTGAAATCCTCAAGAATAATGATAAAAGCAATATTGGAGAGGATGACAATAAGCTAGGAGCTGAAATCTTTGAACCAGAGGAGTAACCAGGGATCGGATGACTGCTTTGGCTGTAAGTACACCAGTTGGTGGCATACGCTACTCACGTGAAAACAAAAGATGGAGTTTTTGAGGTAGAAAGAAAAGAGAATGGTGAGGAAGTGGCAATGAGGAGCAGGAACATGAGGGGTTTTTTTGAAAATACCCAGATATCACTGAAGAGGGCTGGAGGGAAAGCAGGATCAGTGTAGTCCTCTGGCTCTAAGCTCTTCAAATGTACAAAAATATTGATATAAAAATGCTAAGTGCAGAAACTAAAAGTCTAGGTAGTAATAATGTACTGATGCACATTTGTGGGTGACAGGTCACTCTGGGCAGAAAAACTAAGTCATTATACAAAGATGTTGAACAATGTTTCTCAAATTAGCATCAGCCAGGGGAGCTGGATGGAATGCAGGTTCCTGGCTTCCATGCTGCACTCTGGATCAGAATCTCTGAGAGCCCAAGGCGGATCCTGGCGGACTCTGAGGTACATGGGAGAACCAAGAGAGCAGACAGAGGACGCAGTGGTGGATTTACGGGGAAAAAGTGACAGCCTTGTGCTGCTCCTTCATCTGCTCTTGGCGGTGTTGAGAGTACGGAATAAATATATACAACAATCATGAGGCTACTTAGTCTTAATTTAAAAAAAGGCAGCAAAGCGGGAGGTAACTGACTTACTATCTAAACGGAAACTGAGGATAAACAATCTGATATGCCATGTACCTTCAACACTTCCTAAGCTTCTACTCTATTATGTGATAAGTAAGACAAGGACACTGCACACAGAGGACAGCTAATAACTGGTGGTCAGTACTGGCATTGGGGGTGCAACAGTCATTCCTGTGTGGAACAGTCCCAGGCATGTTCAGTGTCCCCTGTCCCTGTCCCCGAACACACCAGTTTCACTCCCAGTCATTCTGACAGCCAAAACAATGTCTCCACACATTTCCAATGCCCTCAAAGGGTGGTACTGCCCTGTTGATGACCATCAATAGCTAGTAACCTCAGGGAACCAGGTGATGATAGGATGTGCAGTGGATCACCTCCCACCTTTGAAAGAGCTCAGTGGTAGTCCTAGAGATGGGAGAAAACTGGTTTCAGGAAATAGCACTATTAGAAACAGCATTTTCCTACAATGAAGGCTGACAATCACTATGAACAAATTAGTACTACGAACATACCTCTATTTTCCCAGTTAACCTCTCAATTTCAGACCGATCTTCCCTGTGATTTTTGGCGTTTCCTCTGAAGTCTCGTATATGCTTTTTCTGTAGCTTTTCATAGCTTCTCTTCAGTCTGCCTAACTGTAGACACAGTTATTTCTAGACTTAAAATTTAAGAATTTGTAAATAGTTGTGGTATAACAAATTTGCATTATGAACGCACACATAGGGCTAACTAGTACCTCTGAAAATAGAGAGTATGTTAGATAAAACACAAAACAACTCAAAACTCCATATATAAAATAAACACCAGAAAAGAAATACAGTCAGTCAAAGAAAAAATAAGGGGAAAATATTTCATAAACAAACATTTAATTTTTTACCTCAATATACAATAGCCTTGCACTTAAGGGCTCCACAACCCACCCCCCATACACACAAAAATAAAACCAACAAAAACAGAAAATAAAAACTCTTTTTCTTTTTTTTAGGCCTGTGATTCTTGACCTATTCTCCTGTGGAACACTAAAATTCAGTCAGCAGGAGAGGAGTACTTTTGAATTAAGTAAAAATAAAAGCAGTTTTTTTCCCAGTCTGAAGACTAAAATTGAGTTAACTGATAGAATGTTCTTATTTTTCTTACCTCTCCCCAAGTGTTTCTGAAACCTTTGGAGCTTCCATTATTTAAACTCTAGTAACTGATTCAACTCAAAAATTAAAACATTTGATGTAAGCTTTGTATCAGTATTTCACAGTATTATATAAAAATAGCTCTATTTCTCTCAGGTACTCAACTGAGCAGCACATTTTAGAATTGCTGTTCTAGGTAGTACCAAACACATAATTAGGCAAGATTCTTTACCTGAATTTAAGAACAGAGAAATAGATTTCCACCCCTATACCTCCCATGGGATATATACATCCCACTTTACAAAGCAGAAACTGGCTCATTAACAAAATTCTCAAGGGTTGAAGAGACAGAATTATACTACACATAACAGAATTAAAATCTCACTTCTTCCTGTAGTTTCTTTAACTCCTGCTTATACTCCATGGTTATCTCTTGCTTGACTTTTTCATGTCCTTCTATCTGCTGGCGCAACATTCCAACCTAAAAGCAAACGGGTGGTAGTATTTTTCATTGCTAGCATTGAAACAATAACCCTGAAACATAAAAATAGGAAATAACCTTTGTGCTTATATGTAAATACATGTTCTCAACTGTACATGGTAACACCCCATTTCTCAGGAAGTCAAATATCGAATTAATAATCCATAACATCACCAAAAAGCAGAAAACAAGCAACTGTTCTAGAATTTCTAGGTTTAGATGAAAACTTGCTCTGTCTCATTTATTCTCCCCAATTCTTTTTATCAAAAACAAAAAAACCTCACAAAAAAATTGAGAGATAAAGTTATAAGAACCTTGGAAACTAACAATATTAGACAAAAATCGATGAGACTTCAAGAATTCTATAAATCAAAGTACAAAATAGTGACATCAGACAGTAAGAGAGCAGGAGACTTGGACTTGCTTTACCATTTACCCTTCAGAGAAAACCAGTTTCACCAACCAAAGTAAGGACGTTATCCCAACCCATTTTTCAGTGTTTGATACCAGCTACAGCCAGCTCTTGCCCAGCCCTCACCTCCATCAATATCTGTCAGTATTTCTCTACATTTCTCAATTACCAGTTAGCACTTTGTCTGTTAATAAGAGAGGAAGGAGAGGGAACATGGGGAGCAGTAAGTAGTAATCTCAACCACAATACAGAATGGTAATTAAAAATAAAAAAGAACTATAGATCTTAAAGTTCTCACCACAAGAAAAAAAAAAACTTGTAACTATGTATGGTGACAGATGTTACTAGACTGTGGTGATCATTTCACAGAATACACAAATATCAAATTTTCATGTTGGATAGCTGTATATAATATCTCAATTATACCTCAATAAAAATACAGAAATAAAATTCTGTAAGTACAAGGAGCTAATGCAATTCCAATTAAAAATTGTAGAATTTTTTTTGGAATGTGAAAAAGTAATTCTGAAGTTAAAACTAGAAGAATGATTAAATACAGTCAATAAAATGGAAAAGAGAAAACTACTTCAAAAAAAAAGGTCTAAATGAGTATTTACTGGATTTCTGAATAAGGAGAAACTTTCTGAGCTTAAAACTAATGGAAGAGTCATTTGAAAATGACAGATTTGACTATGTAAAAATGTGAAACTTCTACATTAAAAAACCCCCATTAAAATTAAAAAGTAAATAAACTGAGAAAAACATTTACAAAAGTATTTCAAAGGTTTTTAAGTTTTAGGTATCTTTTCCTAACTTGTTTCCACTATGTTCAAGAATGTACTCCATACACTGGAATTTGACACAACATTGTAAAACGACTATAACTCAATAAAAAAAAAAAATGTTAAAAAAAAAAAGAATGTACTCCATCGTTTCAAGTCTTTGAATTGTGTCAAGATTTATTTTATGGCCTAGCATATGGTCAATTTTGGAAAGAGTTGTTTGTGCTAGAAAAAAATATATTCACTCTGCGGTTCTCCTGGCAATGTCCTGTACGTATGAATTAGGTCAAATTGGATCATGATGCTGAAATCTATACCCTTACTGTTTGTCTCTTGTTCCATCAGTTATTAAGAAAACTGGGTTAAAATCCCCCAACACAAGTGTGACTTCATCTGTTCCTCTTTATAGTTCTGCCACTTTTGTATACAGGTAAGGGAGAGAGAGAAATTTAACTTAATTTAATTATTTTATTAGATACTTACAAATTAAGTTGTTGTTTTTTTTTTTTTTGTCTTAGTTTGAGTTCCCCTAAAAGTGTGGACTTCAGGGCAGGTAGGTAATTGGAGGTGATCCCAAGAAGCACAGTGAGGAAATGGGGTGAGAGATCCAGAGAAGGAAGGAAAGCCAATGAAGTGTGTAACTGAGCCAATTTCTGCAGTGAGCAGCTGGAGCTGAATCTCACAGGGAACTCACCCAGGGACCAAACAGAACACATTTCAGAACTGTCCCTCTAAGGGCTAGGAAGGGGGAGAATTTATCCACCGATTCCAGGCCCTCCACTGCTTGAGGCTTGTCCCGGGAGTGCTAACTGCCCCCACACTCCCAGGTTTCCCCTGAGCGGCGTTCCAAGGTTCCAGAAAGAGCAGCACAGTATAGTGAGATGCTGGCAGCACACAGGGAGCTGCGTGTAATATCCGGGTACAATCGGGGGGCAAGGAGGAATACCTGCTACGGTTACATACCCCAAGGTTTCATATTTTACTCTGATGAAGTGTTTCTCTTCACCTTTCCTAATGTTCATTGCTTCTGCTTCAAGCATAGTTTCTCTAATATGAATATAGCTACACTATCTTTCTATTCAAAGTGTTTGCATGCTGTATACTTTAATTCTATACTTTACTTTCAACTTTGCTGTATCTTTAAAAACATCAAATAATTGAGTTCAATTATTTTTACCCAGTTGAACAATTTTTATCTTTTAATAGGCCATTTAGTGCACTTACATTTAATGGACCTCTTTAGATTTAAAGCTATCATCTTATTAAGTCTTATTTCTTCTTAATAAGTATGTTCCTGTGTTCCTTTTTCTCTCTTTTCTTGCCTTCTTTGGGACTGATAACTTCTTATCACTTCATTTTTCTCCTATTAGATTGGAAGGTAATATCCTATTAATAGAGTAATACATACTTTTAACGGTTCTCTCAAGAGTAAAACATAGGTCTGTGACTTAACTAATCCAATGTTAATCAGTACTTTTACCAATTCCCAGGCCACACAAGGACTATAAAATACTTTAATTCCATTTACCACTGCCCTCGCCACCAACTTGACTAAAACGCCATCATAATTCTACGTTAAACTGAAAAGGCTCTTGTTGTTATACACAGGCAACATTCCTTTAGATTTACCCACATATTTACTGTCCCCTTTCATTCCTTCCTTTATCTATTGAACTTCCATCTTGGATCACTTTCCTTCTGCCTGTAGAACATTCTTTAGTATTTCCTTGGCGCAGGTCTGCTAGGGACAAATTCAATTTTTGTTGCTCTGAAAATGTCTCTACTCCATCTTTATTCTGAATATAGAATTTATTTATGGTTTGGGAGGAAAAAAACTCATTTCTTTGTGGATAGCATTCTACTATCTTCTGACTTACTGTATTAGCTGACAAGTCATCTGTTAAGGGCCGTTTGCAGATAATCTTTTTTTCTTGGTAAATATCTAGGGGGTTTTGTTGTTGTTGTTGTTGTTGTTTGCTTTTTGGATTTCCTCTGTCTTTAGTTTTCAACCTAGGTGAATAAATCTTTTTATTTACCTTGCTTGAGGTTCTTGGACTTCTTAAGGACATGGCCTTCCTCACTTCTGGCAACATCTCAGTCAGTTTATCTTCAGATACTGCTTTTGCCCATTCGCACTCTTTTTTCTCCTTCAGGGATTCCAAAAACACTCATGACATCTCTCTGTATCCTAGTTCTCTTCTCTCCTATATTTTCCATCATTCTGTCTGTGCTTCGTTTCAAACATTTTCTTCTGTCCTATCTTCCAGTTCACCAATTATCTCTTTATCATTAAGGCCTTAACTTTAGTTATTCTATTTTTCAACAGTATGATTTCCACTCATATTTGAATAGTTTCCAATTCTTTTCTGAAATGCTCAATCTTATCTTTTATCTCCTCGACACAATTAACAGAGCTACTGTAATTTCTTTTCCTTTTCTTATTTTACTTTCTTTTTTTTAATTTTTAAAATGTTTTTATTTTTTAGATGAAGTATAGTCAGTGTACAATGTGTCTATTTCTGGTGTACAGCATAATGTTTCAGTCATACATATACATACATATATTCCTTTTCATATTTTTTTCAATATAGGTTACTACAAGATATTGCATATAGTTCCCTGTACAGCAGAAACTTGTTTTTTTTATCTATTTTATATATAGTAGTTAGTATCTGCAAACCCTCTCCTTTCCTTTTCTTGTTTCCTGTGAAGGCATCTCTCCCGGAGCTTGCCATGCTCACATATGGATCAGCTACTCTCTAGGCCAGAGGAATAGCTGTCATCTTGGGAACTCCCTTCACCATTATCTGGAGGCTTCCTATGCTTTTCTTCTTCTTGCTTTTTAAAAATTCTGTCATCTTCTTCTCAAGTTGACTTCTCATTTTGGTACAACATACTTTTGAGATCTTATATGTCTGAAAATATCTTTATTCTCTTTTCACATCTGACTGAAAGTTTGATTGGCTGTAGCATTTAGTAGTAAATTTCAGTCAGGATGTTTTTAGCTAAATGTGAATCATTCAGACTTTAACATTTGGTAACGGCAGACTAGGTATTCTGGGCCAGTCCATACTCTGAGTATAACTGTAAATTAGACTTTTTTTTTTAAACTGTGCTTGAAGCTGAGTGTTAACAAGACAGGGAAGAATTAATTACCAGGCCAGAATCTGGGCTAGTCTAGAGGTCAAGGGAGGTGAGCCCAGGGTTTGGGGCAATTATTAGCTGAAACTAAAGAAGGCAGCTGAGAGGATAAGAGGCTGACTGGGGTTTTTGATAACTTGAAGGGGCTAAGAGAATCAAGGATTTGGTGCCCAAGGTAGCTCTGAATCCCCTCCTTGCTTTGGGTTGGGACCTTGAAAGGCTGCACCAAATGTAGAACCGGCTTTCTTGAAATTGCCACTTAACTGCAGACATTTGAATCTCTGAAATCAGTTTAAGATGATTTTACAGTGCTACTGGCATCTCCAAAGTGCGAGGGCTTCCAGGAACTTGGAAAAGGCAACTTAAGCAAAAACACTATTCTGGGTCTTATATTATTTCTTCAAATAATTTTGCAAATACAGTGCTTGATACCCACTCAGAAAGTAACTGCAGACACACAAGGAGACAACAGAAATGGAAAAAAAAAAAAAAAAAAAAAAAAAAAAGCAGAAGCTATAAAAGAGATCCGTGGCAAATCTAGATACTGGCATTATCAATTCTTCCTATCATTAAGAAGGTACTTTTTTAAGTGAAAGCAAGTTTATTTTGAAAGATACCCACTCCATAGACAGTGTGTGGGGCGTCTCAGAAGGCAAGAGAGAGAATGACCATGAGGTACGGAGTTGTAAGTTTTTATGGGCTGGGGTAATTTCATAGGCTAATGAGTAGGAGGATTATCCCAACTACTTTGGGGTAGGGGCTAGGATTTCCATGAATTGGGCCCTTGCCCACTTTTGGACCTTTTATCATCAGCCTAGGAACTGTCTTGGCACCTGAGGGTGTGCCATGAGGCTCAAGGTCTACTGGGTGTCGAATCTTCCACCATCGTGGTTCTAATCAGTCTGTCCTGTCCCCAGTCCCCTCAATGGCTATGCCCTGCCCCCCTTTCCTCAGAGATTTTATTCCCATAGTCTTATGGGGAGCAGAAGGGAGATGATCTGTCTTCTGAAGCTACTTAAGGGCTGAGTAGGGGCGTTGACCCTGCTTGTCAGGGAGTAAAAATCTCTGGCTGCCTGATCTAGTGGTCCCAGGGGCAGGACAGCTTCTTGTGTTGAGTCAGATGGTGGTATGGGGTGGAATCCTCACACAACCATCATCCTGATGTGGAACTGCTGTAACCACTTCCATAGCCTTCCTGTGAATCCTCTTGAAGATGAAGCACTTTTGCCACAGCACCAGAGTACAATAACTGTCTTTAAGTGACAAATGACTTAAAAAGCACGTTAAATACCAGATTACAGTGTAATCAATGGAGAAACTTGGTGACAATCACCAGAATTATGACTAATTACATTTAACCTACCAAATAATCCTAGTTAATTTACTGTTTTTCTGAGATGCCTCAGGGTTCCTCTTCCACAAACTTTCCATAACTTTCTGTTTCCATATTATTTTGTCCCTTATTTTCTTTTCCATTCAGAAGCAACCAGCTTTAGGACAAAATTTGTTTTCTTTTCCCTTAACAAACTGCAATTCCATTCCTCATACCTTCTTTTACTGAAAACACACAAATTACTCTCTGGCTGGGAAGGTACACTTGAAAAAAGCAAATAAAAAGGAGATAGTTACTAATTCCCAGGAAAACAAAAACACTATACAAGAAATAAATTTGATTATTGTTATGTTATCTGACTCGGCTGTGAATAATATTTACCATCTTAATAATATAAATACTGAATACCAACCTAATCAACAATTAAGATATACAATCCTGGCAGGATAAGGGGATGGAAATTTTACCTAAGAGAGTAAAGCCCTAACTTTTCATAGTAGCAAGTCATTAGATAAACAGCTAAAACTGAAAATTAAGAAATATCATAAAATGTTATTTAGAAATATGAGAATACCAAAAGAAAGTTAAAGACACTGAGGTGACTGTCTCAGAGAAGCAAGAATCCCAGGTTCAGAGGAATGGGGCAGATGATCACTGTTCTTTCTTATGAAACTTTAGGAAGCAAGCATAAATATTAAATGTGAAGAAAAGATTATTTAATTTTATTTATTCACCAGGGTCTAGTTCATAATGGGCATGCAACAATATTTAAATTTCTTAAAGAAAAAGAGGAGGAAAAAAAGAGGTTAATTGCTGAGTGTGAGGAATGGTGTTAGGCAGACAGACGGGGGCCAAGGTTTGAAAACTGTCAGTATGGATGATATCATTTTAAATATAATTTACAGTTAACTCAATCTTCACAACAACACAGGGACGTAGGGACTATATCCTAATCTTACACTTGATGAGACAAGCTGAGAGGTTAAATTATTTGTCCAAGGCCATTCAGCTGAAAAAAGGCACAGCCAGGACTCCAAATTCCTTACTTGTTTCATTAGGTCTACCTGCTCTGCAGGGCATTAGAAGGTAACAGCAGCAGAAATGTCCATTAAAACCAATCCAATCCCAACAGCATCATCAGAAAATACATAAAGCACTCACTTATGAAACGAGTTGTTTATACTCGTACTCCCCCCAAGTATAACCTGCAGATGGCCTGGAGCTGGTCACAACAGCAATGAACATGAGATAAGAACCTTGAAGTAGAATGTAAATCAACTCTGTCACAAATCACACTGTTTAGTGCAACTGACATTTTTGTACAGCAAAACTTTCTATGAAGTGAAAGATACAATGTACTGATTTACATTCTGGTACAAACCTTTTATCTCACCATGGATCTTTCAACTGAGTAGCACTGGTTTATAGCACAGGACTAACTGCTTCTAGGTCTGAAACGTTCAAACAAATAAATGTGACAAGAACTTAAAGCCCTATATTCTAGTTTTTCTATCATGTGCTGTTCAAAGTAGATTATAAACATGTTATTACCAGTAACGGTGAAGTTACAATTTCACAGACAAACTCTATGGAATAGGTTCCTATTACTAGTGTTTGGTAAAAGCACTTTACCTCTAGAAACTGAATCAACTTTGAGCAACCCAATCAATGAAGCAGCAAAACTACCAGACAGCTACATTTTTAAATATCTTTTACGTCCCCAGGCCAAACTTGTAATCTACAAATCCTTACCACAGAACCTATCTACCCAATCCCTTTCATTCTCTTTAAGGTGTTAAATACCTCGGAGACACTGCAGGTTCCTTCCAGACCACCACAATACAGCAAATACTGCAACAAAGTGAGTCACATGAATTTTTCAGTTTCCTAGTGCATATAAATGTTATGTTTATACTGTACTGTAGTCTACTAAGTGTGCAAGAGCATTATGTCTAAAAAACAATGCACATATCTTAATTAAGAAGTACTTTATTGCTAAAAACAGAAAAAAGGCTAACCACCATGTGAATCTTCACTGAGTCATAATCCTTATGCTTGTGGAGGGTTTGAAATACTATAGGAATTACCAAAATTTGATAGAGACATGAAGTAAACGGGTGCCAAGAGACTTGTTTGATGCAAGGATGCCACAAACTTTCAATCTGTAAAAAACACAATACTGCAAAGTGCAGGAGAGTGAAGCATAATAGAACAAGGTATGCTCATAATGCAGTAATGCCCTTGACATTGTAACTAACCTACAGAAATAAGTTTAAACAGTCTCCGAGTGACTAAATATTCTCATGATCACACACACACAGGAATTTCCTTAGTGGGTTTCTAACAAAATAAATAACCTAGATATCTATATATATACAGATGACCCCTGAACAACATGGGTTTGAACTGCACAGGTCTACTTATACAGGGATATTTTTCAATAGATAAGCACTACATACAACAACATCCAAGGTTGGTTGAATCCCCGATTCAGAACTACAGATACAAGGGCCAACTGTAAAGTTACATGCGGATTTTCGACTGCACAGGGCATTGGATGCCACTAAAGAAAGCCTGGGTTACTCAAAGATCAACTGTCCAGTGTTTTGTTTTTTTCTAGGAAAGCACTATTGCTTCAATTTACTAAACAGAATTACTTTTGTTTTGCCCCAGGAGAAATAAAGAAGTAGTAACTAAAGTTGCTAGACAAGAACTGACCCTACCTAAATCATCATTTAAAAAAAATCAAATTATCAGTCCATGTACTTTTTTTTTTAATCACCTTTTATACATCTGCATGAGGTATAATTTTAAAATATATTCTCAAACGTCTACCCAAAGTTTAAAATAAATTGGTTTAGCAAGTGACATTCTCAGAACACTGAATCCAAAATGGCCAATATTGCTATGTACAGTTGAGCCTTGAACAACATGGTTTAACTGCATGGGTCCACCTACATGTGGATTTTTTTCAATAATAATACAGTACTACATGAATTCTCAAGTATGGAATCACAGATAAGGAGGGTTGACTGTAAAGTTAAATGTGGATTTTCAAGTGTGTTGGGGGTCAATGCCCCTAACCCACACATTGTTCCAGGGTCAACTGCATTGCTTTGACCCAAAGTGTGAATGGCCAACCATTGAGAGATTCTCTTGAAAAGGAATAAATACTTTGTGAAGCCTAACTCTTTCCTTGTGAGGTGACATGGAACCTTTCTAAAATATCCTTGATAAGTGAGTGTCACCAACAGAATCATAATCTCAGTGGACCATTCACAGAAGCTAAATGACAGCACTAACAAGTGGTGATCCCACTGGTAGGAAAGCCCATCTAAGTGGGGCTTGGGACCAGTGTTTCCCTACGACTCTTCCAGTCCTTCTGAGATTGACATTGATGCCAGAAATTCAGAGGCAATTTCTGCACTTATAAATGCTTTTTGCCTCTCTTCTAATATTCAATGTTCTTATTACTGTACCAGCTAAATTAAGAGAAATGAAGTCAGTCTTTCTTTTCTTTTTTTTTAAATTTTTTTTGTGGAGGGAGGTGATTAGGTTTATTTATTTACTTGGTTTTTCAGTGGAGGCACTGGGGATTGAACCCAGGACTTCATGCATGCTAAGCAGGCACCTGACCGCTGAGCTATCCTCTCCCCGCTAAATGAAGAGAAATCAATGAGCAAGTATTATTAAGCTTTTTCCCCAAATCACCAATAACTATGAGTGGTGAGATCACAAATAATTTTTATTTTCCTTTTTTCTTTCTTTTCCCCTAATTTTCAACAATTTTTTAAAAAAGAGCTTCCTGAATTTTAGTTTAAATCTAACCAAAAGAGATAAATTATTGAATCTGGGTCTTAACTTTTTTTTTTTTTATTAATAGACCTTATTTTTTTAGAGCAGTTTCAGGTTCACAGCAGAAATGAGCAGAAAATACAGAGTTTTCACATAGCCCTCCCCCCACACAACATACTTCCCTACCCTCAACATTACTCATCAGTGTGGCTTATTTGGTACAATAGATGAATCAACATGGGCACATTATTATCAACCAAAGTCCATAGTTTACATTAGGATTCAATCTAAATGTTGTACATTCTATGGGTTTTGACAAATGCATAATGACATGTAGCCACCACTATGGTATCATACAGAGTAACTCATTGCCCTAAAAATCCCTTGTGCTTCATCAATTCATTCCTCCCTCCCTCCCTCTCCCCAAATCCCTGGAAACCACAGTTTTTTTTATTGTTTCTGTAGCTATGCCTTTTCCAGAATGTCATTTGGTTGGAATCGTACAGTTTGTAGCCTTTTCAGACTGGCTTCTTTCATTTAGTAATATGTCTTTTAAGTTTCTTCCATGTCTTTCATGGCTTGATAGCTTATTTCTTTTTTTTTTTTAACTGCACATGCATTTTTAAATTTATATATATGTACTGTTCATTGTTTCTAAGAACATTTACAGCTTTAGCTTTTTAAACTTACATAGTGTTATCAAAGGAATAAAACCAACCACAAAATAAGAATTCAAAAAGATACATACACCCTGCTGTTAACAGCAACATTATTCATAATTTATATTTATAAATTTATAATCATTTATAATTGCCAACATATGGAAGCATCCTAAGTACACATCAATAGTTGAATAGATAATGAAGATGCAGCATATATATGTAATGGAATACAGCTCACCCATAAGAAGGATATTTTGCCATTTGCAGCCCTTCATTCACTTTTTTTTTTCACTTCAAAAACCAGAACTTTATAACCAGCATGAACATTTTCATTACATCAAAAACATCAAAATACCTAGAAATAAACTTAACCAAGGAGGTTACCTATCCTCTGAAAACTGAAATGACACACAAAATTGAAAAGATTTCTTGTGCTCTTGGATTGAAAGTATCAACACTATCAAAATGGCCACACTACCCAAAGCAATCCACAGATTCAATGCAACCCCTGTCAAAATAGTCACAACATTCCTCACAGAACTAGAACAAACAACTCCAAAATTTACAAGGAACCACAAAAGACCCTGAACTGCCAAAGCAATCTTTTGTACGCGTCTGTTTTTTTCCCTCTTTCTTCTTTTTGTTTTCTTTCCTTATGGTTTGATGACTAGAGAAGGTCTTTTAACATTTGTTGTAAAACTGGTTTGGTGGTGCTGAAATCTTTTAGCTTTTGTTTATCTGTGAAGCTTTTGATTTCTCCATCAGTCTGAACGAGAGCCTTGTTGGGCAGAGTATTCTTGGTTGTAAGTTTTCCCTTCATCACTTTAAATATTGTCATGCTGCTCCCTTCTGGCCTGTAGAGTTTCTGCTGAAAAATCAGCTGATAACCTTACGAGAGCTCCCTTGTATGTTATTTGTTGCTTTTCCCTTGCTAATTTTAATATTTTCTCCTTATCCTTAATTGTGGTCAATTTGATGACTATGTGCCTTGGCATGTTCCTCTTTGAGTTGATCCTGTATGGTACTCTCTGTGCTTCCTGGACTTGGGTGACTGTTTCCTTTCCCAAGTTGGGAAAGTTTTCAGTGATTATCTCTCCAAAAAGTTTCTCAGGTCCTTTCTCTCTCTTCTCTTTCTGGGACCCCTATAATGTGAATATCATTGTGCTTCATGTTGTCCCAGAGTTCTCTTAAACTATCCTCGTTTCTTTTCATTCTTTTTTCTCTTCTGCAGTAGTGATCTCCACTGATCTGTCTTCTAGCTCACTGATCCGTTCTTCTGCATCATTTAGTCTATTCTTGGTTCCTTCTAGTGTGTTACTCATTTCAGTGATTTTATTCTTCAACTCTGGGTGTTCTTTATATTTTCTAACTCTTTGCTAAAAACATCAGTGTGTGCACCTATACTCCTCTTGAGTTCTCTGACCATCTTTGCCATCATTACTTTAAAACTCTTTCTCAGATAAATTGCCTATCTCCTCATCACTTACTTCTGGGATTTTATTTTGTGCCTTGGCCTGGGGGATATTCCTTTGCCACCTCATATCATCTATCTTTCTGTGTGTTTGTGGATTCCTTCCACAGGCTTTGGGATTGTTGTTTTCTTATTTCTAGTATCTGCCCCTGGTGGATGAGGCTGGACTAGAGGCTTACGCAGGTTTCCTGGCAGGAGGAGCTGGTGCTTGTCCACTGCTGGGTGAAGCTTGGTCCTGGACCTCTGGTGGGCAGGGCCGTGTCTAGAGGTCTTTGCGACCCAGGAAGTCTGCTGATGGTGGGGCTGTGTTCTCACCCTACATGTTGTTTGGCTTGAGGCTGTTGGGTGGGGCTAGGTCTTGGTGCTAATGATCCAATCAAGATGTCAGCCTCCAGGAAAGCTCATATAGATGAACACTTCTGGAATGACCACCACCAGCTTTTATGTACCCTGAGTGAGCTGCAGCTATCTCCCATGTCTCCAGGAGACCCTCCAAATCCAGCAGGCAGGCCTGGCCCAGGTTCCCATGAAATCACTGCTTCTGCCCTTGGACCTGGCACATGCGAGCTTCTGTGTACGTTTGCCAAGCAAATGGAGTCTCCATTTCCCCCAGCCCCGTGGGGCTCCCGGAACCAAGCCCCGCTGGCCTCCAAAACCAGGTGTCCTGGGGTCTCCTTCTCCTCCCAATGCTGGAACCCCAGTCTGGGGAGCTTGACGTGGGGCTCACTCCTGTGGGAGGGCCTCTGTGACTTAACTATTCTTCAGCTTGTGGGTCACCCACCCGGGGGTTATGAGGCCCAATTATATTGCAAGCACCCCTGTCCTAACATCCTGCTGTGATTCTCTACGTTTCCAGTCACAGAAGATCTATTTTTTTTTGCTAAGTTCCAGTCTTTTTTTCTATGGTTGTTTAGCATTCAGTTGTGGTTTCGTTCTAGTTGTGAGGAAGAGGTGAGCTCCTAACACTCATCCATCTTGACCTGGATCCCTGGGGCTTAACTTTTTGTAGTAAGCATACAATGAGGCCAAAAACAATATTCACCAAATTCAATGATTGTTAACATGAGCATGTAATAGAATGAAGTTTTACAAAGATCATGTGACATACTTTATATTTTTATTTTCTAAATGACTTATGTATGTATTACATGTGACAGAGGTAACATGATCCTTGAAACAAATATTAATATTCTTATGCCATTTTCACCAATGAATTTTTCTTCTGAAAGAAACCATCAGAATTAAGATAGTGTAGAAACTATGTTGACACACAAATGCTTTCTCTGGGTTATAAACATGTATCACTGGTTCAAAATGGCAATGTAGGAAGATCCTGAACTCACCGCCTCCCACAGACTCACTGGATCTACAGCTAAACATGGAACAATTTCCTCTTTAAAAAAACCTAAAGGCTGGTTGAGGGATAACTATATATTGGGCAAATGAGAAGAAAAGCATATAAAATCCTATCGGGAAGACAGGGACACAATCTCACCATAAACCTCACCCCTGGTGTAGCAACTAACAACCAGAAGGGAACTCAAAACCCAGAGCTTCTCCCTGAGTAGCAAAGGGTTCAAATCCACATTGGGCAGCCTACCTTTTAAGACATGAACTTGAGACATGAGCCCCCAGTAAGCTAATATTTGAAAACCAGTGAGTCTTGTATCACAAGACCCACAGAACAAAAGAGATCTGAGAAACACCTTTTAAAGGGCTCATGTGCTCAGACTCACTCACCCCAGGGCCCAACTCGGAGGAAGCCAATCATGCCTAGATTTAAAGCAGACAGCCCACCTGCTCTTATTAAAACCTTAGCCTGAGGGGCAGGCATCTGCTTTAACACACACATCTAGAAGTCTGCTGGAACACTCTCTGGGAACAGACTGGCAGGCACCACCTTTGCCACAATCTGGAGCACCAGTATCTCCTGGAAGGGAGCCTTTACACACATCCGGTTTCCTGATTTCTGCAGCTGCTGCCCAGAATATGACTCTTGACTACTTGGCTCTGGAAGCCGAGGGAGCTTGTGGGTCCTGTGGGACTATAATAACGGGTGTCACCCGTCATGCCCCCGTCTGGTGCCCGGATTTTTGTGACTGCTGCTATGGGATGCCTCTACATCAACTGGTTCTGGTGGTCAGTGGGACTTAACACTCATGGGTCCTACAGGACTGTAGCCCAAGGAACAAGAGTTCTTCAACAGCTATCACCCCCAGGGCACAGCAAGAGGCAACAGACCCAAGGGCTCAGTCTTTCTGTAAAGGGGGACTATTAACTGATCATGACTGCTGCCCAAGAGGCAAGCTTCTGACCAGGCACGCATCTGGCGGCTCGCTGTAATCCTTTCTAGAGACCTTGGAGGGCAGGTGCTACCTTCGCTCTCCCAGTGCTGCCTCCAGTGCACCTGTGTCTCCTAGAGGGTAGCTACATATGTGCTAGTGCCGAAGCCCAGGGGATGCCCCTTGATTGACTAGCTCTGGCGGCTGGAGGGGCTTGCATTCCTGGATCCCACAAGACTGTGGCAATCAGAGGGATATTCCTTGGCAGGCTACCAACCCCAGGGCACTGCACAGAAAGGAGAATGAGGCACATTCCCCGGAATTTCTGTGAAAGAGTCCTCTTCACTTATCCTGGACATTTGTCTTAAGGGCAGGCTTCAGCTCTGGGTCACATTTAGTGACCTAAGGAGCTGCTCTCAGGGAACGCAGGCTGTGGATGCCATCTTGGTACTCTTTCTCTGCCTTGCTCCAGCCTTCTGGTATCTCCCAGAAAGGAGCTTATACACTCATCTGGAGCCCACCCAGTGGACACGTCCAGAGCGCCCGGCTCTGAAAGCAAATGGGACTCACCCTGGCAGCCCCTCAGGACTGTATATATTTGCATACTTTAAAAAGCTGCTGCCTGAGGGTCTGGCTTCCAGTCAGCCTGAATCTAGGTGCTGAGATCCTCCACTTTGAAATGGTGACAAGTCTTGGCACATCCTCAGCTACTGGGAGCTATTAAAAATATAACAGGCTGGCTGGGCAAGCACAGAGGTTTTAGAGATAACCAGGAGCTGAGGCAGGGCTGAACAACAGGGCTCATCTCCTACACAAGCCACCCCTGCAAGGCTGGAAGAGGTGGTGGTTTCATCTACTGGACTGAAACCAACAGAGAGTTAAGCAGAATGAAGACAAAGGAATATTTTCCAAATGAAAGAACAAGATCAACCTCAGAAAAAACCTTAATGAAATGGAAATAAGTAATTACCTGATAAAGAGTTCAAAGTCATGGTCATAAAGGTACTCAATGAACTGGGAAAAAGAATGAACACAGTGAGAACTTCAATAAAAAGATGAGAACTATAAGAAAGTACTGACTAGAAGTCACAGAGCTGAAGATACAATAATTGAACTGAAGAACACACTGGAGAGGTTCGACAGCAGACTAGATGAAGCAGAAGAAAGGATCACTCAACTCAGAAACAAGGCAGTGGGAGTCACTCAAACAGAGCAGCAAAAAGAAAAAAGAATTTAAAAATGTGACGACAGTTTAAGAGACTTATGAGACAACATCAAACAGATTAATACTCACTTTATAGGGCTCCCAGAAGGAGAAGAAAGAAGAGGGCAGAAAACTTATTTGAAACAATAATGGCTGAAAGCTTCTCTAACTTGGAGGGGAAAACAGATATCCAGATCCAGGAAGCCCTGAGAGTTCCAAATAAGATGATACCAAAGAGACCCACACCAAGACACGTTATAATTAAAATGTCAAAGTTAAACACAAGGATAGAAGTTTAAAAGCGGCAAGAGAGAAAAATCCAGTTCTGTACAAGGGAACCTCCACAGAACTAGCAGCAGATTTTTCAGCAGAATCTTTGCAGGCCAGAATGCATGATATATCCAAAGTGCTGAAAGAAGAAAACTTCCAACCAAGAATACTCCATTCAGCAAAGTTTTCATTCAGAATTGAAAAAGAAATAAGAGTTTTTCAGACAAGCAAAAGTTAAAGGAGTTCATCACCACTAAACAGGCCTTATAAGAAATTTTAAAGGGACTTCTGTAAGCTGAAAAGAAAGATCGCTAATTAGTAACAAGAACACATATGAAAGTGTAAATCTCACTGGAGAAGTAAAAAATCAAAAAATACCTTGAGAAAAACAAAAATGGAAATGTAAAATACCAAAATTTATGGAATACAACAAAAGCAGTTCTGAGGCAAGTTCATAGTGATAAATACCTACCTCAAGAAACAAGAAAATCCTCAAACAATCTAACTTTATACAGCAAGGAAATAGAAAAAGAAGAAACAAAGCCCAAAGCTTGTACGAGAAAGGAAATAAAAACTAGAGCAGAAATAAATAAAGCCTAAAATGACAACAGAAAAGATCAATGAAACTAAGAGCTAATGATAAGTCAAACTGACAAAACTTTAGCTTAGACTCACCAAGAAAAAAAGAGAAAAAACCCAAATCAGAAATGAAAGAGGAGACGTTACAACTAACACCACAGAAATACAGATTAGAGAGACTACTATGAACAATTACATGACAACAAATTGGACAACCTAGAAGAAATAGATAAACTCCTATCAACATACAAGCTACTAAGACTGAATAATGATGAAACAGAAAATCTGAATGGACCAATTACTAACAAGTAGATTGAATCAGTAATCAAAAACCTCTCAATAAACAAAAGTCCAGGACCAAATGGCTTCACTGATGAACCTTACTAAGCATTCAAAGAAGAATTAATATTAATCCCTCTCAAATTCTTCCAAAAACTAGAAGAGGGGGGAACTTATCCAAACACATTTTATGAGGCCAGTACTACCCTATACCAAAACCATACGAGAGCCATAGAAAGAAAGAGAAAGAGAGAGAGAGAGAGAGAGAGAAAGAAAGAAAGAAAGAAAGAAAGAAAGAAAGAAAGAAAGAGAGAGAGAGAGAGAGAAAGAAAGAAAGAAAGAAAGAAAGAAAGAAAGAAAGAAAGAAAGAAAGAGTTACAGACTAATAACCCTGATGAACACAGATGCAAAAATTCTCAACAAATATTGGGAAAACTGGACAGCCACATGCAAGAGAATAAAGCTGGACCACTATCTTACACCATACACAAAAAATAACTCAAAATGGTTTAAAGACTTGAACATAAGACCTGAAACCATAAAACTCTAGAAGAAAACATAAGCAGTAAGCTCCTTGACATAGGTCTTCGTGCTGGTTTTTTGAATCTGACACCAAAAACCAGAATCAGTAAAAGCAAAACTACACAAGTGGCACCACGTCAAAGTAAAAAGCTTCTGCACAGCAAAAAGGCAACCTACTGAATGGGAGAAAATAATTGAAAATCATGTATCTGACCAGCGACTGAGATCCAAAATATACAAAGAACTCATACAATTTAATAGCAAAAAAGCAAACTATCCAATTAAAAAATGGGAAGAAGATACAAACAGATATTTTTCCAAAGATGACACACAGATGGCCAACAGGAACATGAAAAGATGGTCAACATCACTAATCATCATGGAAATGCACATCAGAACCACAATGAGATAGCAAATCACACCCTGCACGATGGCTATTATCAAAAAGGTAACAAATAACAAGTATTGGCAAGGATGTGGCCAAAAGGAGCCCTTGTGCACTGTTGGTAAGAATGTGAATTGGTGCAACCATTACGGAAAATAGTACAGAGATTCTGCAAAAAATTAAAAACAGGACTACCATACAATTCAGCAATTCTACTTCTGTGTATTTTTCTGAAGAAAACAAAAAATTCTAATTCAAAAAGATACATACACCCCCATGTTCACTGCAGCATTACTTATAATGACCAAGATGTGGAAATAACCCATCTATTGATGGACGAATGGATAAAGAAACTGTGGTACATAGAGAATATTATTCAGCCATAAATAAAAAATGTTGCCATTTGCTGCAGCATGGATGGACCTTGAGGGCATCACACTAAGTGAAATATTTCAGACAGAGAAAAACAAATACCGTATGATCCCTCTTACACGTGGAATCTAAAAAACAACAAACTCACAGATACAGAGAACAGATTGGTGGTTGCAAGAGGCAAGGCTTAGGTAAGGGGTGGGAGAAATGGGTGAATGGTGTTTTGTTTAAATAAATTGATTTAAAAATTTTTTTAATGTTTCCCTCAACAAATATTTAAGAAACATATTTATTATAAAAGGCAAAGTGAAAATATCAAAAAGAGCAGTGAATCATCTGCTTTACCTCTTTGTGTTTCATATCCAATTGGCTCCTGAGAGCCTTAAGTTCCTGTTCACGGATGTCCAAGCAAGTTTCAAGAGCATGTGTCTGTCCTTCCCACTCAGATTTTTTATGAGCTACCATTATGTCAATCTGTTTCATGAGCTCCTGTAGTTCTGCTTCACAGGATGTCAAAAATCCCCTATAAATAAGAACAAACCCTTAAGAACGTATGTCCAAGTGGCTTTTCATCCTTCACATGTAAAAATGCAGATGCAGACCTACCCGAGGTGGAACAATGACAACAAATAAATTATCAGAAGCAAAGAACAGAGTCTCTGAGCTTGTCCTTTTAATGCGCATAAACGGTGATTATTTATTCCACAGGACAGTCTGTCTTCCTCTAATAGCCAACCTAAAGCATAAGTTATTTGGTCAAACACAAGGTTGACGTTTGAAGTCTGGCTTGTGAGTGAGACTTCCACAACCAACAACAGCCCTTCTGTATCATTTTAGGTAAGCTTTCAGCAAGAATCCAGGCAAGCCTATGTCACTCTCACAGCTAGCCAAATTTTTATCTTTGGAAACAAGCTGGCTATCAGGAGAATGACTATACAATTTTAAGAGCTGTTTCAAGAAATTCATCCTTGAGCCAAGTGTATTTCAACTATTTCTTTCCACCTTATTATTAGAAACTTAGTGCAACCTACCTTATTACTGTAACTTACTGATATCCTTCAATGTTTCAGGAGATGCCTGACATTGCAAAGGTAAAAACAGAAGTGGACACAGATGTGCTGCACTCAAAGAGGTTTCCAGGAATGACCACAGAGAGAGAACTACTAAGGCTTAAGTACTTTTTTTAAAAAGCATGTGTTCTTAGAGTCACAAAATCTGCACAGGCTTTGCTTTTTAAGAGTAGAAAATTTAAAGTGGGATGAAGGCAAGCGTTCAGCTTCGCACTGCTGAAACGAGGCAAACACCCCAGAGAGATGCTGTACACAACATGACACGGATCAGCCGAGCTTTTGCTCCCACTTCTGCTTCTACACCCAAAGCACAACAAGGTCAGAGGCATAACTCAGATATGCTTTTTAAACTCAGTGAGAAGCTTAGGGTCAAAAGCCAACTTACCCATCACGTCCCCGATTTTGTATTCCTTCCAACAAAGCCTCCATCGCCAAATCCCCTTTGTTTTGGCAACTGGGAAAGCAAAACAGTCAGTCAGGAGAAAATTCATTTTTTTATGTTCTAACTTTTCAACTTACAAACTTAAGAATGTGAATGAATGCATACAAAAAATAATGAGAAAACGCAGCACTTCTTAGGATGACTGTAGAAACAGTCAAGGAGCATCTCTTCAAGAAATACTAGAACCAAACACATTTCAGACTAAAAGAAGATAACTTAATATGATCTGAATTGCTGTCGACACTCCCCCCGCACAACTGAAATCAAATGCCACACTGTGGCATCCCTACGTCCTCATGTAAGGGTGGGCCCGGGGCGGGATGGGGTGCTAGAAGCAGAGGGACACCGACACTTACAAAATGAGAGGAAGAAATTAGGGGGTCACACCGGTCAGAGTAAAAGTGTAGTTTTTTTTTTGAAATAGTTATTGTAAAACAATTAAATGCCCTGAGCTTGAGCTCTTTGGTCCATCACGGGAGAGCCTATTCACCCTCTGGATGACAGGCCCATGAAGCTCCTAGAACACCCTCCCTCCCCTGAGAGGCAGCTGTGTGGGCCCTCCCTCTGCACGTCATTGCTCCCGGTCCTTAACAAGTTCTTGCAGAGGAGTTACACCACACTGCAAATGTTTTCTGCACATCCTTTTCCCTTACTATTCAACCCTCTAGGTCAGAAAACCAGTTTTGTTCATTCCCGCAGCTCCAGAGCTTAGTGCAGCATTTCTACCTGGTCTGAGCTGGAGGCTTTTGGCTGAACTTACCTCAATTCCCCTCCCTTTCTACCTCCCCAACTACGCAAACTGGAGAACCAGAGAGAGGAGTCTAGCATAGAAAGAGGGGACGGGAGATGGAACAGATTCTCATAGAAAGGGAGAGACACACCACAAAGAACGGAAGGTGAGAAGGAGAGAGGAAGGACCACCCTTAAATTCGGAAGTGCCAATGAGTAGTACCTGCTATAGGTTTCTCACCTCTTACCACAAATCTTCAAATTTCATCAACATCAGACTACTTTTCACTCCTGAGAAACTGCTTTTTTCCTTAAACCTTCATAAGCTCAACCGTGAATTAGTCTTTAGATAATTCCCAAAGACTGGGTGCAGGTTCCACCCCTTTGTCCTAATGCCTTGTGTTCAAATTATACTGCTCTGAGACGAGGACTCCTCCATACAACAAAGAATTCAGTGTCGTACTAACCACTAGATATATACAGATGAAACAGCCCCTTTCAAGGAATTAACAGCCCAGTATGGGAAAGAAAAAATTAACCAAAATGTTCCCCTAGTGTGATAAATGTAGTGACAGAGGCATACATAGGGTGTCCTGGAGACACAGGAGAACAAAAAGACTGGGAAATACAATCACAGCATATTATTTGCATCTATTTCTAAAGTTACTAACAGGAGTATTAAGTATTCACGCACAAATATGGCAGAGGAAATTTTTTTCCAGTTGATTTATTCTTCATATTACACCAACATTAGATAAAACGAAAACCTAAAGAAAAAGCTTTTCAGGTTCTACTCCACTTTCTTTCAAAGGATGATACGGTCAATTACAGCCCAGCACAGATTCTGTGTTTTGATCCACTCTAGGGAACTGAGCAGCAGTACACAGTTCCCACAGCACCATGTAGGTGGGGACCCAGGATAGAGTCATGCTCTGCAACTACCTAGCTGTGTATTCTTGGGCTTTAGTTTTTACCTCTATAAAGTGAGGGGCATGACCTGTATCATCTCCAAGGTTTCTTCCAGCTTTTTATTGGGATTCTAACAGCCAATTACACGTCTACTGTATCACACCCCTGAAAACCCTACAAGGGTATTTATTAAACATGTAGGAAAGTGCTATTCCTAAGGACAGTGCTACCAGTTATTCACAACTACCATTACTAAAATTATACTTCTTTAGGTCATGTCATTCTCAAATAATACATTTAGTAATATATATTAGTAATACAGATTTAGTAACATACAATACATTAGTATATTTTCTGGATGACACTGTTTAGTGATTAGCAATATTTAGAATAGAAGTTAACAGTCACTGAATGCTCAACTGTTCTGTCTTGTTTATACTGTCTAATTCAATCTTCATAACATTCATAAAAGATAGGTAATGCTACTCTGAGGAAACTGAGACTCGGAAGGTTAAATAACCACTATAGTCCTAGGATTCAAACCTAGGCAGTGTGACCAAGTTCCAGCCAATGTGCAATCTTTACATATTTTACAGTATTCCAGATCTTAAAATACATCAGCATAGCTTCTTTTGGTTTAATAATGCCTTCTTAGCATAAACAAAACCAAACCAAATTGAAGTCTGGACACAGGAAAAAATATAAACTGAAGGATGGCATCACCACCAGACGGCCACTAGATGGAAGCAGCACAGTAGTGAAAACGGTCCACATGGGGGAAAACTGCCATTTCAGAAATCAAAATCATGGTCTGAGACTAAGACAAGGACATCTGTTCTTTAAAAAAAAGTAGGGATCCAGGCCGGGGGAGGGGGATGTTAATATATTAACATTCTCTGTGGAAAATAATCTTACTAATATAAAATATTTTTACGATTAATTTTTTTTAACAATACTTTCACCACCTGCTTGAGCAGCTGACAAAGCATCAGTTCTCATCCCTCAGGTAAACAGCAAGGACTCCGATCTTCTGTGGACTTCTCTCATCTGCGTATCTCCTGCTATATCTCTGACTCTTTTCCTAACCAACCTGACCCTCATTCAGCTCCATTCACTGTGTCACTTTGCATTCTTTTTTGGCTATGGCATGCGATTATTATGTAAAGTTTATTCTCTGTCCATAATATTAAGTACAAATTTAAGTAATTACTGTTTGATAATCTGCTACTCTTTGCCACTAACATAAATGTTAATGTAGTTAAGTGGAAACTGTGTAGCCCTATGACTGGTACAGGACAATCTTAGTCATTTCTGCAGTCAGACCAAGACATCAATAAACAGAAGTTATTAATTATAACTCTCCTTTGGAATGAAGCCTGTTTTAAATCAGTGAAATGTGGAATGGGATGGTTAAAGGAAATAAAGGCTTTTTCACCAAGTCTGGGAAGCAGGGAAAACATACTTTAAACCTTAGAGAAGAGACTCCAAAGAGGGTATCAGATAATGGGCAAATCTTTGAAATTCATTAACATATTGGAATTGAAATTGGAGGATAACTATGCTCTGTCCCCTACCTGTCATGATATTACAGTGATTACAGAAATCTATGGCTGTGTCAGATATACTGTGACTAAACTGTGGCTGCTCCAATAAATAATCAATGTCACTTACCACTGCCCAGGAGTTTTTCCCTTAAGTTTAAGTAGGAACCTATCAGATAAAATATCAAAGAAATTTTCCAAAATAAAAATGAAATTTTAAAACACTGTCCAAACTATGACTTAAAATCCAGAAAGAATAAGGGAGAAGACTGAGAAACCTGAGTAGATAAAAATACACTTTTACATGGGAAGAATGCTGTAAACAAAGTTGAAAGATAAATGACAACATTATCTGGACGTTTTGTCATGAGAGCTTAATTATCCAGATATATAAAGAGCTTCTAAAAATTGAGGGGAAAAAAAAGAAATCTATAAAAAAAATGAGCAGAAGATATATGAACAAAGAGTTCAGAGAAAAAGAAATGCAGATGACCTTAAACATATGAAAAGATGCTCAGCCTTGCTCACAATAAGAGAAATACAAATTTTAAGTACACTGAGTTACCCTTTCTTCTATATCTGGTTAACGAAAATTTAAAAGTCTGACAATACCCTCTGCTGACAAGGCTACGGGGAAACAGGCATTCACATACTTTGTAGGCGGGAATGCAAAATGGTACAACTACAGCAGAAATTTTTGCCATAGTTAGCTACTAATACATATGCATTTACCCTGTGATCCAATGATGCCACTTCTAGGACTCTATCCCAAACATATGTTGGCAAGAATACAAAATCATACATGCAGAAAGATGTACACTGCAGGGCTATTTGCAATAGCAGGAAGCAACACAATTGCCCATCAACAGGGGACTAGCTGAATATTCATCCACCAATGGAATAATACTATGACACTGTGAAAAGGGGAAACAATTTCTACATACTTCTATGATGGGATCTACAGAGTATGTAATACTAGATGAAAAAAGTAAGATATGAAACAGTACATGCAAATAATACCTTTTACCTAAAAAAGGAGAAAACTATAGATATACCATATAAATATCAATTACATTCCATGTATAATAGAAATATTAAAATATATTAAATATATATAACTATACACACATATATAATATATAATGCATATATATACTGCATTTGTTTTTATGGAAGTATAAACTCAAAACTGGTAAATATGATCCTTTAAGGAAGGGAAATAGAGTAGAGAAACCAGGAATGAAAGCTAAACTTGTCTAAATGTACCTTAACCTACTGGCCAACAGCGGGACAATGTGAGTATCCCCCACCCCAAAAAAACCCAAAAACCCTGCACTAGGTTGAAATAGGTTAAATATATTCAAGTCTATACATTCATGATGATTAAAAAAAAAGGCAAAACCCTCTACAAACTGTATTAAAACTGAGGTAAAAAGTTCTTCATAAACAATTTCCAGCTAATAAATACAGAAGAATGATAGAAAATCACCATATTGCAACCCCTAATGCAATAATGGTTATAAGCAATCTAAATCCATGGAAGTATCTCACCATTGAGAGACTCATGGGGAATTTCATGATAGATGGATTGGCTGACAACACCTGAACCCACTATGCTGCTCAATCTTAACATCACAGAAAAAGAGGAAAGTCAGACACTACGTGCCTCTCTGAAGTCTTTTCCACCACCTATGAAATCTCACCCCACCCTCACCCTGCAAAGAGTCAAGGCTGAATCTGATCAAGCTTCTAGATCAGAGATCAACAGAACTTTCTGCAGTTATGGAAATATTTATACATACACCATTCAAAGAATCGTCATTAGGCAGGCACCTGTGACCACTGGACACTTGAAATGTGGCCAATTCGATGAAGGAACTGAAAATTTTAGTTTCATTTTAATTCATTTAAATAGCCACAGCTGGCTAATGCCTACTATTTTGGAGAGTAAAATTCTAGATCTTACTACTGGTTTAAAGGAAATAAAGGGAATACATGCACACATTAAAGATAAATCTAGAATGTTAAGAGAAAAAGGGAGGCTATGAAACTGCTATATCAAAAAAGACTGAGAAGGCGTATCAACCCAATGCAACACATTGATCTCTACGGCATTTTGACGCAAACAAGCTAATTCTATGGGATAGCTGGGAAAATCTGAACTCAGACTGAATATTGACATTATGGGATTTTTATTAATTTTCATAGGTGTGATGATAGTACTGTGGTTTTGTAAAACTCAAAACACAAACAGTTCTTGAAGAAAAAAATTAAGGTAACATAAAAACCAAAAATTCAATTTCTGAAACTATGTCAGTGTTGGCTTTAATTGAATTTCAGATCACGTTGGCATACATTTATAAGCAAGAAGCTCTGATAAAGTGGACTACTCATGCTGTCATCATCTGCCACCACTAGTACATAAGTGAGGACAGGAAGGACAAAGCAAAGGTATTCTATCTTTTAATGCGACACAAGTGGCATCAGTACAATTAGCATAGACAATCACTACAAATAACTTTTAAAACCTGAAGTTTTAAAACATTCAGTGTGACTGAATGTTTATAAATATTTAACCCACTTTTAACTTCACTATTTCTTACTATATCTGATGACTGATAATGATACAGTCAAATGGCAAGATGCTCGAGATAAAAATCAACCTAAATACAATACTACATTCCAAATAAGAAAATACATACACTTTACTATATCATTAAGCTACAGCTATGATCAGTATAATCTAAATATTTGAAGGTATCTCAACTTAATGATTCTTACGGTGATTTCCTCTTCACGTATAGAAAATAAAATCAAATGCAAACATGCGGGGACTGTATAACCACAGGGCACTAACGCTACAATACTGCTTTATTGAAGAAAGAAAAAAAAATTTTTTTCCAAGACTGGCTTAAGGAATCTTCTGCAAGGCTCACGGAAAATACTTTGTGCAAATAAGTCTACTATAACTATAAATGAAGACTAGTCACTAACAGCAGGCTCATCCTTACTCTTGGATGTTGTAAGGGACATAAGAAAAACATTATAAGCCTAGA